>NW_011888936.1:600364-604586 GCF_000151845.1 Pteropus vampyrus
TTAGAGTCATCCTGCAAAGAAATAGTTAGTTCTTCCAGGTGTATACCTTATGCCCTGGGCAGCCTGGACTATAGCTGTTCTTACATTTTTAAAAGACATTTTTAGAGCAGTTGTAGGTATAATAAAATTAAGAGGCAGGTACAGAGATGTCCTGTATACCCTCTGCCCACCCTCCAACATGGATAGTGTGTCCCATTATCAACATCACTCACCAGAAGTTACTTTTTTGCATACCAAGGATAAATCTGCACTGACACATCATATCACTCAAAGCTCACAGTTTACCTTAGGGTTCACTCTTGGTGTTGTATATTTTATGGTCTTGGATAAATATCCATCATTATAATACAGTATTTTTACTGCCCTAAACAATTTTCTATGCCAATTCATCTACCTCCCACCCCCCAGGAACCACTGATTGTTTTTAATGTCTCCACAATTTTGTCTTTTCCATAATGTCATGTAGTTGGAATCATACAGTATGTAGCCTTCTCAGATAGGCTTCCTTCACTGAGTAATATGCATTTAAGTTTCTTCCATGTCTTGACCATACCACACTGCCTTGATTACTTTAGCTTTGTAATAAGTTTCGATGTTAGCTAGTATCAGTCCTCTAACTTTGTTTTTCTCCTTCAATAGTGTGTTGGCTATTCTGTTTTTTGTTGTTGTTGTTTTTTGCCTCTCCATATAATCATTAGAATCAGTTTGTCAGCATTCATAACTCCGTGGGATTTTGTTTTGGACTGCACTGAATCTATAGATCAAGTTCAGAGGAAGTGACACCTTGACAATAGTGAGTCTTCCTATTCATGCAAATGGAATCTCTCTTTAGTTCTTTTTTGATTTGTTCATCAGAGTTTTGTAGTTTTCCTTATATAGACCTTGTATATATTTGCTAGATTTATATCTAAGTATTTTAATTTTTTTAAGGTTGTAATGTAAATGGTATTATTTTAAATGTTCATTTTTGGTAGGTAGGAAAGCAATTGATCCTCCAACTCTGCTATAATTGCTTATTTGTTCTAGGAGTTCTTTTATTGATTCTTTGGGATTTTCTACATAGATGATTATATCATCTGCAAACAAAGATAGTTTTATATCTTCCTTCCCAATATGTATTCCTTTACTTTCCTTTTCTTGCCATGTTGCATTAGCAAGGACGGCAGTCCAATATTGAAAGGAGTAGTAGGAAGGGACATCTTTGCTTTTCATCTCATCTTAGTGGGAAAGCTTCAAGTTTCTCACCATTAAGTATGAGCTGTTTCTTACTGACATGCCATGCTTTTACTTAAGTAATTTTCAGATTAAACTTAACAGCTCCCTGAAATTAAGAGATGTTTGTTGCTCTAATCTCTAAAGGTTCAAATCATAACAATTCTCTAACATCCAAAACATCTATAACAATGCTACCTCTTTCATAAAAATTGTCCTATTGCCTACAGTCAGATATTCTTTCCTTGGAATCTCTGTGTATTGGTTATCTTTTTCATAACAAACTACTACAAACTTAGTGGCTTAAAGCAACATGCACATATTATCTTACAGTTTTTGTAGGTCAGAAGTTCTGGCACAGCTTAGCTGATTCTCTGCCTGAGGTCTCATCAAGCTGTAATCAAGGCGTCAGCCTGTCTGGGTTAGGTTCTCATCTAGAGGCTTAACTGGGAATGAATCTGTTTCGAACCTCCTTCAGGTTGTTGGCAGAATTCATTTCTTTGCAGCTGCAGGGTTTATGGCAGCTTACTTCTTAAAAGCCAGAAACAGAGAAAAAGAGACTCCATTAAAATGGGTTCTACGCTCTTATGTAAGAATGACCATGTATTCATGTACATCCAATCATCTTTGCCACTTTCTAGTGGTTAGAAACAAGTCACAGGGGTTGCCCACTGTCAAGGGCAGGAAATTATACAAAGGCATGAACACCTAAGAATCATGGGAGCCTCCTTAGAACCTGCCTGCCATGCTGTTATATTTTCTGCTTTTCTGTGGTATATTTTATGCCTCTCTTCTTTTAAGCATCTTTCTCTTTACTAGTTTTTGTTGTTGTTGTTGTTGTTGTTGTTGTTGTTTTTAGCTTCATTGGTTCAACAATAGTCTATTTATGCTTTATTGTGCCTGAACTGTTTGGTACAAAGTATACATGGGTTAAATAACTTATGAATTCAATTGACAATTGAATGCGTATATTTTTTTCTCTATTTATTTTCTCTGTCTCACAGATTGTAAGCTTTTTAAAGGCAAGAGCAGTATTCATAACTTATTTTGCATAGTACCTAGTTAGGTATAAATCAGCATTTAACATTATACTTATCACTCATTAAATAAATATTTTAGAGCCTGAAACTGTTAAGCAATTAAATTCGTTAGATGGATATAATCCTACCCTTGAGAGGACAGAAGTACCATACCCTGTGAGATATGTTTTACGTGGGATACCATGGTATCCTTGGTTCTCCAGGAATATCGTGCCTCTGATATTAGGGCATACTATGTTTTTCTCCATTCTCTTTTCTTAGCTTTGTATGAAATGTTAGCTGTTGTGAATAGCTGCCAAACATCTTAAAATAAGGAAATTATTTCTAGGATGAGAGAGGGTGGTTGGCCATGGTCAAAAGATAGTGGAAGAGAGGTTCTGGGAAGGAAGAATAAGAAAGTAGAAGAATCCAGCTTTCTGTGAAATCAACCAAATTATAATATTTAGGTATGTATGACTCATTTGTCTGCCTCTCCACATAAGAATATAAGCCTCATGAAGGCACATCATAGGTGCTCAATAAATATATATTAAGTGAATGAATTAATCCATCATGATTAGAAGGATGAGTACATATATGCTACCCCCTTTCGCCCCCCCCCCCCAGCCCCAGTCTTAGGGTATCTGAGAGCTTCTAGAAGGGCTGTTGCTTTAAGCCATCATTCTCCCAGGTCTGGCCTGGCTTGGGAGGGAGCATGGGTAAAATGCAATCTAATCAGCTATTTTATTTCTCTTTGACATTCTTGTGAAGTACTTGTCCAGTTAAGTTTGAACACCAATTAGAAGACTACAACAACCATCCTGTGAATCTAAGTTCTCAGGTCAGGATGACTGCCCAATCACTGGGGTGGAGGTGTCACCCAAACTGGATCATTTATTCAGAGAGCCCTTCTGAAGGCTTACAGGGCCTGTATACCTTTCAGACTGGCTTGGAACCAGATCGCATGCTAAATGCCTGGACAGAGTCCTGGCCTCACATTTTGGCAGTTTCTTTCCTGAAGGATTCCCAGTTACAGCACTCTACTAATAGTTTAGTGAAAAAACTGAGTGTGTCTCTTCATCTTTACCTTGTGTTCTTGTTAAACTGACCGAGTTCAATAGCAGCTTCTAAAGCAACCTAATAATCTCTAAAGTGTTTAAGAAGATTTATTCACATTATCACAGTAACATGTCTTGCTTCAGAAATGTATTTACTATTCTTTTTAGAAACACAGCTGCGGTCTAGGTAAATAATACAAAACAGTTACTTTCTTGCCAATGGAAAATGCTGTTTTTGTATTTACCCATTTAAAAAGCAAATGAAAGCATTCATGCTGGAGGAAGATGTATGATAGATCAATCTTAAACTTGCTCATTTCTTATTCACGTATTTATTCATCACTATTTTTCAAGTTTATCTCTATTTGGTTTAAGTATGGAAGGCCTACCTTCTTTTAAGTCAGCTGGTTATAATAAACAAAAATATATTATCTTAAGACTTTTATGGTTAGGAAACACGGCTTGTGTTAAATTACAACTAGCTGCAAAAAAAAGGGGTCTTGTGTAAATCTTGAAATAAGACATTTAAAGTCAGTATTTATAAAAAAAAAAATCTGTAAAGTTTGAAGTCTTAGCATCTAGAGAATATCTTTCTTTATAGAGTTTTAATTTATCTGGATCATCAAATTGTAACTGATTAACCCTTTGCTGAATGAGAGTATGAATGAATGCTAGCAGCAAAAAGCAGGCTTCTTGCTGCCCTCTTCCCTGCAGTTCATGATGGAGTAATACCATTTGCTGTTCGACGGTCATTTTCTGAATGGCAATATGTTTTAAGTGTGATGTCTTTCTTATTGTACCTCTACTGCTTGTGCGTGATTGAAAGTATATTATGTGGTTGAAACAATTTAAGTTATTGATGTAAATCTATAAAATACTTAATATCAGCAAAGTACCTGGCTCAGGGTATATACTGAAAAAAAATGAATATTA
>NW_011888936.1:604636-609322 GCF_000151845.1 Pteropus vampyrus
AAAAAAAAATCTGTAAAGTTTGAAGTCTTAGCATCTAGAGAATATCTTTCTTTATAGAGTTTTAATTTATCTGGATCATCAAATTGTAACTGATTAACCCTTTGCTGAATGAGAGTATGAATGAATGCTAGCAGCAAAAAGCAGGCTTCTTGCTGCCCTCTTCCCTGCAGTTCATGATGGAGTAATACCATTTGCTGTTCGACGGTCATTTTCTGAATGGCAATATGTTTTAAGTGTGATGTCTTTCTTATTGTACCTCTACTGCTTGTGCGTGATTGAAACTATATTATGTGGTTGAAACAATTTAAGTTATTGATGTAAATCTATAAAATACTTAATATCAGCAAAGTACCTGGCTCAGGGTATATACTGAAAAAAAATGAATATTAAATGAATATGTCCTTGCTACTTTAATTCTATTTCCAATATTGAAATACCATGTAAATTCCACTGAAACCCATTGCTCATGAGATTGGGGGGCGGGCGAAGGAAGACATTTTCTATCTGGATCTCCACAGTATATTGCCAAAGAGTGCTATGTGTGGTTGAGAGGGCCGGCTAAGGTAGAAAGGCTAGATTTTGCTCTAGGATTCGTCTTGGCTATCAGTGGAAAGAAAAACAGTGTAATGTGGGAGTTATATTAATTCTCTTTTGCGTGTAGGCCCCGAGTCTGTGGAGACCCAGGTGTCTGAGCTGGTCTGAAATGAGTGTGAAGATTTCGGAGCCCAAAGTATTTATGGTTAACTCTGTTGTCTCACAAAGAAAATTCACAAGTCAGTGGGAGGTTTTGAGGATGATGGGAGCTCCATTTTGTGCTCAGCTGCATGTGGGTGGGAACAGAGTGAACTACTGGCACATCAATGAGGTTCAGGATCTATGTGGCATATGTTATGACATCACAGTCTTGGAACTAATGGAAATGTAGCCCACTGAACCAGAATTGATAAGCTGTTCATTCCTCCTCTATTGGAATTTATTTTAAAAATTAATTTATAAAATTTAAAAACTCTAAGTCAAGAAATAAGAAAGCTTAGAGTCATTAACCTGTCCCTCTTGCATATCTAGTCAGTTACATAAATTTTACAAAGAAATTTAGAATTTAGATGAATCTTTAACTCATATTTTATTTTTCTTTGGGGGTCTCAATCGTTCTCATCTAAATCGTTCAATGTTTCATTGACATTCATTCCTTGTAACATTCCTGTGAATTAGGTAAGTGGAAAAAAATGTTTCCCATTTCCACGACACAAAGTTCTGTGATAAACTCCTCTGAATTTCCACATCTGCCTTATATGCTTCCTCTGGGCATTAACTTCCTCAAAGTTTAAATATCAGTCAGCTGTGCACCCCACTCCCCAACTGAATCATGGACAGTTCACTTTTTATGAAACCTAGTTTTGGCATGGGGTTACATTTTACATATTTTCGTGATTATTGTTGGCACAGAACATAAAACTCTGCACTTACCTCTTATGAAAGCTGGGGTAATGTAAATGACATCTAAGACTGAAGCAAAGATTAAATGGGATTTATAGAAAATGTCAAAGTTCCTGCCACACAGCAAGTATTTCCCATAAATGTTGATCAAAGACTCTGATACTAACTTTTTGAGCTGGCTGTGCTTTTAAATATCTTAAGTGAATTTTAAAATTATAAATATTTCTTAAATTATGGGCAGAAGACACTTCTTTGATATAACAGGAAGCACATCACAACAGAATATGAAGATTCTCTTTTCTTGATATTATATTGCATCCTTTCTCTTTCACCATTTCTCATGATTGAGTCCCTCTTAAAATTTCAACTAAAAGAAGTAGTGGACTTGAGAGTACAGGACAATTAAGTAGTAACTGCCCATGTTCCATTGTGTCTTTAGGCAGAATCTGCTGGGGACTGTCCATATATTTCTAACCGTTTCAAAACTGGAATAATCATCATGGGTGGAGACCCATATGTAGAATCTTCCCAAAAGAAACAGTAGAAAGTAAGCAGTTGTTATGTAGAATCTTCCACATTTAGTGACAATATTCACTACTCTTATTTGAAATTCTGAGGAAGGACAAGTTATTGATTTCTTGATAATCCAGCAATTTAAATCCTTTTTCATTTATGAGATTCCAAATTCTGTGCCTTTTTTTTTTTTTTTTTCCACCTAGAAACTGGTATCATATTATTCTGGGGGAAGGTGAGAAATCTGGTCCACACACTAAAACAAGTTTGTATTCATAGCAAAATCTGGAATGCAAAAGTACATGAGCGATTTCAGTTTAAGCTGCCCAATATCTAGCATTAGAAGGAAAATGTTCACTTGAATCCAAGGTCCTAGACAATATGTCAATAATGAAATAAAGATTGATCTCTGACAAAAGAATGAGTAAGAGTGATAGACCACATGCAGATGACAAAATTAATAAATAACATCGTCTTATATAACAAAATAAATTGCTGTGGTTTTTAGAGGACAAATGTCATTAGATTGTACATGTTAGAAATGATATGTATCTATATTTATGTGTTCATGCAACATTTTTCTGATCATGTCCTATACACCAGGCACTAAGTCAGTATAGAGAAATAAACACAGTATTTTTACAAACTTGTACCCCACTGCTAAAGATTCAGGTTCAGAAGCCCTAGGCAAGTAGATGAAGAAGCACCATCATCAATAACAAAAACAGCTTCCCTGGGGTTTTGATGTGTCACTCTAGTTAATAACTACCACTCAACATGCTAATAGGTGGGGACAGACATAGCCTGGCAAGAACAAATTTCTAGCTATGAACAGGGTATTATGGAATCCCAAAATAGGGACACTTAATCTGTCCTCAGGGAGCTGGATAGGGAAGGATTTCTGGAGAAGGTGACACCTAACCTGTCCAAATTATTTTGTTATTTTTTGAATCACAAACAATGTAGGAAACCAATGAACACAAAGCAAAAAATTATTGTCTATGAATTTGACATTCTTAAATTTTGCTATAGCATGTATAAAGTGTTTTTTTTTCTCCTGAACTAGTAAATTTTGCAATATATAGATTTTAAATTTCAGGTTTTTAGCCATTCTGTAATTCAGGGAAATATAATTCCCTTATCATATTTCTCCCATCTTTTCTTTTGACATTTTCTGGGATTTCTATTATCTATATGTTAATATCTTATTCTATTCTCCACATCTATTTATTTTCATCTTTCTATCCCTTCTTAGCCTTCATCAATTCTACAACTTATTTCATTTATTATATTCTGTTTTTCAACTATTATATTTTCAATGTCCAATATTTCTTCTTTTTTTTTCTTTCTGGTGTCTGTTTTATATTAACCTCTAACGTGCCCTATTTCTTTGAGAATTTTATTCTTGTTCTCAATTCTACTTTATAAAATAACTTTTCTTTGTAGCGAATTCACTTGCATTAATCTGTCGCTACATAACAATCATAACAAATTACCCTAAAACTTAGTGACTTAGAAAAACAGAAATCATTTTTTTGTCTCTCGTTCTTTTTATAGATCAGAAATTTAGAGAGTGTACAGCAAAGGTGGCTTGTCTTTACTCCATGATGTCTGGGGCCTCAGCTGGAACACTTGAAGGTGGGGACTAGAATTATGGAATTGCATTCTCTCACATATCTGTAATGTGATTTCTGATGCAGGTGTTGGCTGGAGGCCTAGCTGGGGCTGTTTACAGGAAAATTCACATGTGACTTCTCTATCTGGCTTGAGGTTCCCCAAAACATGGTGTCTGGGTTCCAAGAGGTGGGAAGCAAAGAATGAATGGGAATATCAGAGTTGTTTTCTTGGTCAAGCCTTAGAAATAACTTAGCATCATTTCTGCTCTACTCCATTGTTTGAGGAAGGCATGAGTCTCTGCCCAAATACAAGAGGAAAGAACAAAAACGACAGATGTTGGTGAGTGGAATGCCAATTATATTGTAAGAAGAAGATGCAAGAATGAATGAACATACAGGTGCGGGCATCTTTGTAAAACATAATTTGTCATATACTTTTTATTGTCTAGTTTTTTTTGTGTGTGTGAGCTCAGTTTTACTGAGGCTGTAATTATTCTTTCTGTAATATGCAATGAAGTGTGGTGAACACAAACACTAGCTTATACACCTTTTGGTGAGTTTAAGAAACAGATGGGCTCCTCCTTCTTGTCCAGGTAGAAGATTCCAGAACAATCACTCCTTTGTTTCAGTGCAAGGAGTTCTCACAGGTTCGTTCTTTGGATCTGAGGTCTCCTCTCTTATTCCTATTTACTTCCTAATTAGATTTTTCAGAGGAACCTAGTAGCTCAAACTAATTCTTCATTTGTCAGGAACTGGAAGCTCCTATTATCCTTATTTTCTAAATAGTCTGTAATTAGAGCTTTGATTTCTTTGTTGCCCTAAAAATTATTTAGAACAGTGTGGTTTTGTTTCCTAAAATTTCTATTTCGTTGAATTTTAAAATTTATACTTTAACGGGTTTTCCTACTTTTATTGCATCCTTGTCAAGGTGGCCTTATACTATTTCTACATTTTGGAACTTAAAGTTATTTTTATCAATTATATAACTTTTTTTACTGTTCAAAGGAATCTTGAATAGACTATTTTTTTTTTTTTTTTAGTAAACTTTTTTCCTGCTTGGATTTTTTTCAGAATCTCTCATTATCCTTGAAATTCAGAAAATGTTAAAGTCATTTCTAGA
>NW_011888936.1:609726-625573 GCF_000151845.1 Pteropus vampyrus
TTTTTCCATCTCTTTACTTTCAGTCTGTGTATGTCTTTTGATCTGAAGTGGGTCTCTCATAGACAATATATATATGGGTCTTGTTTTCTTATCCATTCAGCTACCTTATGTCTTTTGATTGGAGCATTTAATCTATTTATATTTTAAGTGATTATTGATAGGTATATAGTTATTGCCATCATAGTATTCATATTTATGATCTTTTTTCTCCTTCAATTGAAGAACTCTAACATTTTTTTGTAATACTGGTTTGTTGGTGATAAACTCCTTTAGCTTTTTCTTGTCTGAGAAGCTCTCTCTCTTCTTTGATCCTAAGTGATAGCTTTGCTGGATAGAATAATCTTGGTTATAGGTCCTTGCTTTTTTTTCACTTTGAATATTTTGTGTTAACTCCTTCAGGCCTGAGAAGTTTCTGTTGGGGAATCAGTTGACAGCTCCCTTGTAGGTAACTGTTTTTCTCTTGCTGCTTTTAAGATTTGTCTTTAACCCTTGGCATTTTAATTATGATGAGTCTTGATGTGGGCTTCTTTTGGGTTCCTCTTTTTTGGGATTCTGTGCTTCCTGGACTTGTATGTCTATTTCCTTTGTCCAGTTAGGGAAGTTTTCAGTCATTATTTCTTCGAATGGGTTTTCAATCCATTGCTCTCTTTTCCTTCTGGTACCCCTATGATGGGGATGTTGGTATACTTGATATTGTCTTAGAGGTCCCTTAAACTAGTTAAAAAATTTTTTTTTTTTTGCTATTTTAATTCATTGTTTTCTGCTACCTTGTCTTCCAAATCATTGATTTGATCCTCTGCTTTATCTAATCTGTTGATTCCTTCTAATGCAGTTTTCATTTCTAACTTGTTCTTTTTTATGGTTTCTGTGTCCTTTTTTATGTTTACTTTCTCTTTGTTAAATTTCTGAGTTCATCTATTCTTCTAAGTCCACTGAGCATCTTTATAACCAGTATTTTGAATTTGTGTCTGGTAGCTTGCTTGCCTCCATTTCATTTAGTTTTTTGGAGTTTGATCTGTTTTTACTTTTGAGACATGTTTCTCTTTGTTTTGGCTGCCTCACTATCTTTGTATCTGTGTATTAGGTAGATCTACTATATCTCCCAGTCTTGGCAGGGTGGCCTTATATAGTAGCTGTCCTGTAGGGCCCCATGGCACAGTCCCCTGGTCACCTGAGACAGGTGCTACAGGAACGTCCCCTGTGTGAGTTCTGTATGCCTGCCTGTTGTAGTTGAGCCTTGATTGCCATTGACACATCAGTGAGTGGGGTTGATCCTCAGGCATATTGGCTGTGAGGACTAGCCACAACCATAGCAGATAAGATGCTGTGTGTAGGCTAACTCCATGGAGTATCATTTGCCCCAGTAGAGATCTGGTGCCTGCTGAGACCACCCATTGGATATGCCATTTGTGGAGTTAGTTGAGTGGTATTCTGTTGTGGTTTGAAGCCTGCCAATGGGATGTGTTGGTTCTGGGGCTTCTTAGCAGGGGCTCCAGTGCAGGCCTAGCTCTGCTGTCTGTGTCTGGCCCAGAGGCATGTGAGAAAGGCCATGCTATGAACCAAGGCTGGCTGCCACCAGTGGAGGGCCTGAGGCCACTCAGTATGAGGTACAAGGAACGCAGAGGCCAGCATCCCTGTGTGTGGGCTGTGAACCTTTGAGAGTTTTTAGGAAAGTCCAAAGCAAGGGCCAAGGCCAACTGCCTGTGAGGAAAAGCAGCTGAAAGAGGCTGAAGTACTGTGCAAATTATGTGGGGCGGGGGTCTCAGGGAGTCATCAGGGTGTGGCGAGCAGTTTTCACCAGGTTAATACAGATTCAGATTTAGCTTCTGCCTACACCTGCAGGCTGTATGAGTGGAGGGCTTGACACAGGAAAAATTGTAGCTGCTCCTCCAGCTTTTATATACACACACACACACACACACACACACACGTGTGTGTGTGTGTGTGTGTATTTTTTTCCAGATGGACTTTTGAAATTCATAAAAATAACTTAATGTTTATTACTTGTTTTATATTATCAATTAATGCTCTAGGAAAGAAATGTTCTATATCACATCGCTCAATATGGTAGTCACAAGCCACAATTAAGCCCTTGCAGTATGTGCTAGTACAAGTGAGAAACTGAATTTTAATTTAACTTAAATAGCCACGTGTGGCTGCTGTATTAGACAATGAAGCTCTAGAAGCCAGAAATAGATAGGGAAGGAATAGATCATAGATATCCCCAGAAGTGGACCTTCTTTATCTCTGTATTTTTTTTTTCTTCTACTATTTGTTGATGTCAAAGTATGCAAGTGGAGCTCTTTTACAGGTTTCTCTTCAGTCTAGTTTTCTGTCCAGGGACATGGTGTGACTGCAGTGGTTAGCAGCACTAGCTTTCTTCCTGGTGCTACTCACAACTGCATTAGAGAAGAGACCCGCCACTTCTGGTAAACTCCTCTTTTGCATATCTTAGATTAGTCAGTTGGCATAACAGATCTTAAATGAGCTATAACAGCAGAAATATTTGTTTTTTTTTTTCCTGTTGATTTAGAATTTCTACCATTCCAGTTTAGGAATCCATAGCCTCTGCTGTCTAGGTGGTCCTATTGCATTAGATAAGCCAGCCATCTAAATATCTGCCATGCCAATGCCACATTCTTTCTTCTAGCTACAGAGATGTGACCTTGGCCCCCTTGCCATAACTGTTCTGGCCAGTGGTGTCTGAATCGGACTCGCAAATTCACAGACTGTGCTAGTGAAATTTTAAAAAATTGAGACCATTTATTTATTTTCCAAATTTAAGAAAATGTAGGTAAATGATCCAGGTAGCTTTGCAATATTTGGCTGAGAATTCATGAGGAAGAATCGGGGCCAGATCAGTCTTGATATGGTGTCTCACAGACTAAGGGATAAGTGACCAGAAGCTAAAAGTAAGCAAAGGGAGCCAGTTGGTCACTGAGGGGCAGGGGACACACCGTGTGAGAGAGGGCATGGTACCTATGGAAGAGACAGAACACTAGATTTCTGGCTTGAGTTACTGGGTAGGCAGTTGTTTTATCATTGAGATAAAGACAGAAGACTGGTTGAATTTGTCATATTGTGGTACCTGTGAGTATTATGAGAAATTGAGAAGGTGCTATTTAGGAAGGAGTTGAAGATCTGAGTATGAAGTTTGTGGAAGGATTCTGAGATGAAATAATGGTGTGGATTGGTCTAGTTGGATGGCAAGGGAATGAAGGTATTAGTAAGCGTATTCACCTAATTCCCAGGAAGAAAGGACAGAAATGATATAGGACTGCAGAGTCAGAGCTGAAAAGGAGATATTAGAAGGATCTCAAATTCTTCATTAACCTAATGTCACCTTGGTTATCCCAGAGATATATGCTATTAATGCTTCAAGTAATTTTGTCTTATTACTTAAAAGTAAATACCACAATGGTAAGCAAAAAATTCCTCCATATGTTTGGCAGAAAATTAGTTCCATGCAATAATTTCCACACATTGAACTATTCGGTGGTCAAATCCATTTGTGAAACACTAATTTATACCATACGAGATAGTCACGGTGACCACTAGCATAAAGAATTCCTACTGCAGTTAAGAAACCCGATCAACTCAGCATTTCTCAGACTTAGCATAAACTTTTATTTTTAGTGTGTGGAACAGTTATTAACATCCCTCTAGAATGATTGCTACAAAGAACACATCTACAGAAACAGAGGGACTAACCCCTGTTTATCATGTCACAGCTGAGTATCAGATATTAAAATAATTGGTCTAAAATGGAATCATTTGCCTGTAAAGACCCACCTATAGTTCCACAATAAAAATGACTAAATATTACTGCTTAAGATTTTTTGTTTACTTTATATTGTCCATAGTACTCTTCATGCTTCCTCCTCCTCAGTCTTTCCTTTTTTTTCTCTCTCTCCATCTCTTATGCAACTATAATCATATTGTATATACTTCCCCCCACTAAATACAGTAAAAATGCTTGTTACAGTATTAAAATAATACTCATAAAAATTCCAACAGTGGTATAATACTTTATCATTTGGATTTGTTATAATTAACCATTTCTCTTTTGGGCCTTTGTTCAAATGCACTATTATATAATATGCTGTGATAAATATCTTTATATTGAGCTTTTTCTGCATTTTGAGTTATTTCCTCAATAATTTTTAGATGTGCTATTTAAGAGCATTCTTAGGATAGTTTATAATTTTATCTAAAGATTTCAATAATGTGACAGCAACGGTAAAAACTCATTAGCATTTTTATTGGAAATTATTCTTCTATTGATTAAAATATGTTATTATACTGTGACCAGGACTTGATAAATAAAGTGTCTGTATAACTTTCCCCACTTTCTGTAACTTCTCCATCACTCCTTTTAGCAGCTCTTCCCATGCAGCCTACAAACCATCTCCTTTACCCCATTTAAATCTTCTTTCTCTTTATTCTATTCCTTTTCATACCTTTTAATCCTTACCAAACATCTTGAAAATAATAGCCCACATCCACGTTCTCACCTTCCAATTACGCATTAACTTCCTGCAATCAAGTGTCTGATGCTATGACTTAAAACACCGACATATTGTATTAGAGTTTATTTTATCCTCTGGAGGACTGCGTATGCCTTAGAGGCAAGAATGACTGTCTTGGCAATTCATAGCATCTGGCACAAAATGTGTACTCAAGAAAATGAATTCGTTCAACAAACATTGTGTGATGCAGCCTCATCCATTTTTCACTTAAGCTTACATACAATGCATTCATGTGTCTGGCTGTAAGAATAACACAAATCCAATATACCTTTTTCTAGGAGCTAGTCCATATTGTATTTCCTTTCCTTTAGTATTCACTAAGCTTGTCTGCCTGCCTGTTTGTACCTACCTAATTGTCATATATATCATCTGATGATCTTTGTTTAAATCCTGAATATCAAGTTTATACAAGTTGGCTTAATCTTATATTCAGATGGCTCTCAGTCCAAGATAATTTGTACTATAGATGCAAGTAAACTACATATTTTCATTAAGATAATGTTCCCCATATCTGCAGGAATAGAGCTTGTGACCAAGATCACAGAGTTCTGATATGGTTCAGGGAGTCAGATGGAATATTGGAGCCACTGCTTAAAGTTTTTGTGTCACATTATTCCATCTCTAAAAAGAAGTTACTGCCTACTACTTGACACAACTGTATGGTCAGACACTACATTGTACCAATACCAAAGGAAGTATGGAGGGAATCCCTTACATGGAGAAAGTTTTCTAACTGAACTAAGCAACACATATCTAAACAACCTCAGAAACACGTACACACACAAGTACAAGTTGTGTCTACTACCAAAGAATTTCTAACATTGTTACAGGATCTTTAGTAACATGCAGTTTATCTGGAAAGACTTTGTAGGAAAGGTCAATTTGAGGTCATATTAAGAGTTTTCATTTAAGGGGGGGGCTCACGCTGAAGAGGGGGATAAAAGCAAAGTAAGCAAAGTAGTAGACAGTTTTAATGCTGCTAATTAATAGATGTAAGAAGCAATTCTGAATTATTTCTCAGCCAACAAAATGGTGCTGAAAGTGAGTAAACACCACAAAGCAAGAAGTTGTTGCTATTTAACAAAAGAATTTTTAGTCTTGGCATACAATTATGGATAAGAGATTGAAAAGGTAGAGGAAGAATAAAGATGCTGATGAGATTATAAGACTGTCATTTAGTCAGGATGCTTGTGGGGACATTGGGCTGGGTCCTGCTAAAACTTTTGTATCTGGAAAAAATAAAGGGGCGGGGGGCAGGGCATCCAAACACAGGTGTTCTTTAGAGCAGCTGTCCCCAACCTTATTGGCACCAAGGACTCACCGGTGCTCCTATGAGAATCTAATGCCTGATATCTGAGCTGGAGCTGAGGTGATGATGCTAGCGCAGGGGAGTGGCTGCAAATACAGATGAAGCTTCGATTGTTTGCCTGTTGCTCACTTCCTGCTGTGTGGCCTGGTTCCTAACAGGCCATGGACCCATACTGATCTGAGGGTTGGGAACCCCTGCTTTAAAGAACGAAAGATACCATTTTATAAGGAAAAGGTAATTACTTTTAAAATAATGATTTCCCAAACAAAATGGGTAGCTGAGTTAAGAGAGTAAGAATGGATGGGAAAAAAATGAACATCTTGCATAAAATAATAGTGGCTAGCTGTCTTATTTCGTAGGAGAGTTAGCAAAAGCGCCCCTAAATGGTTGTCTTAATGGTTTGAGTGCAAAGGGAAATGGGGCTCCAGAGCACTTGATGAAATGCACAGAAGTGAAATATAGTATTGTGGTTCTCAAAGTGTGTTCCTTGGACCAGCAACCTCATCTCCACCAGGGACTTGTTAGAAATAAAGGTTGTCTGGCCCCTCCTAGACCTACCAAATCAGAAATTCTGTGGGCGAGGGCCAGTA
The DNA here is from genome assembly GCF_000151845.1 of Pteropus vampyrus. NCBI lineage: Eukaryota > Metazoa > Chordata > Mammalia > Chiroptera > Pteropodidae > Pteropus > Pteropus vampyrus. The sequence continues at coordinate 616,155 of NW_011888936.1, forward strand.
ATCTGTTTTAATAAGGCCTCCAGGTGATTGTAAGGCATGCTAAATTTTGGAAATATTGATTTAGGAGATAGCGTGTGCGCACTCCTGTTTCAACACATCCTTGACAGTAAAAGACAGTAGGAACAGAAAGTTTGCAGGATATTAATGTCAGTAGCTCTGCAAAGAGAAAAAATTCATGAGCGGTGACTGGGAGAAAACCTTGTGAGAAGGAATATGAGAGAATGTTTCCACTATGAAAATGCCTTCTTTTAGCCTTAAGAGGAAAACATCGTTATATCAACTATGAGGTTTAAATTTATTTTGTTATAATATAATTAAAGAAAATAATTTGTGAATAGCGTTTACAAGAGGATATATAAAAATTTCTGTCCCCTCCTTCCTTAATCAAACATTTTCTCAGCAATGTAGGGCAGAAGATTCTGTGCTTCGCTTTGTTTTTAGAGATTCCTTTTATAAACTGTTAGGATGCAGTGGTCTCTGTTCCTAATACAGCTGTTGCCTCCTTAAGGCTTTTCTAAAATTAGAAGATAACAAAGGTTGGTGCGTTAATCCTTTGCAAAGGCCGTATGCAAAAATGGGAAGCATTTGAATCTGGAGACTTAATTGAATGTCAGTCAAGATTTGCCTTTTCTAAAATGTTTAACGATCATTAGTTTTTGAGAGATAAAGCCAATATTTTCAGGACTAATTACGGCTGACATATTCAATTTAAGAGTCTGAGGAGAGAAAACCAATCAGCATATTACAATGGGATAAAAAATATGTTCATATAAATGTGCTAAGATAAAATCAAGTTTGAGTAGTAAGTACTCAGTAGTACCTAATTTAAACCAATTTTTAAAATTTGTCCCAAAATATTGAAACTAATTGAACACAAAAACTAAGCATTGAGCTTAATGATTGTGAAGAGAAAAATATTCTATTAATTTAAATCTTTTAAACTTAGTCTAATAAAGAATTGGATTAAAACTAACTCGATTTTTGATGATAGACTCTTGCTGTTTTTGCTCGAGTTTTAAATTTAGAAGTAACAACTCACTTGTGTTATTTGGAGAGTTTGGAAAACTTTAGTTTGCAAAAGGAAGGTGTATTAAGATATATAAAATTCTTTATGTATTTTAATTTCCACTTTACTATCTAGCAAGCATTTGGAAACTATGCCATGCACATTGCATATTCATGATTATCCATAAAGGATATGATTCAGAATTTGGTTTTAAATTATTTAAATTATTGCTCCTAGTTTACATATTCTCTTAGCTCCCACTTTATTCATCAGAACTACTCAGGGATGAATACAGTTCTAAGAAGCTAGGTAACTTCTTTAGATCATTTAAACAAAATCATAGACCTTCTTTTGAAGGTAGGCTACTGTATTTTTAGATAAGTATAATCACTATAAAGTTGTCTTCTGTTGAATAGAAATTCACCTTTTTATAGTTCTCACTTACTCTCTCCCATCTTCACACAGGGGCAGATCAGAACACTTGTGTTCACTCCTTGGACAACAGGCACAAACACACAACTCACATCTCTTCTTTCCCATTAAATGATCTATTTTTAGGCTGACCCTTGAGTTGTTCATAAGGCATAGTGCTGGATCCTTTTTTACTGTCCTTTTTTTGGTTCAAATTTAAATTTGTTGGTGATGTTCTGGTAGTTTATTATCTAGAAAAGAAACCAATACTCTAGATATGCTCTTTGTATGAAAGAGGATAGAACTCTTTACTCTCATGTTTTTGGAAGTTGTTTCTCTTGATATGAAAAGGGCGAATCAGGAAATCTTTGGCTGAAGACAAATTACAATAAAGAGTTTGACATTTTCTATAGTATGTGCATTAAAAGGGAAAATAATTTGAATTCATTCTATTTTTATATCATCTGTAGATTTGATTAATAGGCAATTAATGCTGACATCTAAGACATATTATAATACACATCCTGAGCAGGAAAGGGAGAAAAACACATTCCCAAAAGATCAACCAGTATGATTATTCAGCCACTCACACTTTCTTCTAGTCCATCTTTATCTTACATACAGGGCTTCTAATAAAAATGATGATTGAACCATTTTTATCATATATGATGTACAGACACTCTCCCAAGTGCTTTATAAGTGTTAATTTATTTAATCCTCTAACTTAGTTGTTTTTAATCATCATTTATAAATTAGGAAGCTCAGTGAATTTAAGAAATATGTCTAATATCCCACAGCTGGTAAGTAACAAAGCCTACACTCCAGCTCAGAGGTCTGGCTTCAGAGTACATGCTCTGAACTTTTCTACTCCACTATCTCAGAAAAGCCAGAACAATGTAGAATAATATCACCTAATGTGACTAAATTGAAAGTAACCTCTACTTCATGAGCTGTTGTCATAGATGCTTCTATCGCTTGTAAGTGACATCAGTCTATGGGAATAAGGGCTGCAAGTCTGGGTGGTTGCTCTGCCATTTTGAGAGTAAATATATTTCAGTCGAGAAATGTATTAGATAAGTAAAGAAAATCCCCTTCTACTGAAATTAAGTTACAAATGGGATTTAAATTTTCTTTTTAGTAAATCACCCAGTTGTTTTTGCAGAATATATTAATAGCTAAACTAGTTTTTAAAAAAATCTAAATCACCAGTTCATAACTGAAGTGTTTTAAATCTGAAAAGATCTAAATTCTGCTTGATATTCAATTTTGTTACTTGTCTCAAAACTTTTACATTTGTAGTTGATTTTTGTTATTTATGATAGTTATGTTCTATAAAGTCACCACAACACTGAATTAGTGAATACAGAACCACTTCTAGAGTTAACACAGAATCACATTCCTGTGAGCGTCTGGGCACAATATTTTTGTGAACCAATCAACACATAACTTTGTTTTGTGTGTGTTTCTATTTAAAGACACCTTATTTAACATATATTGTTCATTCATTAATATTGAACTTACAGCCAACAACACTAAACTCATGCCTGAATGAAGCATATCTAATACATGTATTTTCTCCTTAAGACACATCGTAGCCTTCCTGTACTTAGAAACAGTACTTAGACAGTACTTAAGCACTATGCCTGAGGACATTTTAAGCCGATCACCTACAAAAATGCAAAAACCTAGCACCAAATAAATGGAGAAAAGGACACTTGTTTACAGTATGAGAGCTGAAACAAGCAAAGGTTCACCTTGTTTGACCTCAATTGGGAACATAAGCATTCTGGATGGCTCGAATTTCTCACTACTCTGCACATGTTCACACATGACAATTAAAACACCCTGAGTATTGACTTGGGGATTAAAATAAATTTTAGCTAGTAGGCAAATTCAGAAACACAGAACCCACAAATAATAAAGAATCGGCTGTATTTGGTTTTGTATTAGATTAAAACACAAGAATTGCTAATTTTGTGAGGTATGAATTGAGGATGGACTCTAAGATGACATTATAACTGAAATGATTTGGAAATCTCTAGTATTTTTCTAAAGGGGATTATTCTCCAAATATCATAATGTTTTTAGATTATATTTTAAAAATCAGAAAGGTTAACGTAATTAACTGGGTTTGAATTCCACATTTTTCCTTTTCTTTATCTCTTGGGAACAGTAAGGATTATAGGTATTTAGATAAACATTTATGAAAATAATTTTAAACATCTTCATACAAGGAGCTGTTATAAAAGCAAACTTTGTCAAACTGCTGGAGACCAAAGACAAATCTGAAAAGTAGGCAGGGAATAAAAAAGACATGTTACCCTAAAAAGTAGCAATAATAAACCTGATGACCAGCTTTGTAACAGATAATATAAAAGCCAGTAGACAATGGATTGTCATCTTTAAAGAGCTGAGCTCAGAGAATTGCCACCCTGGAATCATATACATTGTGAAAATATCCTTCAAAATTAAAGGCTAAGAAAAGACTATTTAAGATAGGAAAAACATTAGACAATGTGATACCAGTATATCTGCAGTACAAAAATATTAGAAGTTCAGGCTGAAGAAAAGTGATCCTTCACAGAAATTTCAGGGTAGAATAAAACAATAAAATGCAGTAGAAAGATTCACGTGTGGGTATAGATAATACAATATTGACTCTTTAAAACAACAATAATTATGTCTCACAAGGTTTATAACAGGTTAGATATAAAATATATAAAACCAATAAAGAATAGGGCAGAAGGATATAAGTGCAATTAAAAGGAACTGACACTATTTGGGAAAAAGTAAAAATAGAGAAAAATGTAATAAGTGAAGGAGGTGCATTGTAAGCTTTAGGGTAACCACTAAATAATAATATAAGAATGTATAACTAAAGAAGTAAAAGAATAAAAAGTACTTGATTTATCAAAAAGAAGACAAAGGAAGAACACAGCAACAAGGAAAGATAGAAAAAGTAAAAGATTAATTGCAGGGTTCTAGGCACAAACCCAACTTCCTTACTTATATTAAAAATGGACTAAGCAACCCAATTAAAAGATAAGATTATCAAATTGAACAATAATTTAAAAATCTCAAAACCCGAATGTATATTCTTTATGAGAAATACACTGAAAATAGTTTGATGAAAAATAGGTCAAAAGTAAAAGATTTGAAAAAATTCAAGCACTAACTCATAAAAGCTCATATATCTATATTGAGATATGAGATATAAATTAGAATATACTTTGAAATAAGATTTCATAATCAATTCCAGTCAAAGATACAAAAGTCCTAAATTTGCATGTAGCTAGTAACAAAATTCAAATTATGTAAAGCAAAAGTTGGCAAAATTGGAAGGATAAGTAAATACATTTAGAACCAGAGAGGGAGATTTAATATCCCTGTTATTGACAGGAGGCAGACAAAAAAAATCATTAATGATACAGAAGATTTGACCAAATTGAAATATGTTGCATATGAGTAGGACTCTAGAATCAACAAATTCAGAATATACATTCTTTTCAAATGCCAATGGAACATTTACAAAAATCAACCTAATGCAGAACCATAGTTAAGATACAATAATACAGAGCATGTTCTCTAACTATAGTGTACTTAAAAATTGATGAGTAAAAGAAGAAATCACAGTGGAAATTAAAAAGTACTACCTGATCATGAAAACACAACATGTATATCAAAGCTTCCTCAGATGGGATTTTTAAAGTTAGGGCACTAGATGTTGGGTCCAAACCTTTTCCTTCTCAAAGAGAAGGTGGGAGTTGTGAGTTCCCTCCTGATTATATGTTGCTGTGCCAGGTGAGGTTCACCTCAACAGTGTGTCTCAGCCTTTCTTCTGTTTCAATGTTGATTTTTTTTTTTTTCTCCATCTGTTGTGTAAGTCTCTACTCAGCTGGTTTCTGGATTTCTTTCAGTGGGTATTATTCTGTGTGTAGCTGTAGATTTGGTGTGTCCTTGGAAAGAGGCAACTTTAGGAGCCTCCTACGTTTCTATCTTGGATGGGAACCCCCTGTGATGAACTGGTTATCATTGTTTTGTTTCCTCTTTTAAATGGAACGTGTTAATATTTCACTGTTAAATATGACATTGGCTGAATTTTTTTTGTAAATGACAAAATTATAAAATAGTTTTTATATTCCTAATTTTGAGAGTTTCTTGTTTTAATCATGAAAAAATGTTTAATCTTTCAAATGCTTTCTCTACATTTATGGTAATTATATGGGTATTCTTTTATTCTGTTAATGTGATGAAATGCATTGAGTGTTTTGTTTATTGAATCTTAAACCAACATTGCATTACTGGGAAAAATGCTACTTGGTCATTATGGATTACCAATTTTATATATTTCTGGATTCAATTCACAAGTATTTTTAAGGATATTGTATCTATGCCTATGAGGGACATTGGTCTGCAATATTTTTTTGTAATTTTTTTTTTCCAGATTTTGCCATTAGGGTTATTTTGACTTCATAAACAATTTTTTTCTCCAATTAAAAAAAAATTTTGCATAAAATCAGTGCTATTTCCTCTTAAAATGTTATATTTCACCAGTGAAATTATACAGGCCTGAATCTTTCTTCATGGGAAGCTTTTTTAAAGAATAAATTTTATTTTAAAAATCAATATGAGGCTACAAAATTTTATTTCATCTGTGTCAGTTTACTTAAGGTGATTTTTTCAAAGAATTTGTTCATCTCACTGCAACTGAATTTTTTTAGCATAAAGTTTTCATAGTAGCCTATTTTTTTTAATGATTGTAGACTCTATAATGAAGAATCTATAATAATTCTTCTTTCATTCCTGATATTGGTGATTTGTGTTGTCTTTTTTGTGATCAGTTTAGAGCTTTTTTAAAATTTAATTTTGTTGATCTTTTTTAAATTCCAGCTTTGGAATTTAATTTTCTCTATCATTTGTCTATTTTATTGATTTCTGCTCTCATTTTGATTATTTCTTTTCTTTTTACTTTGGGTTTACTTCTTTTTCAGGTAGAATTTTAGGTCATATTGACCTTTCTTATTTTCTAATATAAACATTTATAGCTATATATTTTCTTAGAGGTACACAAATTTTAATGTTATGTTTTCATTATAATTCTGTTCAAACTTTATTTTTAATTTCCATTGTGATTTTTTCTTTAATCCGTAGATTTAATATGTTGTTTAATTTCCAAATTGTGTTTATATACATTTTTTCTTCCTATTGATTTTAATTATCTTGTGATGAGAACATATGAACACATGATTTCAATTCTCTTAAATTTATATTGCTTTATGGCTTCACAAATGGCCCAGCTTGGTTAATGCTCCACCTTTTAAAATTATGTACCTTCTAAATTATTAGGAGTACTGTTCTAGAAATAAATATTCGTTAGGTCAAAGTGTGAATGGTGTTCAAATTTTCTGTATCAGTAAATTTTGTCGAGTTATTAATTTTCGAAAGGCATTAAAATCACAAGCTATGATTTTGGTCTGGCCTATTTCTCCCGTTAATTCTGTCAATTTTTGATTTATATATTTTAAAGCTCTGTTATTAGGTATATATTCATTCATGGTAATTTTCCTTTTTAATGTTAAAGTTTGCTTTTTATGTCTAAACTCTACTGTACCTAATATTAAAATAAGCACCTCAGTTTTCTTATACATACTGTTTATGGCAGGAAGAATCACAAGATGGTCTTCAAATATTTATTGCCCAGTCCCTAGGACTGTGAATGAGATATCATTCCCATGAATATGTTAAATTATATGGGAAAAAGAAAGTTATCGAGGTGAGCTTAGTCTAATCATTACGTGGTTAATGCAGATAGTTTTCTCTAGCTGCTTATAGAAGTCAGATTTGAAGCTTGAGGGGTACTTGACATTAAAAAAAAAAAAAAAAAGGTTCTCCATTGTTGAGATGGAGGAAATCACATAGAAGGATCTGAGAGACCTCATATTGCTGACAGTGACTTTCAGCTAACAAACAGCCAAGAAGAACAGGGGACCTTAGTCCTAAAATTGCAAGAAACTGAATTTAGCTGAACACCTGAATGAGCCTGGTAGCAGATTCCCCCCAGAGCCTCCAGATATGAGCCCAGCCTGGATGGCACCTTGATTTTTGACTTATGAGACTCTGAAAAAAGAATCCAGTTAAGCCTGTCTAGACTTCTGACTTAAATTGTGAGATAGTAAATGTGCATTGTTTAAAGCTGCTGAAATTATGGTAATTTGCTATGTAAAAAATTAGAAAAACAGACTAATTGACCTCAGGCTATATCTTTCTTCAATCCATTTATTTTTGTTTTTTCTGTCCCATTTTTTTCATATTCTGAATTTACTCGTATTAGTTTATATTCTTCTTTAAATGTATTCTTTTTTAAAATCTCTTTCAGATGGGATAATTTCTGTATCTTCATTGTTAACATTTTCCTCTGTTACTTCAAATCTATTGCTAAGCTGAAACAGTAAATTTAAAAATTTTTACATATTATGTTTCCAGTTCTAGAATTTTCATCTAATTTTTTTATAGTTCTTAATTCTCGCGAGCATATTTTCCTTTATGTAATTAAGCATACTTATAATAGCTTCTTTAAAATAATTATCTCCCCAGTACAACCTCTAGATCATCGTGTGGTTTGTTTCTGTTGATTATCATTTCCCTTGAGAAAGGGTCACATTTTCTTGGTCGTATGTTGAGTAATTTTGGGTTAAACACTGGACATGGTGAATGTTCTATAGAAGACACTCTGGATTGTGTTACATACCTCCAAAGAGTGTTAATTTGTTCTTTTTTTAAATGAGACATTAAATTTGGTTAGACTTAAACTGAAATTCTGTATCTTAGACAACAGCTCAAATATCAGTTAATTTCTTTGTCTTTAGCTAGGCTTCTTGAAGTCTGCCCTACTCATGCATGGTTCTTGGTTTGGACAGATAGCCAGAATTTGGGACTCCCTCTCTTTAATTCTACCTTTCCAGGATTTTTTATTTTCCAGCAACTATGGAATTCTGTTTTCTGAATCTTTAGGCCCAAGAAATTATAGGCTAGGATTTTTATTGGAATTTTGACCATCACATATGTCGCCCTGCCCTCTGGCTTTTGGCTACCGAAAAAAAAAAAAGTGAAACTCTCCATGCTATTCTTTTCTTCTGAACATCAACTTCTCTCTAAAATCTGCCTCTGTTCTCTCCCTAGTACTTTTAAGTAATTGTATTTAGTTTTATTGTATTTCACCCAGAGTTTAAAATTGTTATCTGTGAGTCAGTCTGATAGAAACTTGATAATTATCAAAAATGGGATCTTTCTATATTTTAAAAATAACAAATCTCTATTTAAAAGCATTTTCATAAAAGAAACAGTAACAACAACAACAAACTCCAGGCCCAGATATTTTCACTGGTGAATTCTTTAAAAACTTTAAAGAAGAAATAACATGAATTAAACAAAAAAATCTTTTAAAAAATAGAAAAGGAAGTACTTTGCAATTCATTTTGTGGTCAAATGTAACACTGGAATAAAAACCAGATGAAGACTTTATAAGACTAGAAAATTACTGGATAATTTTTTTCACAAGTATAGACACTAAAAAACCAACAAATCAATTCCAGCGATATAGCAATAGCAAACCATACCAAATAATGCCAAGTTGATTTAACTATTACATATCAATGTAATTTTCCACATTAGCACAAAATGAAAAAAAAAAAACATGATTTTCCCAAAATATGCAGAGAAAACATTGATAAAACTTAATATTTATATATATTTAAAATGCTTATAAATCCAGAAATGGAAAAGAACATCCCAGATCAGATATAGTGTAAGTCAACGTATAATGGTAAAATATTGATTACATCACCTGAGCTCAGGAGCAAAACAAAGGATACCCATTGTCACTAGTTCAACAATGGACTAGAAACCCTAGCCAGTGCAACGAAGCAATAAAGAATAATAAAATTTATAAAGATTGGGAAGAATGAACAGTATTGTCATTATTGGCAGGTGACATGATTACATA
>NW_011888936.1:626028-648806 GCF_000151845.1 Pteropus vampyrus
AGGTGACATGATTACATATAAAATGGAAAAGAATACATAAATTCAAAGAATATACAAATTACTAGAACTGTGAAGTAAATTTAGCAAGATTGCTGGGTATAACATGAATATACAAAAATCAATTTTATTTCTATAAACTAGCACCAACTAATTAGAAGTTACAATTAAAATAGCAAAAAATTTTTGCACCTAGGAATAAATCTACTAAAAATACCAACGCTGAAGCATTTAGGAATAATTTTTAAAAAGAGATTCAAGACCTCTATACTGCCAGCTATATTGCTAAAAGGAATTAAAGATGACCTGATTAAAAGGAAGAATTCACCCTGTTTCATGAAGGCAATGTCATTACTATATCAGGTCTCCCTAAATTGACCTGTAGGTTCAATAATATCCCATTATTAAAAATCTCACCAGCGTGTGTGTGTATATTATCAATATAATTCTAAAATACATAAGACGTTGAATACCTACAATAGCCAAGGCCAACTTGAAGAAAGAAGATAGAGTACTTACACTAGAAGATATGAAGATTTGTTTATTATAAAGCCATAGAAATGAAAACAGTATTAGCTTAGAAGCAGACTCACTCATATATGTTCACCTAATTTATCAGGGAGGAGCCACTGCAATTTGTGGGAAGAAAGCAGCACAGGAGGCTGGTCTTTTCAACAAATGGTGCTGAGTCAATTGGAAACCATATGAAGAAACAATTAACATTGACTTCTACTTCACACCATATATGAAAACTCATGTGAGATGTATTGCAGGTCTAAATGTATAAAACAGTAAAACTTCTAACACAAGATATAGAAGAGAGAATCTGCTCGTGGTGGCCCTGAGGGCCAGGGGTGGCCCCAAGAGTAGGTGGAGGAGGGTAGGCAGGTCTGCGGGTCCAAGTGTCTCCGGGGCGCATGTGTGGAGAGAATCGGAAGGCGGAGGAGAGAGCAAGGATAGGCCCAGTAGCGATGGCACCCAAAGAGGAGAAAGTTAGGAAAAAAAAACTCAACATGGAAAATGCCAACCAGGAAAATGGAAAAAAAAAAAAAAAAGAGATGAAAAGGAGCAAGATGCTAATAAAGCAGAGTCTTTGGCCCTCCCTTTGGCAGCTGGTGAGTACTGTGTGCCTAGAGGAAATCATAGGTGGTGCCATGTTAGGCAGTACAATGGGATGTGATTCAGAGGCTTGGAGAGCCACAGGCCAGGATGGAAGAAGAGAATATGGAAAGGATTGTGGAGATGAGGCGACTTATGCAAAAGCTGAGGGAAAAGCAATTGAGTCATCGTCTGTGGACAGTTAGGCCTGACCCCTTTTACCATGACCATCATGATGAGTTTTACCTTACACCTTGAATGCTCATGTTTTCCCTGAAGCTAATAGGGCAACACATCTGCTTCCTAAACTTCCATGTTTGTGATGTACCTTCATTGTAAACCTTTTGGTGTTACTTGTTTCCTATAGGTCTCCGATTACCAGCTTCTAATTGGGTGCTGTGTTTCTGTCAGCAGGGGAGTTTTACCTATTACATGGAAAGATGCTCATTACATATTGTGAAGTAAATAAAGCAATATAAGAAAAAAAAGATATAGAATATCTTCTGAACTTAGGTTAGGAATGATTTCCTTACCTATGTCAAAATATCCTAATCATAAAAGAAAGTATTGATAAATTGGACTTCATTAAATACTTTAATCAAAACACAATAAGAGAGTGACAAGGCAAGCCACATACTAGATGTTAGTAATACCTAATGTTTGATATATGTATTGTTAAATGTCTTTTCCCAGTTATCTAGCTATGTATCTGTCCATTTTATTGTTTTATACAAATCAATAAGAAAAAAAAACTGAAAGCAAAAGATGGTGACTTTACAAAAAAAGATATTCAGATGAAGCAGTACCAAAAGATGCTCAGGATCATAAATTCAAACAAATACCTACATTGTGAAACTATTGTACACCAAGCAGAATGGCTAAATGCAGTCTATTGGCAACCAAACAAGGGTGGTGGAAGTGTAAATTGTTAGAACCATGTTGTTAAACTGTCTCATTAAAGGTAAGTGTATCCACTCCCTCTAACCCTCAGCACCAGTCCTGAGCATATACGCAACAGGAGTGTTAATATCCACCAAACAACATGTACAGAAATAGTACTGTTATTTCCCATAGCCCCCAAATAAGAACAACTCAAATGTCCATCAACGTTAGAGTGGATACATAAATTCTGATATATTCATATAATGGCATGCCTCACAGCAATAATAAAAACACAATAATCTGATGAATCTCACAGACGTTCTAGTGAATAAAAAGAACCAGACACAAAGACTACATATTGCATTATTCAATTTATAAGAAGTTCAGCTCCAGGCAAAACTACTGAATAGTGATGAAAGCTGGTATATTGGTTACCGTTGGGAGATGGGAGAGTATTGGCCAGAAATATTCCATATCTTGATCTAGGTTATGATTATGTGGATGTGTACATATTTGATAAACTTTGCATTTAAAATTTGTGTACTTTTCAATATGAAATATGTTTTTAAAAAAACTTGCTTAGTTAAGAACGAGTAGAAATAAGTTATAATCACCATGTTTCACTCCTAGTGTTTATGGATGTAAATTAAGGTCAATTTTAAAAATAATTAATATTTCCCCACATTCAAAGATCTACGTACAGGAGAGTTTTATTCTTGATGTTTTTTCACCAACTAATTTCTGGGGATCCCTGAGGAATGCTTATATGTTCTCCAACCAAGCTTGCTGCTGGGCTGTATATGCCTGCCTATTGTTTGGTCCAGAGGAACACAAGGGCCCTCCAGGTCATCATCTTGGGGGTGTGTTATAACTTGTTTCTTTAAGCTCCTAGCTGAACAAAACTGCCTCCTGTCAGTCCCCTCAAAGCACAGGTAAAGCGTACACCACTGGTCCAGCCCATATAAACCTAATGGTCAGGAGTCCGTGTCCTACAGTGTCGGTAATTCAGTTCTAGATAACTGCCATCAGCATTAGAGTCTACGCCACATTTAGGGAAAACATTTAGGGAAAGTCTGGCAAAAGACAAAATGATTTGCCCTAATATCTCAGTCCTTAGCATGTGTTCAGTTTTCTCTGAATACAAAGGGTGAGCATTTCCCTTTCACTTGTGTTCTCAAAGGGTTCATCTTGATGACTTCCCCAAAACAGAGGGAACAACTCTAATCCACAAATTATTCTTCAGTTAATAATATATAAATGAAGAGAACAAAAGGGAAGATGGAAAGAAAGAATAATAGAAATAAAGGAAGTCCCTCTCTACCGGGCTCTCACTTCAAATTTTTCTGTGATTCTTATTTTACAGATAAACATTGTGTGGCAATTTTTTTTCTTCAAATTCAAGAAACAGTCATAGATTTCAAAATGAGCAAACACCTGTAACCTAGCACTGTAACTATTTTGAACCAACAGAAGCAAAAATCATGAGAAGCAGAGAAATTGGTTTTAAATCCTAGGATATAGAAGACAACATCACAACAGTACACACTGGATATCAATTTTATGTACAGGGGAAGGTTTCATTCAGATGGTGTAAATCATTCCACTTTAGAAAAAGGGAAAAACTATATAAAAGTTCATGCAAAGATTGAGGCCACAGTAGAATGTCACAATTTTTCCATTATCCATATATGGAAGTAACTGACAATGCTAGTTTTGTGATCCCATGTAGATAAGAGCCACGCCTCCTCTCCACATGGGACACCTCCCTTCTGCTTTATTCCTTCTTTAACATTCTACCACCTCTGGGCAGGTCAGGAGAATTCACTGAGATCCTAAGATAGGGGCAGCCTGTGGCTTATCTCAGAAAACTGCCATTTCCTGCCTGATGTCCTCCTGTGAAAAGCAGCAATTACATGTTTTCTCCAAGGTCTGGCTGAATGGGATATTTTCATTCACTTGTACAATCCTCACCTTGTCTCTGATTAGGAGTGTCACCTTCAGTTGAGCATCCTTTCCAGAACAAATGAGAGAAGAAAGATAAGGGAGAGAGACCAGAAGGTCTTTGAGGGCAAGGCCAGATTCCTCATGTATTTATAGTTAAAAAAAAAAAATTAAATCCAAGAAAGAAACTCTCCATTGTCTCCGCTGATATATCTGCCCAGAAGCCCCTTGGCCAGAGCTGCTTACTGCCTTTGAACATGGCCTTTGTCTTGGCTAGTCCCTGTATGCCGCTAAAAGATAAACTGAGGCATATTGAAAATTTTGAGTGTATTGAGCAAAAATTGATTCGAATGGAGCAGCGCCAAATTGGAAGTGGTTGGTTAGAACACTACAGACAGACACTCCAGGAGGGGCTTTTACAGAGAAAAGGCTGGAGCAAAGGAAGGAAATTATTGACTGGCTGTAGCTTAAAGCCTAGTTGGCTGTTTATGATTATCCTATGTGTTTTGTTTTTTGCAATCTTGAGGCACTTACGGGCTAGGTTTTGGTTGATTTACATAGGCTGCCAGGACTCAAGAGCCACCGGTCTAATGGCCTTCTTGTTTAAATAACAATGGCCAGAAAAGACAGAGATAATCAGTTTACTCTTCCTGAAGTTGCTTCAGCCCTTCCTCTCAGGCACAGGCAGGCAGGACTTTTCTCACCTTGGTTACTCCTCAAATTACAGGCTTCTGTTTCCTCTCAGGACTCTCCATCTGTTTCACTGCCCCGGCTTGTCCCTAGCCACCTGGCCCACCCTAGAGAAGAAAGCCCTCTTACTGTCTTGCTGTTTGTGAAGTGAGCTTAGGATCACAGTATTCAAGGACAGAACCAGGTTTCAAGAAAGACAGCTGGTAAAACGCGGGATCCAGGTATTTTGGTGAGTATTAAAGTCTGCTTTTAAATAACTATCTACCTATCTTCCAACCCATACGGAATTGAATGTGGACACTAGGAAACCTGGAGACTAATTGTTCACAGGGTTACTTGGGAAGGAAGTGAGCAGTTCATCCTGAGAGAAGCTGCTTTGAGGAATCTGGATAAACAATATTGTGATCCCACAATTTTGAGATAAAAACTTGGCCGGGACTGGTGGTTGAAGATTGAGGATTTGGAGTTATAGGACGACTAGAAACAGATAATCTGATGATTATCTGGAGTGCCCTAAAAGAAAAACCCCCTACGTAGGGATGGATTTATTTACTTATTTTAGTATATTACTTATTATTATTTATGCCTACAGCACTGGTGTTTCTAGGTGGTCTCCTATCCAAGTACTAACCTGGCCCGACCCTGCTTAGCTTCCGAGATCAGACAGAATTGGGCTTGTTCAGAATATCTGGCCTAAAAATACTTTGCTATTCATGGCTGCACTATGAGGAGGGCTGTAGGTATAATAATTATGTCTCTATTTTTAGGAATGCTCAATTAGTAATATTCTGTACCTTAAAATAAACACGTATTTATCATAGCATGATTTTGATTTGTACATCAGATTATGTGACCTGTACATATGGAACAAAAACAAGAACAATATTTCTAAAATCACAATCATAAGAAAGAGAGCCAAGACCTTGAGTGGTTCCAGGTGGCCCAATGGAGGGAGCAGAATTTCAGGTGCTCAGTTGAGATGCTGTTGGTGCAAGCTCACATCTTTTTGTGCACAGTGCACAGGCATGTGGTGTCTCCAGTGGCAGAACACCTCATACAGGGTGGGGGCAGGGCAGGCACGGGCAGAGCATGGTAAAGAAAAGGCCCTTACCAGATAGAATTTTGATTTCAGTTAAGATGACCAAATTAACCCTGATTCCAGCAAGTGCACAGGTGCTATGGCTTCCAATAAAGTTGCAAGTGACACTGGTGAGATGTGTCACTAAATACAGAGGTTTTTATTTTTTTTAAAAAAAAAGGTTGCGATTTTAAAAGACTATTTCTTATTGGTTAAAATGTGGCCTCTGGAATCCTAATGCCTGAGCTCACATCTCAGCTCCTCGCTCCATGACCCTCTCTCTGTTTCTCATGTGTATGATTGTTGTGATTATTAAACAATCAGCACAGGCTTTTGTCTAATGTTAGTTATTATTTATGTGTAAGACTAAATATGGGGACAAAGTCATTGTCTCCTCCAATTGTTATTAATATTTTGACATCTTATTTTCCTACATATTTATTTTATTTGAAGAGTGTATGCTTCGAGTTTTTGGTATCATCGAAGGTGTTTTAGAGATAGCCAACCTAACTTATTAGCACATATATACAGTTGTATATGTATTTGAATGTGTATGTATGTTCATGTTTGTGTAAATAAGTAACTAGGGTATATATGTGTGTATGCATGGGCATATGTCTGTGTAAACATGTTAAAGAGGCCAGAAGTCGAAAATCAGCCTCACTGGGCTGAAATCAAGTTGTAGGTGGGGCTGTACTCCCTCCAGAGGTTCTAGGGGAGAACCTGCTCTCCTCTTCCAGCCTCTGGTGACTACTGCCATTCCTGGACTGTTCACATCACTTCAATCTCTGCTTCTGTACTCACATAGAATTCCTTCTTTACATGTGTGTCACATCTCTCTCTGCCTCTCTCTTATAAAGACAATAATGGCATTTAGGGCCCATCTGGGTAATCTAGGATGATCTCTCCATCACAAAACCCTTAGTAACTTTAGTCATGATGCTTTTCCCAAGAAAGGTAACAAGTGTCAGTGATTAGGTCCTGATATCTTTGGGGGACCACCTGTCAGCCTACTACAGGTATGTGTGTGCATATGTGTCTGGGAACATATGAGTATATACATGTGCCTGTACATATATGTCTGATAGGTATATATGTGGGAATTTGAGTGTAAGTATGTGTGTGTGTGACAGATGTGCGTGCATATGAGTGTATGTGTGCATGTATGTGTATATGCATGCTGTATGTGATTATACATGCCGTGTGTGTAGCAAGGTATGTATATTAATGAGTGTGATTCTATGCATGTTTGTGTGAATGGGTGATGTGATGGGTATGCATGTATATGTGTCTGTGTTTTTTTTAGAGAAAGTAGGCTATCCATCTGACCTTTGCTTAAAATATTTTATTAAAGTTCTGAAAGGTGAACCAGTTGGTAGTCTGTTCTAAGAACCAGTGCTCTCTTAACAGATGGTCAGATAAAAGCAATGTTTCTATCTTCCCAGAAATCATCTTAAGCACAAAATTAGTTTGTGAGAAAAGAGCAACCTTGTTTAAACACTAGGAAACAAACAAGCACATCCCTCTCTGACCTCTGAACATGGCAAGAGGACCCAAGTGGGAGTGGTACCCATGGCACAGGGGTCTAGTACTCCTTTTAATCTCAGACGGCCTAGTAAATGGGTGCTGGCCTGCAAGAGTCAGGGAAGCCCTATGAAAGCCAGACAGGAAACCTAATACAGGGTTTTAAAATTTCTTTTCTTCTGCATCTTAAAACTTGTGCGAAAAGTGCATTTGAGTTTTATGTGGACCAAACAGTGTTATAATTTGCATTGCTGGAAAAGATAGAGCCATGGTGAGTTAACTGCACTAATGCAACTTCTTAAATGCCTAACGTGTATTTAGGCATATATGATATATATGATATACATTATATGTCCTACATATATGCAATGAAATACTACTCAGCTATAAGAAAAGATGAAGTACTGCCATTTGTGACAACAATGGTGCATCTTGAGAGTATCATAAGTGAAATAAGTCGGATGGAAAAGGACAAGAATCATATGATTTCACTCATATATAGGATTTAAAACAGAAAGAAGCACAACAAACAAACCAATACAGACAAAAGTCTGGTGGTTATCAGAAGGGAAGGGGGTGGAAGAGGCTAAAGAGGTCAAATACATGGTGATGGAAGGCGACTAGACTTTGGGTGGTGAGCACATAGTGCAATATACAAATGATGTAGAATTTTACACTTGAAACAGTGTTATCAACCAATGTCACTCCAATAAATTTAAATTAAAAAATTCCCATTATAACCACTATTTCTTACTTCATGTTCACAATCCTTTATCTTCAATTATGAAATCCCAAAGCTCTGAAAACCTAAAGTACGTGTGTATAAATAAAATTTATCAAAACTTGCCCTGAACTGTACAGTCTTTATCCCTAGAACACTCATTCTGTTTGTTGAAAACATGTTCACGTGTTTAGTTAAGGAGTGCTGCTTTACACCTAATTATGGGAAATGATATCGCCTTTTTAAAATTTGAAAAATTCTGAATTCCAAAATATGTCTGGCTGGCCTCAAGAGTTTTGGATGAGGAAGTGTGGGCCTGAAGTGTTCTCAAAGTCCTACCCAATGCAAAGAAGATGAGAATAGTATGTACTGCTTAGGAAAGTGGAGACAGTATGAGCATCATTTCCAAATGACGCCATTCATAAACTAGAAAACCCACAAGACTCAACTGAAAAGCAATTAGACATAAGATGACTGAACCCAAGTAAGCACATATGTCAAAAAGACTAATCTTAGAATTTAAGGTACCCCATCTAGTTCATTAGTTTTAATGGCTGAGATCAAATGGCCTGATCTTGTGTCCTAAATTTGGTTCCCCCCTATACTTGTGGTTCCTGCCTGTACTTGTGGCCAGCATCCCACTTTGCCTTCCAATTTCTCCAAGACTCCCAGGGATGGCCGATCTGACTCTGAACAGCAGCTCTATGATGAGGGAGCCCTGGCCTGCTTGGCCCCTCTTTGGTCCGGCCAGCCTGCTTACATCTCTGTTCTCCTGACCTGCTGGGATCCTGTGTCCCCTGGCTGTTGTCCCCAGTCCTTGTTTGCTGGTTGTCTCTAGAATGATGCCCTTTGCATCTTTATGAATGCCAACTTTGGTCTTTTTTTGAAATTCCATTCAGACAGCTATGTTGAAACTACCTACAAAGTGATTGTTTAGGACAGCATATAAACAATCTCGAAAATCACAGACACGGAGTGGTGCAGCTGTGCCTATACTCCCAGAGAAACCACTGAGTTTTGGTGACATTTTAAATATGAACAGTGATTAATGATGCATCTGGAATATACACTCTGAATCGTACAAAACCATTAATTGTTTCTGTACCAGGTAAAGCTAAAGCAGTGGGAAGCATTTTGTATGATACATGTTTCTGCTTCACACATGAGTAAGGTCATAGAAGGAATCTGTTCAGAGAGATCCTCCTTCTCTCTTCTGAAATATTTTCTTCTTTCTTCCTTCTCCCATTCCCACCCTCTTTCCACACAATTCAGGTTTCTCCCTTCTGCCTAAGTGGTCTGGATTTGCCAGCCAGCTCCAAACCATCACTCATTAACTACATATGACCTTGGGCAAGTTACATAATCTCTAAATCTTAATTTCTTCCAAATGGGGAGGATGATAATAATTTTTATCTCATAGATTTATTGTAGAAAGTAAAGGGCATTAGACAAGTAAAACACTTAGAATACCCAGAGCAATAAATCCTGAGTCCCTTAATTTTCAGGTACTAATGGTTGCATGTCCTGAGATGGAGCCTGGCAGGACCTTCCTTTAGGGTCCTCATCCTTACAGGTAGAAAGAGCATGGGGTTCACTGTGCAGCTCTGGATCTGGTATCTGGGAAGTTCCTGAATTCAGATACTCCTTCCCTAATGTCTTGGCTCAGTACAGACAGCTGAGGGACCTCATGGAGGAGACCGGGGCTCTGCAACGAGACCGCCTGGTTAACCTCAAATTCTGTTTTCCCATCTGTAATATGAGTATAACAATAACTACTAACTCTCAGTTATGGTAAAAGTCATACTAAGGTAATCTAGGTAAAGAACTAAGTACAGCAAACATGCCTGACATGTAGTAAGAGTACTATTTAGTTGATAGTTGTTATTATTGTTGTATTTTTTTTTTTATTAGTATTTGATTCTTTGAAAAAGAGCTTGCATAACTGGGGCTCTGAGCCTCTCCCCACTCTAGTTTTGAGTCCCATGGTTATTTAACTTTTAATGACTTTTTTTTAAAAAAAATTTCAAGAGCAACACATGTTCATCTCTGGAAGAAATATCAGAAAATTCTGTCCAGTATCTGCTAATCTTCTGCCCCAGGGCAGAGTGAGAATAATCGTAGCTGAGGAGATGGCACAGGGGGGCTGGATAATTTTGCCTACCGTTTCAGTTTTTGGTTGGCATTCAGTCTCATAGGAAATGATCACCAGGAATCATTTGTTTCCAAAATAAATATAGCCCAGGATAACTAAGTTTTTAATTTCTCCCTTTAGACAATTATTTTTACATTTTAAAAACAAGGTTCAGTGATATAATATGTAATCCTTGAAAGTGAATATACACTGTCTACCACTGTCTTTATTTGTTTCTAGCGTGATTCCACATAAGCAACAGAGGACACTGCCAATAGTTATCATTTATTAAGCATCAGGCACTTTCCATGTATTACCTCATTTATTCCGAATGGTGCCCTAATGAAGTAGGTACTAGTTTCCCTTTTAGCCATGAAAAAACTAGTCCCAGATTAAATAACTTGCCCAAGATCACATGGCTAGGATTCAAACCGAACTCAATATGACTTTTAAGTTACTGTACCATCCAAATTAGAGTGGATTTAAACAAATTTTAAAAAGCATTAACTTTCAACAATAATCTCTGCTAAGGTATTCATAAATACTTCTAGGACACAAAATAAAAATATAAAAATGCAAACGTTAAACTATAGCCTAAGCGTATTTTCCTAACCTCTCTGTCACATCCCAATATGCACATCAAATACTAATATTTTAAAATCTAATACAGTCAGTCCATGGGGTTCATAAAGTTTTGATCTCTTTTAAATTGTCAGATAGAAGAAGCTTATGATAAACAAACAGACAAGAGCAATCAAAAATTGCATGCGAGAGCTTTGGAAACATCTGAATACAAATTACTTTCTAAACACAGGCTTCTCTTATCATTGATTGTCTAAGATACACAACCTTAGCCCTTCCTAGCACTGCAATAATAATGGAGGAAAGCTCAAAATGATTAAAGCATTTAACACACAAAGTGAGCACTGGGGAGAAAGTCTTGTCTTCATTATATCAAGTGTTATGCAACACAATGAATATAATCTCCCTTAGGTTTTACTAAACGTTCAAGGTCTTTAATTTACATTATTTTATTCTTTGGGATTCACCTTGAATTTACTTAAGAAAAAAAGAGAACACTTCTCTATAGATAAAAAGGTATAGTTAACAAAATACTTTAATGGATCTTAATAAAAGCCAGGTGAGGTGAAGGTGAACATCAATTCACCCTGAAGTCACATTGATTAGTGGCCAAATATTTTGCGGGGTGAGAGCAAGTGCATTCATCATTAGGAGGTATTAAAATTATTGCCTTTATATGCCTTTTCATCTTAAGTTTTGATCATATAATATCTTAGTGGTTATAGAAAGGAAAATAACCCATAAAGTAGACTATAATATTTGCCATAAAGCTTTGCATACAAGCATTCAGTGAAGTTGAATGGCTGAAGGAAGATGAACACTTTTCTTGTTTTTAATCACATTATACCTCAGATCTTATAGATATCTACTTATTTAGCATTTACAGTGTCAATATTCTCAAGTGGTACTGGTGGCCAGGATATGCATACTTGTAACATTTTGCTTGCTGAAAATTGTTTTTAAAATGTGTTCTTTTTAGTAAAAATACAGCATCACTATTTCAGCAAATGTAGCAAAAGAAAATTAAAGTTTTGCAGCTCTGTCATCAGAGAATAAGCAGTGTATTCATCGGTGTGTTTAAGTGTGTGTACATCTAAAATAAGAAAAATTGATTCTGCCAAACATAGCCTGCTTCTTTGTTTTTCATTGTATTTTTTTCCTATCAAAGGCCAGAGACTGTATCTCTCTTTGTCACTACTGAGGTTCCAGCACCCAGCATAGTGTCCAGGATATATTAAGAGCTTAAAAAACATTCGCTGAATAAATAAATATGTTAAATTTTTTTCATTTCATATTATTCTATAGCATTTTTTTAATGACTGCATAGCATTTCATTCCATATTGTAATTTATTTAGCCAAATTCCTTTGATGTTACTGATTTTTTACTATTTTAAGTGAGAGTAAACATTATAATAGCAAAATAATTTTTAGAAGTCCACATTTAATTCTTTGAAATTGTTGTTGCAAAAAGCAAAGATAAAAGACTTTCAGTATCGTTATCAAAAAAATGACCAAACAAAAATCCAACTCCTTTTTCAGGATGAAAGAAATTTCAGTAGAGGTATTTCATTGCATAATGCTGATCAGTAACTTATCCGAAATCTCATTTTAGAAAGTAAATAGAACTGGAACACAATATCTGTCCCAGTGGTGTCAGGTTAGAAAGGACTTAAGACTTCACAATAAACTATAAGTAAACAGGATCATTTTGAAGAACTGCACATTCATTAGTGTCACAGAAGGAATTTGGAAAGAAAATAGCCACCAACCATCAATCGATGTGACAGTAACATTTCAGACTTCATTAGCAGAGAAAGAGAAAACATGATCAAGAAATAGAAATGAAGAGATTTTCCAGTTTTTTTTGACATGGAAAGGATGTAATTCATCATCTTGACTATGACCCTTTGAATGTGTGAAACAAGAGTGCTCCTTGTATTGTCCAAGCATTTCAAAAAGTCCACAAACTCCTTAAAAGTAAATTCACTTGAGCTGTCAAGTTGGATATAAACTGGCACTAAATTTAATTTTGAGAAGCATGAAGAAAACGAAGCCACAAAAATTTAATAAAAAAGCCTTATGATACTGAATTTAAACAGTGGCTTATGGAACTGAGAAGACCAAACATGATACATGCTCAGAAGCAATAAGAACAAAGTCTGAGACTAGAGATAATGTTCAAACTCCTGAGAGTGATGTCCAATTTTAAGAATGTACCTAAGTGGAAATGGAGAGATGAATTTTCAAAATGCCTGATCAAGCAACTTACTATAAATTATTGATATATGGATATGAATATGGATATGGATATGGATATGAACTTTTTGGTGGTTAATTTTATGCCCAGATAGCCAGTAAAACATTATTTTTGGTTGTATCTGTGAGATTCTCTTTGAATCAGTAGACTAAGTAAAATCACCCTGCCCAATGCTGGTGGGCATCATCCAATCTATTGAGGGTCTGAATAGAACAAAAAGGGCAAATTTGCTCTCTGCTTGAGCTGAGATAGCCACCTCAGGAAGCCCGCTGCCCTCAGACACTAGTGTTCCTGATGCTCGGCTCTTCAGGTGCAGACTAAACTACACCACCAGGATTCCTCTTCTCCAGCTTGCACAGGGCAGACTGTGCAATTTCTCTGCCTTCACAATAGCATGAGCCAGTTCCTATAATCATCTATCTATCTATCTATCTATCTATCTATCTATCTATCTATCTATCTATCTCCATCCATCTCTCCATCTCTCCATCCATAGCCTACCTACTGGCTCTGTTCTTCTGGAAAACCCTAACTAA
This sequence comes from Pteropus vampyrus, assembly GCF_000151845.1. Lineage (NCBI taxonomy): Eukaryota > Metazoa > Chordata > Mammalia > Chiroptera > Pteropodidae > Pteropus > Pteropus vampyrus. The sequence goes on from NW_011888936.1 coordinate 639,467, forward strand.
TAAAAATATTAAAGCTTTTCTTTTATGGTGTTTCTCTCAAGAACAGAGAAGAAGGATAACAGTGTTGGAAAAAGTATCAATTTTCTGCTATTTCCTAAGCTGTCTATATTAAATAGGGCTATAGACCTAATTCTATAGAGTAGACTCTTCATACATGGAGGTAATTAGAATTTCAGAGCAGAATATGGGTTATCTTGAAAGTTGGTGAAATGAACCAGAGTATTGTTCTTCTAGAAAGTTATCTAGATTCTTTTTCTCTCTACTCTCCTCTCCCTTATTCTGACTTTTAGAAAATTATTTTGGAGATTTGGTATAGTTATACTTTTTTTCCTGTCATGTCTGTGAGGAAATTCCAAAAGCTAAGTTTTCCCAAGGGATTCCATTTCACGCAAACTGAAGGGCAGCTCGAAGGTCTAATAATTCTAGCTTTATTCATTCAACAGATATTACTGAGTTCTAGGTGCTATGTTATACACAGAAGATACACACCTTACATTCATGGAGCCCCCCTTTTATCTGAAAAGCTAAAAATAAATCACATGCAAGACTAAAAGAACATAAACTATTTATAATGTGTGATAAGTTATATGAAAGACAAGAATAACAGCCTGAGGTTAAGGTAAGAATGGACAATTCTACATTTTACAGGGTAGTCAATGAAGTCTTCCCCAAGGAAGTGAAATTTAAGATGAGAGCTGAAGGATAAACAGGACCTAGTCATCTGAAGAATGGATGAAGCCTGTCCCATGTAGAAAAACGAGTCTGTACAAAGGCCATGAAGCAGTTGTGTTTAAAAACCTCAAAGAAATCCAGGGGGTGCTGAATGATGAGTGAGAGAAATGACCTAGGGGAAGCTGGTGAGGTAGTCAGCCAGAACAGGTAGGATCTGTGAGCCATGAAAAAAAGTTCAGATTTTATCCCAAGCATAATCCCTTAAAAGATGTAATCAGAAGTGTGACATAATCATTGCACAATCTGATTTATGTTCTAAGAAGATGACTTTGGCCACTGAGTGGAGAATGTAGTGAAAACAAGGAAAAGTAGAGGCAGAAACACTGTCGAAGAAGTTTTAGCTGGAGGATAATAGTGGTATTAGCAGAGCAGATGGAGAGAAGTAGATTCACTGAAGATATATTTTGATAACAGCATCAAATTGATTATTGGCAAAAATTGTATATGGGAGTTGAACTAAGACTTTGGTTTGTGTATCAGGATACATGGTGATACCTGTAGGGCAGATTGCAATCTATGGATTAGATAATAGAACAAGGTTTTCTCAAATTGTTCTGGTGATAAGAATCATTTGGGGTACTCGTTAAAAATATTTGGGTTCCACCCTAGGCTCACTGAAGTAGATTCTCTCAATGTCAGACTGAGGAAGCCTTCATTTTGACAAGCACATGATGAGGGAAAGAGAAGCCTTGATTGCAAGGTCGAGGAGATTAAAAGGCCATTGGGCTTCCATTGATGAAACCAAAGACCTTAATCAAAGTACTCAGCATGATATCTGGCACAGAAGATTCAATCACAGCTTCAATCCAAGGATTACATTTGAATAGATCTTTAATTTATTGTATTAATTTAATTCATTGTGTTAGTTAAGATAGCATTAACTGCTATAGCACACAAATTCTGAAAGGATACAGGTTCTAGAGAGGTCCCTTCTGTCCGTGCCTATGCTATCCTGAAGGGCAGAGGTTTCTGAACTTTCTCAGTTCATGACAACCTCACTGTCCCAATAATATTTTTCACAGTGTTCCTAAGCTAAAAGAAACACATAGCAGTTCTGTTGATTAGGTAGTTAGCCCCAACAACTTACTAAGTATTTATGTCCTGACAACCTGGTAGCTATTTAAAAAAATTTAAAAAGTGCACATAAATGGAAAGAAAATGTATCCTTAAATACCACAATATGTACCAGTTGGATTATGTGTGCTCACAACTTAAACCCTGAGATAGATTGGATACCACCACCCCACTCCACCCCCATTTCCTGGTCCATACTGATTTTTACACAGCACTTGCTTTTTCTTACAGCAACCACAAAGATAAATTTTGGAAAGAAATGCAGTGTGATCTAATGTTGAAACTGTAGATTACCTCAAGCTAGTAGTTTGTGCAGTATTTGATAGATATTGCTATATTTCCCTTGAAAATTTATAACGTCCCAGGAAGACCCTGTGAATTGCTGCAGTTCCCTGAGGTACCTAATATACTGTTTAGAAACCAGCTCATGAGTCTTGGGGTTATTGTCTTCCAGCTGAAGGATGGAAAATGAGAATGGAGGATCACCCATGGGAGGTTTCTGTGGTCTACTTGTGGAAGTGGCACACACTTTTGCTTCTCTTCTATTGATTAGAACTGTCACTCAGCCACCCCAAACTGCAGAGACTGGGAAATGTGGTCCAGCTTCATGCCCAAGAAAAAAAAGAGAGATGGTTTTGGTGAGCAAGAGTAATTTGCTACATTCTTAACACTTGGCACTGAATTTTTTTTTTTTTTAACACAATTGTATCGAGTGGTCAGAACAGGATAGAAATGGCATGGTTCGCAGCCAACAGGCTGAAATTCCAGATATTAAGACTTACATATTCGCCATCTGCAGCTACTAACTAAAGCATTGGTTTAGACCAACGTTTCTCATCCTTGCTACTATTGACATTTTTGCGCCAAATAATTCTTTATTTGTGGGTGCTGCCATGCACATTGTAGGCTGTTCGGCTGTATCTTTGCCTCTACCTGCTAGCATACTCCTAGTTGTGACAACTAAAAGTGTCCTCAGACATTGCCAAATGTTTCCTGAGTGTGGGCAAGATTGCCCCAGGTTAAAATCCACTGATTTCTACAGAATGATATATCATCTTATCAGAAGGCATTAAAAGATGTTAGTTTGGGCTATTCCTCCAATTAAAGAGTGAGTACTCAGGAATATTTGTAAACATGCAATTTAAGACTATCATATATACCTCGTCGAGTCTATTTTAATCACATCTAAGCTCTTTTCAATTGTATATTAATGAGCCTCTGCTTTGGGACTGAAGTACTCATTTTCCTACCTTCAAGAAGTATTGGCTGCTACTGGCTTACAGCTGAGTCCCTCTCTGGCGTGTATCTGCCTTTACTCCAAGGAAGCTGAAACTGCCTTGTCCAGATTACACCTCTTCCCCAGAGGACAGTCCTCACCTAATAACTGGTAGGTGTGGAGGAGATGGGAGTGTCCAAGCCTCCACCCTTACCTGGGGCCCCTACAAGATTTCTGTCGCAAGTACAGGGCATTTCAACCTTCCCCTCTGCAGTCTGGTTCTTCTCTTACTGCTTTACAGGTTGCTCCCTGGGGCAATTTCGCATAAATTCCTTGCATGAAAACCTGTCTCAGTCTAGTTCCAGAGAACCTGACCTACAACACACACTTTCAACTCCCATTTTAATACAAATACCATTGTCCCCCAGTTTTGTGATGTTGGAATAATGCCCTTTGTTTCATTACAGTTCTGGTTATCAGAGTGTTACCATTTTTATGCATCACCTACGATTTCAAATTTCAATCTTTTTAACTGTAGTAGGAACCTAAATACAGATGCAAGGCTGAGTGCAGAATGTTTTTAGATTTAAGATCTATTTCACTATGTTTTACCACCCTTAATTCAAAAGCAATTTTTGAGACTCACTTTTACCAATTCTCTCCAGCTCGTTCTACTTAGTCATAGAAACAATTATTTTCTTTGTACACTCATGTTATCTGCTTATATTCTATTTAATTCAATCACATAGTTACAATTATATACGAAACTTGCATAAATAGACTTGGGAACAAGCACAGCTAAGGGTAAACTTACCTGGTAAGTAAAGTCACCAGGTGTGCAGTAAACTGGTTAACTGCCATAGGTCATAGCATCACTATATTTGACAGCACAGAAGGCTAATACACTGAGTTAGGTGAATGAACCTGTCAGAGCTTCTAGATCTACCCAGCCGAAAGCCTCAAGGGCTTGATCCTTGTCTGACTAATGCTGAGCTGGCCAAACAGGATTGTACCATTTTAGGAAAACTGGCATCTTCCAGGTCCTTATTTAAGGTAAGGGAATTTAGGCTTAGAAGGATAAATTGTCTTGGTGAGAGCTAGTATTTAGAAATAAGTTTTCTTTCTATTAGGACAATATTCTTTCTGCTGTACTACATCACAGACTCAGACTGGAGAGATTAGGAATTGTAATTTATTCACAAATCTCAGACTTTCGGTTCCTTGAAAGTAGCATGAAAATATTAATGTCTGATGTTCATTGGGATACATGGAAGGTAACGTGTTCTGGTATAAGTTTAGTAATCAGAACTGTGAACTACCTTCCCTGACACTCCAATCAAGCTAAAATTAACTCTGAGGTAATGAGGATTTAGGTAAACTAGTCCATGTAGGTAATTATGAAAACAGCTCTTACCATTAAATAGCAAGCATTTTCATTTGGGACACATTACCATGGTATTTTATAAATGCTAGTTCTATGCACTTTCTCAAGAGATTACAAAGGAAAAATAACTGTTCTTTTCATTTTTAAAAAAAATTACAAAACCATTTCTCCTACCTCTTAGTAGAATTGACAAGGAATTTATAAAAAGACTTTTTTTCAGCCTACATATTAACTATAAAAATTCTCATCTGAAACAACTGCCCCTTTAATTTAAAAGCATCAGGCCAGTAGCCCTTTTGGTTTAAAAATGCTGTGCTTATTTTTTCAACAAAATTGAAATATATTTTTCATTTCATGAAGAATTTGTGTGAATATATGTGTGTTGTGCATATATATATGTACATATATTCAGTTACAAACGTACAACATATGTATGTATTGCATATGTAAACACACACGTGAATACTAAAGCTTAGACACAATAAACTTCCATTTTAGAGAAGTGAATTTTATACCATTGGAGAAATGGGGACAGATTATTCAGAATAAATCAACTAAAGAAATGTTCTAGTTAATATATGCATAGATAATTATCAGCAACTCACACTGCTTAAACTTTCTGGGTATTTAGAAATTTTTCAGTTTTGGGCTATTACAAATAATGCTGCTATGAGTGTACTTGACCATATCTTTTGGTACATATATGTGCAAGTTTCTCTTGGTTCTATACCCAGGGGTAGAATTTCTGGGTCATAAGGCATAGACATGTTTATTTTTAGTAGTTACTACCAAGTGCTTTTCCATAGGGAATGTACAATTTAGACTCCCACCAGCAATGCTGTACACAGCTGTGTATCCTCATCCACATAGTCTTTTTAATATTGGCTATTATGGTATATGTAGGATGATATTTCATTGTAGCTTTAATTTGCATTTTCATGATGACTAATAAATAAATGCTTCTATGTATGCTTATTAACCATTTGGACATTATCTTTTGTGAAGTGCCTGTTCAAATCTTTCATCCATTCTTCCACTGGATCATTTATTCTTTGTCATATTGATTTGCAGGAATTCTCTATATTTTTGCAATATGAGTCCTTTCTTAGATATTGTAAATATTTTCTTCCACTCTCCCAGTCTTTTCTGTATCAGCCCTAGAGCTATTGGACTGCTTTGTGGTCGATCACTTTTGAGAGAAAGAAAACTCTGGCTTTCATAATAGGAGCCTTGAGTTCAAGGCTTGAATGATTTAGGACAAGTCTCTTACTTAACCACGAAGAATCTCTGCTCCCCTTGTAGAATGGAGCTAATATTATTTACACTGTGTTGTCTGGGCTTACATAAGATGTTTTAAGTGATAGAGCCTAGCAGAGTGCCTGGAATATATTAGATACTTAATATATTTTATAGGATGAAGGGCAATAAAATGTTCATTACTTAATCTCATCTTGAGTGTCTGATACTGGCTATGGACTTTTTAAAAAATCCTCAGCTAAAAGTTCAGTATTATTGTAGAACCTCCCTGAGGCATGCATTATATGCCATTATGTCCTCCTTATCCCATTTTGAAACTCAAGGAAGTAAAAAAGCCCAAAATAACCACCTTCTGCTCTTGTTTCTTTAAATGAGAATCAGAATGTATTTTTTCTGTGGAGGTAAAATATATTAGATTTCATAGGAAAATATGTTGAAAACACGAAGATTTCCAAAAATATCAATGATACATATTTTTAAGAGAAACAATTTAAGTGTATTTATTCAGTGGTAACCAGTAAATTATCTCCCAAATCTTTCTCAGTAGGTTTTGTTGGCATTCTGATGGATAATTTATAAGGTAAACATACACCTATATTTCTATATTATGTTTGTTCTGTTAAAATGTTAATGACATTTATTTCTAGTTCTAAGGAAAGTGACTAGTCCAGAAGTAGCCAGGTGGCAGTGTATTCTCCTGAGTAATGGGACATTCTGGTCTCAGGCAAATATCCAAGTACAAACTTGAGAAACAATGGGGAAAAATACCATTTCTGGATTTGAGAATTTTCTAATCAGATTATCAAGTAGAAGTTTATTATTATTAACTTATGTTTTTTAAAAATTCACTGTTTCTCTTATAGCCACTAATGTTACTTATACCTAAGGTACCCATACTCAATATCTTGAAATTGCGGGCAAAGGACATTTACTTTGATAGCAGCAAAACAGAAAAAGAATTGAGCAAAGTGCATAATATTAATATTCTTATTATCAGAGGAGCTACATTAATTTCTCTATGTATTCTAGAAGGGTAGATTTGATCGGGTGATAAGACATAGAATTCTACCCTTTGCTTTTCAATAAATGTTTTATTGGAGTTGGTATTCTCTCAGGCTATATAATAGTCTAAAAAAAAATCCCCCACTTCTATTCCACTTGTAGATCTTTGTTTTCCTTCCCTCGGGAATTCATTTAGAAGATATAGGAAAGCGCTAAGAGAAGAATACTTGCTTTTACAATTTGTTACTATATAACTAAACTAGTTCCAAGTAGCATATTGACTTCCAAGGTTTAAGTGGTTAGTGGGTTGATGAAAATTCTAGGGGGGAATAATGTAAAACCTGAATTGGGACTACATCTTGGTTTTTAATTATGTTATCCTTTGAGAAATTGTCACTGAATGAATCCTACATTTTCAGTTTTCTGAAATGCAACAGGTGCTTTATAATTACCAGAGACCAGGCATATCTTTACAGTAAATTATCTGAGGTGATGTATTAGCCAGCTTTGGAAATCCTACAGTATAATTCCTCCCTCATCTTCCATCAGATCAGCTCCGGGTACTAGCTGAATATCACTCATGTGCAAACTTGTTTTATATTTATATTTGATGAAATCCTGAATTCTCAATTTTGGATAGTACCTACTGGTTTAACACTAAAACTATAAATTTTAGGCACTTGAATACTTCAAGTTTAGACACTTTAAATATAAATCAATTGAACAAATGAAATTGGACAGAATCAAGGGGTTTGAGTAAAAGATATGTTAAATATCCAGCTAGGCTGGAAGGATTTTATAATGATTATATCTATTTTGAAAAATTCCTTGAAGACGATGCTTTAAAGGACCAGTGAAATTGCTCTAACTGGCTTTGAAGTTCTTAAAAGATGCAAAGAAACACTGAGACCAAGGGATCAGATTTCTTCAGATCTTCTAGGAGCAAGGGAACTGCAGAATCCCTGCCCTGGAAACTGGGAGGAAGAAGAAAGAAGTTTTGTGAATTTCATTCTCAGGCATGGAAACTGGGGAGAAAAATCCCATGGGGATCTTATTCATATCAGCAATCGGTATGTAGACCATGAATTAGTAAGATTCCCCAAGGTTTATAATTTATTCTAGTTATGTTTGTAATCTTACATATTTCCTATAATGACCAGCAGTGAAATCATTGAAATATAAGATCTGAATGTGTTAGTATTTGGGAGCAGCGATGAAAGAAGTTATTTACTTTTTACTAAGAGCCACTCTTGCTGATAGAATGAGTGATGTGACAGTCACACCCCAGCTGAAGTCCTAGCTGACTCAGGATTTCTGCCCGACCCATGAGTGAGGAAGCCTTTGAGATGTTTTCAGCCCTAGCCACTGTCTGATTGCAATTACACGAGAGACTCTGGGAAGACCACCTAGCTAAGCCCAGTCAACCTCAGAACCGAGAAAAACAAAATAAATGGTGGTATTGTTTTAAGCCACCATATTTTGGGTAGTTTGTTACAAAGTAAGGCATAACTAACATAGTGACCATATGTATTGGATTATTTAGGACTGATTCAAATGGTTTCTTTCATTTATCAGATAATAACAGCAAAAAATTATACAGTAATTGTCATATGCCAGGCATTAAGTGCTTTATATGAATTATTTTAATGTTCACAATAGGTCCATGAATTAGGCCCAAGGTCACACAATTTATAAATTTTGTGCCAAGTTTTGACCAGATGGTATGGCTCTTAAGTCCATATACTTACGTACTACCCTAAATTGCCTCAAACCCTTTTGGGCTCTTTATCAGATCATTTTGCCTCAATTCTGTGTCCCTGATATCCAGTAGGTATGACAATACATAGAAAACAGCAGAGATAATATAATCCAGAATAGTTCATACTAAGAAGTATTCATGTTTATCGCATGTTTATTTTGTTTTTCTTTTTTTAATCGAACAGAAAAACCAACACCCAACAGATGAAACTAAGAAAGCAAAATAAAAGAAATTGATCCTGAAGATATTCTCAAAATAAAATGAAAATTTATTTCTTGAGCAACTCGGAGAATGCGAAGGACCTTAGTCAACTCACTTATGTGAAATAATCATTAGGGGCCATATTTCTTATTATGCTGCAATAACTATTTTATAGTTACAAAAACAAAAGCTCTTGAGAAATTTATGAAAATAGGTCCAAATATGTCTCTAGATATGGCTGAAGGAAATAGTTTAAGTAGGTTAAATATGTTTTCTGATTTTCTTCTACCATTTCCTCTTGCGTTTTTATTTTTTCTTCTGGTGACACAGTTGACTTGATAACTTCCCTTAAATTTAAGCCAGCAAATATTCATTGAACTTGGAATTTCTCTGTGTATATATGTTATCAGAAGACCGTATCACTATGATGTCAACAATTGAGGGAGATTGAGGGCCAGGGACTGAGGCCTTGTAATGAGAGAAACTAAACAAAAACAGATGAGGACATTATAGGTAGGTCTTGGATTTTCCAAGCAAGGACAGGGAGGAAGGCATTTCAGGTGGACGGATAACTTTGAGCAAAGTTATGAGGTGAGTTAGTACAGAGTTTAGATAACATTGAGTAGGCTACATGCTAGGAAGCCTTTTCAAGAGATTTGAGTGGATTGGAAAGAGAAGGAAGTAAACAGTTAGGCAGCACCAAATCATAGTATAT
>NW_011888936.1:648856-653595 GCF_000151845.1 Pteropus vampyrus
GGTGACACAGTTGACTTGATAACTTCCCTTAAATTTAAGCCAGCAAATATTCATTGAACTTGGAATTTCTCTGTGTATATATGTTATCAGAAGACTGTATCACTATGATGTCAACAATTGAGGGAGATTGAGGGCCAGGGACTGAGGCCTTATAATGAGAGAAACTAAACAAAAACAGATGAGGACATTATAGGTAGGTCTTGGATTTTCCAAGCAAGGACAGGGAGGAAGACATTTCAGGTGGACGGATAACTTTGAGCAAAGTTATGAGGTGAGTTAGTACAGAGTTTAGATAACATCGAGTAGGCTACATGCTAGGAAGCCTTTTCAAGAGATTTGAGTGGATTGGAAAGAGAAGGAAGTAAACAGTTAGGCAGCACCAAATCATAGTATATTAAGTCAGGTACTTTACACAGTATTTCATTTAATCTTCATCCAAATCTGTGGGGGTATTAGAGACATGCCAATACCCAAAGTTCCTTAGAAAGGGTCAGAACTCAAACTCCATGGGTAAATTAACTCTAGAGGTATTAGCTTCAGATTTTCATCTCTAATTATGGAACAGGAGTCTTGGGCTATATAGTTAAAGAAATTTCTCCTTTAAGGGAAGTATGTTTAGAAGTGGCAAGTTGAAAGTTGTCTTTATTATGTAGCACATATCACTTTCGGAGTTACAATCTACAGGACACAGTCCAACTATCTAATTTTCATAGCAGTCCATTCCAGTACTCTGAGATTTGCTCTACAGTAAAGGGCAGGATAGGGTGCCAACCTTGTCCTGAATTGGCAAGAAGTTGAGCAGAATGGAGTTAGGATCACACATTGTTATAACACTACATTAACAGGGCTGTCTTCTCAGCTGCTATGTGGGGGACACTACTTACTCCTCCTGCTTCATAGGTTGTTAGTGACACTAAAACTAATTAGACCACCATTTCTGTGACAGTAAAGCTTTGCTTTTTATCCTGGACATTTGAAGACATTTCATTTAATTTTAAAACAATTTAAAGTTTTCAGAACTTTTCAGAGGGTTTAGAGTGGTCAGGGAAAGACTGATTTTTTTTTTTTTTCTCTTTATATCAGAACATTAGCAGAAAGAAAAGTAAATGTGAAGCCAAAATACCCAAGTTTGAGATCTTGGCTTGGCCACTTTCTGAGGGTCCTGGTGTGATGCTCTCACCGTCTACTTCATGGGGCTGTTGTAAAGATTTGATGCTTAAATAAAAAGAAAGTGCTTTGTAAGTAATCAAGTATTCTACCAACATTGGTGCAGTATGTAGAGCTGTTCTTCTATGATTACAAGATGGTACCACCCATCTATCCTGACAAGACATTTTTGTCAACTGATCTGAATCATCTAACAGGAACAAGTAGTTCAGAAGTCAGTACATAGGTTGACCTATAAATCATGTTCTGCCCTCCTCTGAAAAATCCAGTATGTCTGTCATGCGTTTAGCCTAACACCGAGAAGCAGTATATAATCCTCCATCAATTTACTTATACAGTATCTCCACTGACTGAGTTCTCGGTATTTTCTCTCATATACACGTACTAAGAGTAGGAAGTATAAGAGAAGGAGTTGAAGTTTTATCAAGATTTAAGTACTGAAGTCTTATTACAACATGAAAAAATTACATTCTTCCTTTGCCTCAACAGATCTGGGAACCAAGATAAAACATGGCTTATATTTTTCATGTATGTAAATTTTCCAAATGCATAAGTATAACAATACTTAGAGTGAGCTCTGAGGATTTTTTTAGATAACAAAAACTGCCCTAGTTAGTCAATTAAAAAAAGAGGAAATAAGAGAACTGCTATTGAAGAATATAGATGGGCACCAAGACAAACTTTAGTTCTAGCAGATTTCTTATGATCCACTAATTTTCTACTTTCTTTGAGCTGAAGTTGATCCTTGAAAGAGACATTTTAGGGAGAGAACATTGTTTCATTTGCCAGGTCATTGTGTCAAGTAGGTAAACTGGTATGTAGACTATTTTTTTTTTTCTCTATCGGTAACATTTATATAAAGAATTTCACAGAGTAAATGCTGCCTGGGGAAAGCTTTTCATTTTAATATGCAGAAGTGCCTTGTCATCCAGAATTTAAAGTCATGTTACTTCATAGAGTCCAAAGCACAACAAAATAGTTATTTTATCAGCTAATCACATGTTGCTGAATTGGATTTAAACCTGCTCTACTGCTCCCATAACGTCTTACCAATCACTGCACTTCAATAGGCTCTGTGCAAAATGCTGGTGGAATCTATTTCTGTTTGTAAAGACCGTCCTATCTCAGGAGTGACATTAATGATTAGCAATCCCTTTCACATGGGCACCCACCAGCTGAATAGCCTAAGTGACTTCCTGTCCACTTGGATGTTTAGAGTTTTGCAATTGGCACTGACTGGGGCAGCAAGATCAAATTTCCCTCCTCCATCTAGAAGCTTCCTGCTTCAGTCTCCTGCACCCTAACAACAAAATGAGGGTGGCAGTTATCACCCTCACCTACCCCTCTTTAAGATTTGAATTTCTCATTGAATAAATGTGAAAGCAGCAGGGCATTGTTTCATTTTTAGGTGAACATTAACATTAAACAATAGATCTCCCTGGGAGTGGGCTGCTGCTGCTTGAATGCTAAGCTACTTCAATAAGACTGAAACTGGGAGGCAGGTCCAAAAAGGTGTATAGGAGGATGCTGAGCTCACTCCCCCCCAAGAACATATTGAATGTGCACCTAGATTTAGAGCAATTCCTCCTGAGAGACAACTGAGAGGCAACTGAACGGCTTCTACACAACAAGCGAGACAGGGACTTCATAGAGGAGGTCCAGGAACTGCGTGAGCTTTCCGGGAGCTGAAGGAACCTTCTAGGAGCAGCAGAGCTAGTTGAGTGCCTTGTTTATGTCTCCCTTGCATTTGGATAGTGGCTGGGAGCTATATCCATGATCTCTTGCCAACCTGCAAGGCTGCTGTAGGGTGTCCCCAGATACCTCTCCTGTAGCTAGCTCCAGCAGGACTAGGAGGACACTACAGAATGCATAAGCTCCCCCTCCACCCAGAGATTGATCCAGAGGGTGTGGCAGGGTGCAGCAACGCATACACAACTGCGTACGTGTGGGGCTGCCCGCCAGGAGAGAGTGAGGAGCTAGCAAAATTCTGTTATCTACATGCAGGGCTGCCTCATCCAGAGAAAATATGGTGGTAGCAGAGTAGTATCTGCATGCAGGACTCCTCCATATAGAGAAAGCGGGGTGCTGTTGCACTGCCTGAAGTGGATGTGGACTAGCAAAGTGTGGCAGTACATGCACACAGTGCTGCCCAATTCAGAGAATGGGTGGAACTAACAAAGCATTAAGATATCTGCATGCAGACTGCCCCATAAAGAGACACCAGGGTGCTGCTGTGTGAGCATGTGGAGCTGCCCCACCCAAAGAGGCTGCAGAAGAAGCAACGTGTGGCAGTGTGCACACACAGGGCTGCCGCTCCCTGAGAACGTGCAGAACTAGAAGAGCTTTGCCATGCAGGCACTCAGAGCAGCCTGACCCAGACCCAGCTCAGGCAATAGACAATTAAAGCAGCAGAGCACAGGCCCTGTGCACTGGGCAGCCCTGCACACAGTGGTCAGCCTTGCCTGGAATCCACCCCTCTGACCAAGCACCACAGGCACTGGCCCTGACTATAACTGGCCTGCCAAAACCATCTGGCATACAGTCTACACAGAGGCCACTTTTTCAAGATTGGGAGAGAGAGCTTTTTCTCTAACTCAATGGAACAAACACAGAAAGTTAAATAAAATGGGGAGACAGAAGAATATGACCCAAATGAAGGAAAGAGGGAAAAAATCCAGAGAAAAATGTTAATGAAACAGAGATAAGTAATTTGCAAGATAAAGAATTTTTTAAAATGGTCATAAGGAGGCTCAAAAAATTTGAGAGTAGAACAGATCAATTGTCCCCAACTATTTTGGCACCAGGGACCAGTGCTCCTATGAGCATCTAATGCCTAATGATCTGAGCTGGAGCTGAGTCAGTGATGCTAGTGCTGGGGAACAGCTGCAAATACAGATGAAGCTTTTCTGGCTTGCCCGCAACTAACCTCCTGCTTTGTGGCCCAGTTCCTAAAAGGCCACAGACTTGTATTGACCCACAGTCCAGGGTTTGGGGACCCCTAGAATAGAGGAACTCAGAGATCACTTCAACAAAGAGTTAGAAAATATAATAAAGAACCAATCAGAGTTGAGGAATAAAATACCTGAAATGAAGACTACATTAGAAAGAATTGATAGATTAGTTAATTCAGAACAGATTAGCAACTTGGAAGACAGAATAACAGAAATCACTTCAATCAAAACAGAAAGAAAAAATTTTTTTAATGAAAATAGTATGAAGGACCACTGGGATAACATCCAGTGCTCTAATATTCACATTGTAGGGATTCTGGAAAGAGAAGCGAGAAAAAGGGGCAGAACATATATTTAAATAGATAAATGGCTAAAAACTTTTCTAATCTGGGGAAGAAAACAGACATCCAGGTTCAAGAAACACAGAGAATTCCAAACAAAATGAACCCCAAAAGGCCCAAACCATGAAATACTGTAATTAAAATGACAACTGTTAAGGATAAAGAAACAATTTTGAAGGCACCAAGAAGGGAACAAGTCACATACAAAGGAACTCCTATAAGGCTATCAGTTGATTTCTCAGAAGCAGCTTTAAAGGCCAGAAGGGAGTGGCAGGAAATA
>NW_011888936.1:653925-668643 GCF_000151845.1 Pteropus vampyrus
AAATGAAAAGATGGAAAAAGATATTCCATGCAAATAGAAATGGAAAAGAAAAGAAGAAGGCTGGGGTAACAATACTCATATCAGACAAAATGGACTTCAAAACAAAGAATGTAAAAAAGAAACAACCTACAACCTAGAATGGCAATCTATATATGACAAGGTTTTCATTCAGAATGGAAGGAGTTCTCTACCGCTAAACTGGCTTTACAAGAAATGTTAAAGGGGTTTTTGATGCAGAAAAAAAAAATCCATAACCAGACATAAGAAGATACTGGAAAGAAAAAATCTCACTGGTAAAGGCAAATATAAAATACAGAGAATCTAAGAGTGTAAGAGTGTAAAAAGAAACGAAGACAATTACATAATGATTGTCATCCCAAGAAGACGATACAACAATTGTAGATATCTATGCACCCAACATAGGAGCACCCAAATTTATAACGCAAATATTAATGAACATAAAGGCAGAAATTAACAGTAATGTAATAAATTAACAGTAATGCAATAATAGTTGAAAACTTCCATACTCTACTTACTCAGTGGATAGATTAAGACAGAAAATTAATATGGATAATGGCCTTAAATTCCATAAGAGACCAGTTTTGACTTGATAGACATGTATAAAACATTTCATCCCAAAACCACAGGTAATTCATTTTCTCGAGTGCACATGGAATATTTTCAGGATAGACCACATATTGGGCCATGAAAGAAGCCCCAAAAATTTCAAGAAGTTTTAAATTATATCAAGCATCTTTTCTGACCACAATGGCATGAAATTAGAAATCAACTACAGGGAGAAAACTAGAAAAAACACAAATACATGGAAATTAAACAACATGCTACTAAACAACCAATAGGTCATACAGGAAATAAAACATGAAATGAAATACTACCTTGAGATAAATGGAAGTGAAAATACAATTCTATAAAAGTTATGGGTTACTGCAAAAGCAGTTATAAAAGTTCATAGCTATACAAGCCTACCACAAGAAACAAGAAAAATCCCAAATAAACACTATAACTTTATACCCAAAGGAACTAAGAAAAAAAAAAAAGAACAAAACACAAAGTAAGTAGAAGAAAGGACATAATAAACATCAGTACAGAAATAAATAAAATAAAACTAATGATAGAAAAAAATCAATGAAACCAAGGTCTGGTTCTTTGAAAGGATAAATGAAATTGACAAACCTCTAGAAAGACTTGTTAAGAAAAAAAGCACAAATAAATAGAATCAGAAATGAAAGAGGAGAGATTACAACCAACACCGCAGAAATAATAAGCATCATTAAAGAGTACTGTAAACAATTATATGTGTCAACAAATTGGAATGGATAGCAGAAACGGATAAATTTCCAAGTCTAAACCAGGAAGAAACAGAGAATCTGAACCAATCGACTACTAGCAAAAAAATTGAAGCAAAAAAAAAAAAGTCGACAAATAAAACCCAAGAACCAGACTGCTTCACAGTTGAATTTTACTGAACATTCAAAGAATTAATACCTATCCTTCTCAAAATATTCCAAATAATTGAAGAAGGAATACTTCCAAACTCATTCTATGTGACCAGCATTAGCCTGATACCAAAACCAGGCAAAAGCACTACAAAAAAAGAGAATTATAGGCCAATATCCTTGATAAACACAGATATAAAAATTCTTAACAAAATACTAGAAAAGTGAATTCAACAATACATTAAAAGGATTATATACCATGATCAAATATCATACAATCGACTTGATAGAAAAGGCATTTGACAAAATGTGTATTCATTTATGAGAAAAACTCAAGAAGAATATAGAAGGAACTTAGCTCAATGTTATAAAGGCTATCTATGACAAGCCCACAGATAACATCATACTTGATGTTGAAAAGCTGAAAGTTTTCCTGTAAGACCAAGAACAAGACAATCACTATTATTCAATATAGTATTAGAAGTCCTAGCCACAACAATCAGGCAAGAAATAAAAGGCATTTAAATTGGGAAAGAAGAAGTAAAACTGTCATTATTTGCAAATGACATGATACTATATATAGAAGATGCTAAAAAATCCACCAAAAATTAATGGAATAAATAAATTCAGTAAAGCGGCAGGAGATAAAGTTAATATATAGAAAATCTGTTGCATTTCTATATACTAATGATGAATAATCAGGAGAAATTAAGAAAACAATCCCATTTATAATTGCATCAAAAAGAATAAAATACCTAGGAATAAATTTAACCAAGGAAGTGAAAGACCTGTACTATGAAAACTATATAAGACATTGTTGGAAGAAATTGAAAAGGACACAAATAAATGGAAAGATATAACATGCTCATAAATTGAAAGGATTAATATCATTTAAATGAGCATACTACCCAAAGCAATTCACAAATTCAGTGCAGTCCTTAACAAAATATCAATGGCATTCTTTTCAGAATTAGAATAATCATAAAATTTATACAGAATCACAAAAGACCACAAATAGCCAAAGCAATCTTCAGAGAAGAACAAGATTTGAAGTATCATGTTCCTTGATTTCAAACTATCCCATAAGACTACAGTAATCAAAACAGTATGGAACTGGCATGAAAACGGACATATAGATCATTGGAACAGAATAGACTCCAGAAATATACCCTCACTTATTTGGTCAATCAATCACTGACAAAGAAGGCAAGAATATACAATGGGGTAAAGACAGTTGATTCAATAAATGATGTTGGAAAAACTGGACAGATACAAGCAAAAAAATGAAACTGGAATCACTATCTTTCATCATACACAAGAATAAAATCAAAATGAATTAAAGACTTAAATGTAAGTTCTGGAACTATAATAGTCCTAGAAAAAACTATACATAGGAAACTATTTGACATCAGTCAGAGAAATATCTTTTGTATATATCCCCTTGAGCAAGGGTAACAAAAGCAATAATAAACAAATGAGACATCAAACTAAAAATCTTTCCCAACATTAAAGGAAACCATTAACAAAACAAAAAGACAACTTATTGAATGGGAGAATATATTTACAAATGATATATCCTATAAGAAGTTAATATGCAAAATATGTAAGGAACTCATACAGCTCAACAATAAATAATCCAATTAAAATTTGGGTAGTGGTCATGAAGAAACATTTCTCCAAAGAAGACATGTGGATGGCCAACAGACATACTAAAAGATATTCAACTTCACTAGCTTTTAGAGAAATGCAAATCAAAACCATGATGAGATACCATTTCTTACCAGTAGAATGGCTCTTATCAAAAAGTCAACAAATAACATGTGTTGGTGAGAATGTGGAGAAAAGGCAACCCTTGTACACTCTTTCTGACACTGCGAATTTGAATAACCACTATGGAAAACAATGTGAAGTTTCCTTAAACATTAAAAACAGATCTACCTTATGACCCAGCAATTCCACTTCTGGGTATTTATCTGAAGAAAATCAAACACTAATTCGAAAAGATTTATGCACCTCTATGTTCACTGCAGCACTATTTCCAATAGCTAAGGTTTGGAAGCAACCTAACTGCCCATCAATAGATGACTGGATAAAGATGCAGTACATATATACAATGGAATATTACTCAGCCATTAAAAATAAAATCTTACCATTTGCAATGATGTGGATGGACCTAGAGGGTATTATGTTAAGTGAAATAAGTTAGAGAAAGACAAATGCCATATGATTTCACTTATATGTGGAATCTAAAGAAATTATAACAAACCAAACAGCTACAATCCAACAGACAACACCCAGCCTAGTACACAGGCACTTCTGAGAGATCTATGCATCAGAACATTTGAAAGTGGGTGAATGTGGTAATCTGGGGAAAAGGAAACGGATGGGATTGGGTACCAGTACTGCAGACTCAGCCCAGAGCTTCCTGCAAGATGTGAGGAGGGAGAGCTAGGTGATGGTTTTCACTCTTGGAAGCCCCAAGCAGTCCTGCCTGAGTGATTAGCATATTCCAAGCACCAGAGCCCAGTGATCAGCACAGAGAGCAGGGCAGAGATCAAATGTAGAGAGGCCCTACTGGAAAACAAAACCTCTTATCTGCTAAAGAGAGAGCATTAAATAATAAATTTTCTTAAAAGAAAAAAAAAAAAGCAGAGTACATTCCCATTAATGCCTAGGCAGAGAAATAATCCATCAAACACCATGAACAACCAAGGTGACAAGGTAGCTCAGAAAGAAAACTTAAAATCTCCAGAAAATAAACTTAAAGATATAGAAATATGCAATTCAAATGACAGAGAACTCAAGATTGCATTTCTGAAAAAACTCAATGAAATGCAAGAAAATTCTGATCAACAGTTCAATGAACAAGTGGTCTACTTTACTAAGGAGATTGAAACTTTAAAAAAACTAAACAGAATTACTGGAGCTGAAGAATTCATTAAAAGAGATAAAGAATGAAATAGCAAGCTTGGGAAATAGAGCTAACCGAATGGAGGAAAAAATTAGTGATATTGAAGACAGAAATTTGGAAATGACTCAGAAGAAGAGAGAGACTTGAGAGTAAAAAAATGAAAGACTGTACAAGAACTATGTGACACTAGTGGAAAAAGCAACATAAGAATAATGGGTATACCAGAAAGAGAAGAGAGGGAGAAGGGAACGGAGAGCATATTCAAACAGTTGATGAGAACTCCTCAAACTTATGGAAAGAACTGGATCTTTACACATGAGGAGGGAATAAAACAATATATTCAAACTATTGAAAGAGAAAAATTACCAGCCAAGAATAATATATCCAGCAAAGTTCTCCTTTAGACATGAAGAAGTAAACTTTTTAGACAAACAAAAGCTAAGAGAATTTTCTACCAAAAGGCCTGCATTACAGAAAATACTGAATGAAGTTATTGTACCCAAAACAAAAGGACAGAAAACAGAAAGGAATTAGTAAGATGATTAACAGACAGAAACAGGAAATTGCAACCCTTAAGAACAGGGCATTATATACTTAAATATTACATAATAGTTAAATGTCCCCTCCACCAAAATACTTTAAAAAAAGAAGACAACAGTTACCACAACCTAGAAATGGAACTCATAGCATAAATAGGGATAATTTGAGACAATAAAAAATGAAAAAGTGGAGAGAGTTAAGATCTGAATCTGCAAAGGGAAATGGAGATAAGATGAAAGCAAAAGAAAAAGAACTACTGTATATATGAAACTTTCCTTTACATAAATTTAATGGTAACTACACACACAAAAAATCCAGAACTGAGATACATAACATAAGAAGGAACAAAGGGGAAAACCAAAGAACACCACCAAATTAAAATAACAGACTCACAAGGACAAACAAACGATGGAGATACTGAGCTACCAGAAAACAAAAGATAAAATGGCTCTTGGAAAACCTCATATTTCAGTAATCACCCTAGGTATAAATGGATTGAATTCACCAATAAAATGGCACAGAGTAGCTGACTGGATCAAAAAAACAAAACCCAACCATATGCTGCCTTCAAGAGACACATCTCAGCTTTAAGGACAAATACAGAGTCAAAGTGAACGGGTGGAAAACAATACCCCAAGCAAATGGCATCCAGAGAAAAGTGGGTGTATCCATACTTATATCTGACAAATCAGACTTCAAGAAAAAAGAATGTAATGAGAGACAATGATGGATACTTCTTAATTATAAAGGGAACAATACATCAGAAGTCGTAACACTTATCAATATATATGCTTCCAAGTAGGGAGCATCAAAATATATAAAGCAACTACTAACAGAATTAAAGGGAGAAACTGACAAAAACACAATTATAGTAGGGAACCTAAATACCCCATTGTCAGCTATAAATAAATCATCCTCCAAATATAAAATCAATAAAGAAATTTCAACCTTAAAATGACACATAAAACCAACTGGAAATAATCAACATTTACAGGGCCTTTCATCCCCAAACACCGTATTATACCATTCTTCTCTAGTGTGCAGAGAACATTCTCCAAGATTGACCATATGTTGGAACACGAAACCACCCTCAACAAATTTAAGAAGATGGAAATCATAATCAAGCATATTCTTTGACCATAATGCTTTGAAACTGGAGATCAACTGCAAAAAAAAGGGGGAAAACTACGAGTATGTGGTGATTAAAAAACACGCTACTAAAGAACAACTGGGTGATAGAAGAAATAAAATGAGAGATCAAGAGATACATAGAAACAAATGAGAATGAGAATAAAACATATCAAATCTTTTGAGATAGAATGAAAGTAGTATTAAGAGGAAAGTTTATATCATTACAGGCTATCGGCCTGTCTCAAGAAACAAGAAATAACCCAAATAAACAACATGGCATTTTTAAAAAGTAGAAAAATAAGTGAAGCCCAAAGTCAGCAGAAGAAAGGAAATAATAATAGAGTGAAATTAAATAAAATTGAGAACGAAAAGACAATAGAAAATTTTTGAAAAAGATTAATGAAATTGAAAAACCTCTGGCTAGACTAAAGAAAAAAGAGGAAGAATACAAATAAAATCAGAAATGAAAGAGAAGTTATGACAGATACAACTAAAACACAAAGCATCATAAAAGAATACTATAAAAAATATGCCACCAAATTCAATAACCTAGAAGAAATGGACAAGTTTTAGACATATAAACCTTCCTAGACTGAATCATGAAGAACTGGAAAATCTAAATAGACCAACTGACAGTAAGGAAATTGAATCAATCATCAAAAATCTCTCAAAAAGTAAAAGTCTAGGACCGGATGGCTTCACTAGTGAATTCTACCGAACATTCAAAGATAATTTAATACTGGTCCTTCTCAAACTCATCCAAAAAATTGAAGAAGAGGCAATACTTCGTAACTCATTTTATGAGGCCAAAATTACTCTGATATCAAAACATGGCAAAGACAACACAAAAAAAGAAAACTATAGACAAATGTCTTTGACGAATACAGAGACGAAAATCCTAAACAGAATACTAGCAAATCAAATACAACAACACATTAATAAGATTATACATCATAATCAAGTTGGCTTCATTCCAGGGACACAAGGATGGTTCAACATACATAAATCAATTAATGTGAGACATCATATAAAGTAAAGGATAAAAATTCATATGTTCATATTAATAGATGCAGAAAAAGCATTTGACAAGATACAGCATCCATTTATGATTAAAACACTTAATGAAATGGGTTAAAATACCTCAACATAATAAAGGTTCCTTAACATAATATATGTTAAACCCTCAACTAACATCATATTTAATTGTGAAAAACTAAAAACCTTCCTTCAAAGATCAAGAACAGGACAAGGCTGTCTGCTATCACCACTATTATTCAGTACAGTGTAGGAAGTCCTAGCTAGAGCAATCAGATAAGAGAAAGAAAGAAAAAGCATTCAAACTGGGAATGAAGAAGTCAAATTGTCACTTTTTGCAGATAACAAGATTCTCTACATAGAAAACCCTAAAGACTCCACCCCCCAAAAAACTATTAGAAATTATAAATACAGTAAAGTTACAGGATACAAAATCAATGTACAAAAATCCATTGCGTTCCTATACACTTACAATGAATTTTCAGAAAAAGAAATAAAAAGAATAATTCCTTTGGCAACTGCAACAAAAATAATACCTAAAAATAAACTTAAAGCATGTGAAGGACCTATACATTTAAAACTACAAGACTTTATTAAAATAAATTGAAGAAGACACAAAGAAATGGAAAGATATTTCAAGTTCATGGATTGAAAAAATCAACGTGGTTAAAATGACCTTATTACCCAAAGCAATATACAGCTTTAATGCAATCCCACCAAAATCCCAATGACGCTTTTTAAAGAAATAGAATAAAAAATTATCAGATTTGTATGGAAGCACAAAAGATCCTGAATAGCCAAAGCGATCCTGAGAAAAAAGAACAAGGCCTGAGGTATCACTCTGCCTGACTTCAAATTATACTACAAAGCAACAATAATCAGAACAGCATATTATTGTTATAAGAAGAGACACACAAACCAATGGAACAGAATTGAGAGTCCAGAAATAAACCCTCGTATACATGGGCAAATTATTTTTGACAAAGGAGCCAAAAACATACAATGGAGAAAGGAAAGCCTCTTCAATAAATGGTACTGGGAAAACTGGAAAGCCACATGCAAAACAATCAAACTAGACTGCTATTAGTCACCATACACCAAAATTAACTCAAAATGGATCCAAGACATGAATGTAAGACCTGAAACAATAAATTGCATAGAAAAAAATAATAGGAACCAAACTCATGGACCTTGGATTTAGAGAGGATTTTATTAATTTGACTTCAAAGGCAAGAGAAGTAAAATCAAAAATCAATGATATATATCAAATCTATATCAAACTAAATCAATCAATCTATATCAAACTAAAACCTTCTGCACAGCAAAAGAAACCATCAACAAGACAAAGAGGCAACCAACTGAATAAGAGAAGGTATTTGCAAACAACGCCTTTGATAAGGGCCTTATATCCAAAATATATAAAGAACTCATACAACTTCATAAGAAAAAATAAACAATCCAATTAAAAAATGGGCAGAGGACCTGAACAGCCACTTATCCCAAGAAGACATACAAATGGCCATCATACATATGAAAAGATGCTCAACTTCCCTAGCTATTAGGAAAATGCAAATCAAACCCACAATGATACCACCTCACACCTGTTAAAATGGCTATTATCAACAGGACAAGTAATAAGTTGAAGAGGTTGTGAGGAACAAGAAATCCTCAGACACTGCTGATGGGGATATAAATTGGTACAATCACTATGGAAAATAGTATGGAGATTCCTCAAAAACCTAAGGGTAGAATTATCAAATGACCCAGCAATCCCTCTTCTGGATATTTACTCAAAAAACTTAAAAACATTTATTTGCAAAGATATGTGTACCCTGATGTTCATAGCAGCATTATTCATGGTGGCCAGGATATGGAAGCAACCAAAGTGTCCTACAATAGATGATTGGATAAAGAAGAGATGGTATAAATATATACGACAGAATATTATTCAGCCATAAGAAAAGATGAAATACTGCCATTTGTGATAACATGGATGGATCTTGCAATTCTCATGCTAAGCAAAATAAATCAGATGGAAAAAGTTGAGAACTATATGATTTCACTCATATGTGGGATATAAAACTGAAAGCAACAAATAAATAAGACAAACAAAAAATCACAGACACAAACAGTTTAGTGGTTACAAGAGGAAAAGGGGAGTGGGGGAAGGTAGATAAGGGTAAAGGGGGTCAAATGTATGGTGACAAAAGATTTGACTTTGGGTGGCAACACACAATGCAATATACAGATGAGGTATTATTAAATTGTGGACTTGAAACCTATATAATTTTATCAACCAATGTCCCCCCCAATACATCAAAAAAGAACAGAAATAAAACAAAAACAGACTCATAGGTACAGTGAAGAAACTGGTGATTGTCAGATGAGAGGGGGCTTGGGAGCTGGGTGTAAAAGG
Organism: Pteropus vampyrus; assembly: GCF_000151845.1. NCBI lineage: Eukaryota > Metazoa > Chordata > Mammalia > Chiroptera > Pteropodidae > Pteropus > Pteropus vampyrus. Next base: position 663,416 of record NW_011888936.1, read on the forward strand.
TGCATTAAGGAGTACAAATTGGTAGTTACAAAGTAGTAACAAGAATGTGAAATACACCCGCCCCTTGATTTACGCGGTATTTTTATGCATTTTTTTTTAATATATATGCGGTAAACATTCCCCCTATTTACACAGATTTTTTTTTTTCTACGCAGTTTCCATTTACATGGTCTCATTTTATAGGGTTCTTTTTTTTTTTTTTTCATTTCTGTTATTGGTGAATACTCTTTCTAAAAACAATAGCTTAACTCAGCAACGTGCAAAGAACTAATACTTAAAAACACAATTATCACTGGAACATTTGAAAATTGATTGTTGTGCTATGGTTGATAATAGTTGAAACTAATTTAACAAAATGTTAAATTAACAACTGATAGGTGTAGGAGTTGACACGATACACCGGTTATGTCATAATTCAATTAAAGATACTCGTAACTATGTGCATATTACTTTGTGATTACATCATTAGCACTTAAAGATAGTACGTGGTAACTAAGTGTAAGTAAACACAAGTAACCAATATTATACATGAGCTGTTTTTACTTATAACAGTTTTAAAGGAGATATATACCTGTAGAGATTTTAAAAAATCAATTTTTCAAGAAAATGGAAAATCTGGAATTAACGCCACATAAAGTATCACATATCGAAGAATTTATGAAAACTTAGCAAAAGATGGAGTTGGAAAAAGATCATCCACAAACATAAACAGATAATAAAACTAAAGTAGTACTTCCAAATATTTGGAGCGAAAAAGGCAGTGACTTTGTGCCAATTCAAAAGAGGTCGATTGCTTTAGATTACAGCACAGACATCGACAGTGAATAAAATTTATTTTAGTTTTTCTGAATTTTCATTAGCATTTTTTTTGGTGAAAATATAGTAAGTAAATATTTTTATGACTTATATTGGCCTATTTCTTTAGTATTTTTTTTTTTCCCCTTACTGGTGGACTCTTACGTGGTTTTCTATCGCATAAAAAAAAAGACACATGGAACAGATAATCCATGGAAATCTAGGTATAGCATAGGGAATATAGTTAATAATACTGTAATAATTATGCATAGTGCTAGGTGGGTACTAGACTAATTGGGGGGATCACTTCGTAAATTATATAAATGTCTAACCACAATGCCGTACACCTGAAACTAACATAAAATAATATTGAATATCAACTCTAGTTGAAAAACATTTTTAAAAATTAAAAAAAGGAACAATTGATCCATACAACTTTTGTTAGTAGGCTGACCTGGAATATAAAATAAATATTTCATCATGGAATTATGTCCATTTTTCTTTTCTGATCACTATCAATTGTATTTTACTGTATGTGAGTATCTGAGAACCCTTTCTAGATTGTCATAAAATGGTATTAAACATTTTTAAATGAGTCCTCTAAGTTTCAGCAGCATTTGTTCAAAATGATTTTAAAATCTTGAATCAAAGTAGTCAATAAATGAAGTGCCAGAACACTTCAGCTATTGAAGCTTTTATTGAATTGCTGTTATTAAAAACAAAGCTTGCAAACAGGAAGACATTAAAATTTATTGCTTAATAGCAAGGGAGTGATTGAACAAACTGAATAATAAGAGTGTAAATGGTGTACAATATTAAATTCTGAAGTTCTATAATTGTGATGTAGAATGGTGCTTTCCACACTATCTGTAATAGAGAACCAATTTTTGTCTTAATTTTCAATCCTTCACAAAACAATAATTTTATAAAATACAATAAAAGTTAATAGAATAAATGAAATGGATTTTTAAAAAGACTAAACTCAAGCCCACGTTTTTATCATTAGCTTATGTGGACATAAATTACATTTAAAAATATAATTGGAGCAAGTTTAACAGATAAAAATACAATTATAATGGTTATACAAGTTGCTCATTAAAACCATGCATATAGACAACTTAAAGAAATGCTACTAGACACCTAACTTTACATCATTGTGCAACTAAAACTAAAGAAAAAATTATGATTGAAATGTGGTTCCTCATATTTAATACCTAAATGAATACTTTTAATGAGCAGCACTACATCGATATTTAAAAATCTTAGTGTGACAATTGAATTTGCTTGTTAATTTGTCTAGGTTCAACTGACAGCAATGCTACTTAAAATAAATGATATATGTCAAAACCATTTTTTTAACATTTTTAAATATTTTTATTTTATTATTAGTTTCAAGTACACAGTACAATCAAAATCATGTTGTATTAGTATAAAAATACAATGGAAAAACGAGTCACAAATATATCAATGGGAATGGAAGAAGATACGTATTTTTAATTTCAACAGACTCATTATTTTTTAACTTTTATCTAAAATCAGGCAAATGATAGTATATTTTCAAAATTCATACTTAATCCTTCTTGGGTAACCAGTTCTGACAATTTGTCGTATAAAGTGGTAGTTAAATTTGTTATGAAGGAAAGGAATAAATTTCCTATATAGAATTTTCCCATGATGGTAAATAAAAATTAAAAACATCCTATCAAATTAATGAGGTATTTGGTGATAAACTTTTGCAGATTACAGCATCAAGATGTACAGCATGCATTGCTATCACTGCTTTATTGACTCAGTAATCATTTCGTTTTACTCACATTTACTCTTTGTTGCTTTACATTTCTTACTGAATCTCTGAGTTTCCTTTTTGAATCATTTTCCTCTACTTGAAAACATCCTTTAGTACTTCCTTTAAAATAAATCAGCTGTTAACAAAATGTCTTTGATATGTCTTCATGTCTGGAGAATATTTCTGCTGGGTAAAGAGATTTACTCTGTTTATGTAAAATGGAACTGCCAATTTAAATGCTTCTTATAAAGCTTATTCCTTGAAATTCCAGAGGATTTCCCTTTTCATAATTGAATTATAGTGAATTTGGATAGTCTTATAGGGAAGCATATGTTTAAGCAGGCACATACCTTGAAGATCTCTGCAAGGCACCAGACTCCTCATGGTCCAAAAATGTAATCAATATTGGCAGGATTTTTGAGACTGAACCTATGAAATTCAAACTGACCTAACCAACTCTTTACCTAAGCTTATACAATACCCTTTGAAACCAGAACCAAAGTAAGGATTAAGGCCCTTAGAATGAACACCAATAGAAATAGGATGTAATATGTCTTGCCCTATCCCTTGATTGACACCTAACCTGCCTTAGATAAGAGTTCAAGGTCTTAGGGTTATTAATAGAATGACTATACCTCACTTTCCAGAACTGCTTAATCCTCTGGATGAAATTCTTATAGTTATCACCCAGCTAGTCAGAGAGTCATTTTCCTTCCATTGGCCCCTTCTGGTACCCAATAGATCCCCACATTATTAGCCCTAAGTTCTAGGCATGAGAAAATAAAATGGACTCTGACCCTGGAAGAACAAACTGCTTCTGTAAAAATCATTACCAAAATGTCTATAGAGTTCAGGAATGCAAAAGAGTTTAGAATATACCTTAGGACTATTTTTTCTGCATAGCTCACTTTTTCTACTCAGCGTCTTCAACTGCTTTATAGGAGTTACTAAACTCCAGAGAACCTGCCCATTCCCAAACAGATAAGCAGTTCACCTGTCACATTAAATGACCCCTACACTATCACATAGTGTGTGCCCTGAAGGACATCATTTTATTATATAAAAGCAATCCTTTGCTTGTTTATCACAAATAAACAACCCTTTGGGAAACAGATCTCTTTCCAACATGTGCCCAGGAACTTAGAAAATGAAGCCACATAGGCTACTGTGGAGAATTATTCAGAAGAATCACTAATTTACTTTTGTATATACACCATCCAAGCAATAGTTCCATCCCAGAATAAAATAATGACACTTGGTACTAAAAAGAACTGGAGAAATCACCTTGGGTTGAAGACAACACTGGCAATCCATAACAGTGACACACAAGGCAAGTCACTTAACTTTCAGATCTCCATCTTCTCATATAAAATGGAATAATAATATCTGCCGTGCTTAACTGCAAGTGTTACTCAAAGAGCAAAATTAAGTAATGAATGTGAAAAGAATTGTAAAATGGCAAAGTACTACACAAAGTTAAATGGTTGTGACTGTGTATATATGCTTTAGGTTTTACACAGCTTTTTTCATAAATTTACATTATCACCACACCTACTCCCTCTGCTATCTCCATGCCCATCAATGCTAATTTCCCACGCCCCCCAAAAAATAAAAATAAAAATAAAAATATTACAGCTTCTCGAAAATTACATCTACACATTGTGAATCAAAGATCCCATTCAGTTTACTTATTTATTTGAATTTGAACCAGTGATGAGAAGTAGAATTGAGGGATCGGGGGTGCAGCATAGCAAATCAACTTCAATAAATGCCAACACTGAGAAATCAACTTCTCCAAATGCTTTGGGTAGCTGTATGAATCAAATACAATTCATTTAAAATGTAATTTTGTATGTGATTAATCTATCATTTGCTCTGATTGCCTTTGGTACATTTTTATAATTATAAATTGAATGGAGAATAAAGATAATTCAAATAATCTTATTGGCTAAGGCACAAGGCATTAACTCAGTTTATAATAGCAATAATGACCTCAGCCCAGGACATTTCGAGGCAATTAATGACTGGTTGGAGTTAATGGCCCGAGTTTCAGCCAAGGACCATCAACTCCTTCTAGCTGGTCATCAATCCTCAGAAAATGTCCAGTGCTCAGAGCACAGTCCGACCCATTTGGAGTTTGACATCATCCTAACTTTATTTTCAAGTGAATTTGTTACTCTAGTCTTTTCCCTAAAAGTCCATTTTACTTGTAAACTAGGTAAAACTAATTGATATTGTTTTTGAATAATAAGTTAAATTCATGGAACAAAATAAATGTCATATAGTCATAATACATTAAGTAATATTGTAATATTGAAGACATACTACAAACTCAAAATATAAGACATTCATTTTCAAACTCTACAAGTGCCTCAAAATAAGTCCTATTAAGGAGAGTCTGGGTGGTGAGGCCCCATTTTCGTGTTTTTATTTTCTCCAGGGAGAAAATTGGAGTTAACCTATTATCTACACATTTCCAACTTCTACTTAACAACTGCCCTGCTTGACTTTACATTCTTTTCCAGGATGAGTAGGAGACACAGCAGAGAGAGACAAGACATTTAATACGCAAGCCCAAGCGATACCACATGACAATATCATCAGTCATTTCAATCTCCTCTAGAATACTTCACATAATTTTTTCCAT
>NW_011888936.1:669933-671662 GCF_000151845.1 Pteropus vampyrus
AAGTGGCCGATGATCCATGTTAAGAGTTTTAACTTGATTTCCAGAAGCAGAAACTTGAAAGGATGTATATTCTACAGATAAATATGTAACTAGATAATTGGTTTAGGATCAGATTTTCTATGCTGGAACTCACAGGATTCAGGAATTGTGGGCCCTATTTAGCAGAGCTTGTGTCTGTCTTAACACAAAGCCTATGTGCTTTCTGCCTCACTGTGGCTTACATGCTAAAATCTCTTCCTATGATTTCATACAATGTGCTATTTCAATTAGAAAGATTTCTCAAACCATTTAAATGTGCAAACAGAAGGAAGATAGTTTACAGTTATCTCCATTATTAACTATGTATCTAACCCATTCGGCTATAAAACAAGAAGACACAGCACATACCCTCAAAAAGCTCTGATTGGCATCTAATCAGAGATTAGAATTTGGAAAATCTTTTCATCTAAGGAAGTCTGCAGCTTCAATCAGAAAATGGCAAAGAAGTGACGTCAATGCCCAAATTGCTAAGCGTGTTTTAAAATACTCTCCAAAGAACGTTTAAACATTAATAATCAAGATCAGGAATCATTTCTGCAAGTAGCATAAAAGTTGTCTAAATGTGATTTAAACTAGGCATGTAAAAAAAAAATAGTCATGTGGTTAAATATTTCCACTTGCGTCTAGGAAGAGAAAAAAAGCACTAAAGGTATATATATATCATTCTGGGTACCACACTGACAGTCCCTGTCCTCTTGGCTCCTTGAATTAAAAGGTCTCTATGATGTGTTTATCTTGTGAACTCTTATATTTAATTTCCATTAAAATTATACAGTGAGTGTTAATTAACTCTCTTTCCCTCTTTCCACTGGGAATATGTTATACTAGTTATTTCTACAAATGTGTACGAGCATGTACAGTGGGGTTGTTTAACATTTACAGAGCAGAGTCAGGAAACTGATGAATTGCAAAGTCATTTGTCAAAGGAGATGACTTTTTATTTTCTTTTAAAATAAGTGTTACAGGATGTTATGATGGAAAGTGCCTCGGTCTATCCCTACTTAATGGAACAGATTAACACAAGGTGTTCTTTCTGAGGTCATTCATTTTTAAGATGTGGTCCACACTCTTCGGAGCTATAACAACCAAAAACCAACCCTGGAATATAAGTAGGACATTCTCAGTTTATTATTTGTTTTAAGGAAATTAAACAATTTGAAAAATGGGCTTTATTTAAAAAATCTGTAAAGCAGTTGTTCAAACTAATTGCTCTTTAATTGCTCAATTGTCCCAACTATAACATAGCTGAAATGGGGCCTACGATCTGTGTCCTGAAATCAGACCCAACCATGCAAAGAGAATGGGAGAAGGATGACAAGTAAAGTTTTTCTTCCTTATAGCTAGTAGCAGGATAAATTTTAAAAGAGTTTTGAAATAGACTTCATTAGAACAGGTCATCTGTAAGTGCTAAGGAATGTTCAATTGTAATCTTACCCAAGTGGCCACTCCAACTATAGCTTCCAGTATGATGGTTCAAAAATTTCAGTTGCAGAAAATGATTCAAGTCTGTAGTTTTTCCTGTCTGGGAAAAGGTCATCCATTTTCTTGCTAATATATAGCACATAATCTAAGTCTGCATCTTAAGCAACATGAATGATGTTCGACTACAGAACTTGTATTGGAACATGTTTTAGATCTTGCACTGGAACATGTTTTTAGACTGCTAAAAAATGGAAAGATTACATGAAAT
>NW_011888936.1:671712-675739 GCF_000151845.1 Pteropus vampyrus
AAGAGAATGGGAGAAGGATGACAAGTAAAGTTTTTCTTCCTTATAGCTAGTAGCAGGATAAATTTTAAAAGAGTTTTGAAATAGACTTCATTAGAACAGGTCATCTGTAAGTGCTAAGGAATGTTCAATTGTAATCTTACCCAAGTGGCCACTCCAACTATAGCTTCCAGTATGATGGTTCAAAAATTTCAGTTGCAGAAAATGATTCAAGTCTGTAGTTTTTCCTGTCTGGGAAAAGGTCATCCATTTTCTTGCTAATATATAGCACATAATCTAAGTCTGCATCTTAAGCAACATGAATGATGTTCGACTACAGAACTTGTATTGGAACATGTTTTAGATCTTGCACTGGAACATGTTTTTAGACTGCTAAAAAATGGAAAGATTACATGAAATTGTAAAGGATGGTGCCCTCTGTAGGAAGACTGAAGAGATAAAAGACTTTCGCTGGATCGAGAATGAACTAAATAACTTCATGATCATGATGAGTCTTTGTAGCCCTTCACAGTAAAATAATATTAAGTTTAATTTGATACTATGCTTTAGGATAAAAATATTTCTCCTTACCACATCTTCTTTCATCAAAAGAGTCTTGTAACTTGACCAGGCACTTAGGTAAAAGGCATAATATTATACATCTTTAACCTACAGTGCTCTTGGTTTCAACCTCAGCCACCTACTGCAATGTCTGAAATTTTCTTGGGGCAGGTGTCTTGATGTGGGCAAGAAGGCATTAGGGTAAATGAATGTTATCTGACTAGGGAAGTCTATAATGGGCCAAGAGTGGAAATCCTGGGCACGTAGAGAGCATTATGTATCAGATTTCACTGCATAAAAATCCATTCCAAATTTAGTGTCTTAAAACCATAATAATTTACTTGTTCACAGTTCTGCCATTTGGGCAGAGTGGGTAGAAATGGCTTGCCTTCACATGGTGTCAGCTGGGGTTTCTCAAAAGATTATATTCACTTCAAACTCACCTGGGTATTGAAATATCCAAAATGATGTCACACACACGTCTGATGATTCAGCTGGATAGCTGGAATATAGAGGGGCCTTTTGAACATTTCTCTCTGTCCATATCGTCTTTCTAGCAGGGTAGCTAGATCTTTTTATATGATGGCTCAGAGCTCCAAGAGAATGAAAGCAGAAGTTCCAGGTCTCTTAAGGCCTATGACTGGCTTTAGTACAATGTCATTTCCACAGCGTTCCCATAGGTAAGAACAACTCACAAAGCCAGCTCATTCCCATAGGTAAGAACAACTCACAAAGCCAGCTCAACTCACAAAGCCAAACCAGATAGAAAGTAGTTTAGAGAGGAGGATTAAGAATAATCTGAAGACAATTGCTGCTTCCCTCCTCATCCCAAGTATTTCGGACTTCTGACCAAGCTTAAATCTGGCCATCTACAACCTCTTCAGCACACATTTATCAGAGCAACAAAGTATAGAGCACCAGTGGCAAACTACAGCCCATGCCGATTGTTTTTATAAATAAAGTTTCATTGGAACATATTTCTCACTAGTCATTTATATATTGTTTATTGCTGCTTTTGTGCTACAAGAGCAGAGTTGAGTAGTTGTGACAAAGATCATGGTGGCCCACAAAACCAAAGATGCTTACTTTATGGTTTTATTAGTTTGCTAGGTCTACCATCACAAAACAGCACAGAATGAATGGCTTAAGCAACAGAAATTTATTTTCTTATGGTTCTGGAGGCTAGAAGTATGAGATCAAGATGTTGCAGGATTCATTCTTTCTGAGGGCTATGAGGAAAGAAAACCAAAAAACACGCAAATATATGGAGGCTAACTAACATGCTACTAAACAATGAATGGGTTTACAAGGAAGATCAAAGAAGATATCAAAAGATACCTTGAAAGAAATGAGAATGGAACACACAATGACCCAAAATCTGTAGAACACAGCCAAAGCAGTTCTAAGTGGGAAATTCATAGTAATACAGCCCTACCTCAAGAAATACTACAGACAATTATATGCCAATAAATTGGACAATTTGGAAAAAATGGGTAAATTCCTAGAAACATACAATCTTCCAAGACTTAATGAAGTGAAAACAGAAAATCTAAACAAACCTATAGCTACTAATCAAATTGAATCAGTAATCAAAAACTCCCTACAAACAAAAGTCCTGGATCAGATGTCTTCACAGGTGAATTTTAACAAACATTCAAAGAATTAACACCTATTCTTATCAAACTATTCCAAGAAATTTAAGAGGAGGAAAGGCTCCCAAAATCATTTTATGAGGCCAGACCAAGACACTACAAAAAAAATTATAGCATTATTATTCATGGTGGCCAAAAATGGAAACAACCAAAGTGTCCTTTGATAGATGATTGGATAAAGAAGATGTGGTATGTACATACAATGGAAAATTACTTAGCTGCAAGAAAAGATAAAATACTGCCATTTGCGAAAACATGGATGGATCTTAAAATTATCATGCTAAGCAAAATAAATTGTATGGAAAAAGTCGAGAACCATATGATTTCATTCATATGTCAGATATAAAAGTGAACAAAACAATAAAAACTAATAAAATCTCATAGACACAGACAATAGTTTCATGATTATAAGAGGAAAGGGGGGAGGAGAAGGTAGAAAAGGGTAAAAGGGGTCAAATATATGGTGATAGAAGGAGATTTGACTTTGGGTTATAAACATACAATACAATATACAGATGACATATTATTGAATTATATACTTGAAATCTATTTAATTTTATTAATCAGTCACCCCAATAAATTTAATTTTAAAAAGAAAAATACAAAAAAAATTGTAGGCCAATATCCCTGATGAACATAGGTGCAAAAATCCTCTACAAAATATAGCCACTAAATTCAGAAATACATTAAAAAGATTATCCACCATGATCAGGTGGAATTTATTCCTGAGATGCAAGTTTTGTTCAAATTCTGCAAGACAATTAATATGATACACCACATAAACAATAGGAAGGCTAAAAATCATATGATTATATCAATAGATGCAGAAAAACATTTGACAAAATCCAACATCCATTTATGATAATAACTCTCAGCAAGGTGGAAATAGAGTGAACATACCTCAGCATAATGAAGGCCATATATGACAAACCCACAGCTAACATCATAGTCAATGGCAAAAAGTGAAAGCTTGTCTTTAAGATCAGGAACAAGACAAGGATGCCCACTTTCACCACTTTAATTCAATGTAGTATTAAAAGTCTTAGCCAAAGTAATCAGAAAAGAAATAAAAGGCATCCAAATTGGAAACGAAGGAGTAAAACCATCATTATTTGCAGATGACATGATATTCTATAGTGAACACTAAAAATTCCACCAAAAAAACTATTAGAACTAAAAAATGAATTTAGTAATGTAGCAGGACAGAAAATTAATATTCAGAAATAGGTTTCACTTTTATACACCAATAATGAACTATCAGAAAGAGAAATTAGGAAAACAATTCCATTGACAATTGCATCACAAAGAATAAAATACCTAGGAATAAATTTAACCAAGGAGGTAAAAGACCTGTGCTAGGAAAACCATAAAACATTGAGGAAAGAAATTTAAGAAGATACAAATGGAAGCATAAGCCATGCTCATGGACACAAAAAATCAACATCATTACAATGTCCATACTACCCACAGTAATCTACAGATTCAGTGCAGTTTCTATAAAAATACCAATGGCATTTCTCACAGAACTAGAAAAAATAATCCCAGAATTTTTATGGAACCACAAAAGACTCAGAATAGCCAACGTGATAAGAACAAAGTTTGAAGTATCATACTACATGATGTCAGACTATACTATACAGATATTAAAAAAAAACAGACACATAGACCAATGGAATAGAATAGAGAACCCAGAAATAAACTCACACCAATATGTTCACTTAATATATGACAAAAGAGGCAAGAATATGCAATGGGGTAAAGACAGTTTATTCAATAAACAGTGTTGGGAAAATTGGACAGATACATGCAAAAAAACTAAAAACAAACTAGACTGCCTT
>NW_011888936.1:675789-680647 GCF_000151845.1 Pteropus vampyrus
CCATGATCAGGTGGAATTTATTCCTGAGATGCAAGTTTTGTTCAAATTCTGCAAGACAATTAATATGATACACCACATAAACAATAGGAAGGCTAAAAATCATATGATTATATCAATAGATGCAGAAAAACATTTGACAAAATCCAACATCCATTTATGATAATAACTCTCAGCAAGGTGGAAATAGAGTGAACATACCTCAGCATAATGAAGGCCATATATGACAAACCCACAGCTAACATCATAGTCAATGGCAAAAAGCGAAAGCTTGTCTTTAAGATCAGGAACAAGACAAGGATGTCCACTTTCACCACTTTAATTCAATGTAGTATTAAAAGTCTTAGCCAAAGTAATCAGAAAAGAAATAAAAGGCATCCAAATTGGAAACGAAGGAGTAAAACCATCATTATTTGCAGATGACATGATATTCTATAGTGAACACTAAAAATTCCACCAAAAAAACTATTAGAACTAAAAAATGAATTTAGTAATGTAGCAGGACAGAAAATTAATATTCAGAAATAGGTTTCACTTTTATACACCAATAATGAACTATCAGAAAGAGAAATTAGGAAAACAATTCCATTGACAATTGCATCACAAAGAATAAAATACCTAGGAATAAATTTAACCAAGGAGGTAAAAGACCTGTGCTAGGAAAACCATAAAACATTGAGGAAAGAAATTTAAGAAGATACAAATGGAAGCATAAGCCATGCTCATGGACACAAAAAATCAACATCATTACAATGTCCATACTACCCACAGTAATCTACAGATTCGGTGCAGTTTCTATAAAAATACCAATGGCATTTCTCACAGAACTAGAAAAAATAATCCCAGAATTTTTATGGAACCACAAAAGACTCAGAATAGCCAACGTGATAAGAACAAAGTTTGAAGTATCATACTACATGATGTCAGACTATACTATACAGATATTTAAAAAAAACAGACACATAGACCAATGGAATAGAATAGAGAACCCAGAAATAAACTCACACCAATATGTTCACTTAATATATGACAAAAGAGGCAAGAATATGCAATGGGGTAAAGACAGTTTATTCAATAAACAGTGTTGGGAAAATTGGACAGATACATGCAAAAAAACTAAAAACAAACTAGACTGCCTTCTTACACTATATACAAGAATAAACTCAAAATGGATTAGACTTAAATGTAAGACCTGAAACTATAAAACTCATAGAAGAAAATATAGGAAGTAAACTCTCTGACATTGCTCTTAGTAATAGTTTTTTTCTGATATATATCCTCAGGCAATGGAAACCAAAGCAAAAATGAACAAATGGAACTACATCAAACTAAAAAGGTTTTGTATAGCAAGGAACCATCAACAAAATGAAAAGATTATCTGCTGAATGAGAAAAGATATTCGTCAATAATACATCTGATGAGGGGTTAATATCCAAAATTTATAAAGAACTCATGCAACTCAACACTAAAGAAATTAATAATCCAATTAGAAAATGGGCAGAGGACCTAAACAGACATTTCTCCAAAGAAGATATACCAATGCCCAATAGATATATGAAAAGATGTTCAATGTCATCAACCATCAGAGAAATTCAAATTAAAACTAGAGTGAGATATCACTTTATACCTGTCAGAATGGTCATTATTAATAAAGCAAGAAGCAAGTGTTGGTGAGGATGTGGAGAAAAGAGAACCCTTGTGCACTATTGGTTGGATTGCAAATTGGTGAAGCCACTGTGGAAAACAGTATGGATTTCCTCAAAAAATAAAATACAGGACTTATGACCCAGCAACTTCACTTCTGAACACTTATCTAAAGAAATCCAAAACACTAATTTGAAAAGATATATACACACATATATTCATTGCAGCATTATTTACAATAGCCAAAATATGGAAGCAACCTGTGTTCATGAATAAATGAATGGATAAAGAAGTGGTCCATATATATAATGGAATGTTACTCAGTCATTAAAAAAAGAATGAAATCTGGCCATTTGTGACAATGGGATAGACTTGGAAAATTTTATGCTCAGTTAAATAAGACAGAAAAAGGCAAATATCATATAATTTCACTTATAAGTGGAATCTAAAAAAACAAGAACAACACAGAAACAAACTAATAGGTACAGAGAACAAATTAGATGGGATGGGATTGGGAGGTGGAGTGAAAAAGGTGAGAGGAATTAAGAAATACAAACTGCTACTTATTGAAATAGTCATGGGAATGTAAAGTACAGCCTACAAAATATAGTTAATAACATTGTAATAACTATTTATGGTGTCAACTAGGTACTAGACTTATTGAGGTGATCACTTCGTAAGATACAGAAGTCTAATCACTATGTTGTACACTTGAAAATAATATAATATTGTATGTCAACTGTAATTGAAAAATAAAAAAGAATAATAAAAAGTCCTAAAAATGTCAATCTAAAGTGATAAACTCAATTAAACAAAAAAGTATCCCAAAAGAAATCATCTGACTGTAGCAAAACTGAATATTAGTCTTCTGTGGCCATGTGTTTGGGTAGATAGTGCCACTCAGTGATACCAAGATAGGTTTCATATTAAATTTCTTTTAATAGAGAAAAATAAAGTATTTATAATCTTATCTTGATAAATTATGAAATACGCCAATCTTCCCCATGTTGGTATGCCACCTTGTTATTTTTTTTTTTTTTCCTTATTTGCTGAGCTTAAACTTTCAAAACAAATTTAGTCATACAGCTTGGCAAAGTTAATTTACTAAAATGAGTATGTGTCCTGTCACTCTGGAAAAGAGATGACAGTGTTATATACCATAAACTGAAAAGCAGTCATGCATGAAATACTACCACTGTGCTGAGTATTTGCTGGAGATTGCATGCCAAAGAATCCTGAAATCTTCATATGTGATTTTAACATTTTCTATTACTCCTAAGCTATCTCTATTTGCCCCGACTTCTTGTCATTAAAGATACTATACATACTTCAAAATTATTAGTGATATGGGTGATTCAGGCTTGGTTCTCTTTGACTAAACTTTATATCAATTGATAATATTTGAGTTAAAAAAATCCAGTTTCTTTGACTTCTGCATGAATTCTAACCAATTCATTCAGTTTAACTCGCTGCATCTATAGTTTGTTGAATTGAAATTTATGGAAAAGATTTAGCCGAAGACAAGCATGAAATTAGAAAGTGTAAAATGAGCTGTCTCTACTCTGTCATTTAAAAAAAAATATAGGTCTCCAATTATCCAATAGAATAATTAATAAAAGTAATATGTATGTCATAATAGATTTTATCCAAGAGAACAACATTATCACATTTGATCGTAAATCACATGACTACTTTCTGGCAATCAAAAGAAAAACTTCACACTGTTGATAATTGTGTAGCTTCCCATATGCCAAAATGTATGAGGGGTATATGTTACTTGTATCATTAAATTCTTATTATATTATAATGTAGTAATCTAATTTCTCTAAGTGCCTCATTATTTTTCATTTCAACTGCCAAATGCACATATATTTTATGTTGTTAGTGAATTAAATGGAGACATGCTAAACAGATTGATATTCTGGATTCACTCTGTGATTTAAATGTACTGATTATACTGTAAAATAAGACAAGAAAGAAATATGCTGTTTCCTGTAGGTCATACCCAGTGGTTTATAATAAAGGCAGTCTGTATTGTACCCAGAAGCATATTGTATGTAAACAACTGGCATGATAAATAATATAATGTCAAATGAGTGTAGTGTCTTATTTGAATCAGAATCTCTGAAATACCAACAAAATTTGAGCTCTTACAAACATCTGTGGGTAAATTGTGTTGTATAATGCCCAGTACAGCCTAATGAGAGTATAGCCACTTAATAACTATTCACTGTCCCCAGCGATATCTCTTGGGTGATAATAGATATGATTATTATAGAGAGATACAACAGAATGGTATACCAGCTAGCTATTATGAGCAACAAACCATACCAAAGCTTGTCACTTAAAAATAACTATTTAGCTCATAATCCTGAGTGTTGGCACTATAGTTGAGCTGTCTGGTTGTGGCCACTTCGTGCCTTGCAGTCAGCTGCAAGTTGGGTCGGTGGCTTTACTAATCTTGGCTACGCTCCATTCCTAGGGACTTCAGCTGGGACAACTGGGCTTAGACAGCTCTGGTGATTAGTCTCGCATGATCAACAACACTAGCCTGGGCTTGTTCACACGGCCATGGTAGGGGCCCTAAGATAGCAACCAGAAGCACTCAAGGCCTCATTAAGCCTGAGAGTGGAGCTGCCATACCATCACTTCTAGTGAATTTTACTGGATGAGCAAGTCTTGATTTAAGGGTGGAGAAATGAACTTTACACCACAATGGGAGGAGCTGCAATGTCACATGACAAAGGACATAGATAAGTAAGGGTAGAGATTTGCAGCCATTTTTAGAAACTCTCCCACAAATAGTAACCTATTAAAAGTGATATTTTTGATAAACTTATTAAAAGAATCTACCATCTCTATTTTCAGTAGGACTTGTCAGGGAACCACATTTATTATTGCTAGAGACTGATGAAAATCCAAATCCTGCCGTATAGGTCATCTATAATCCATTTTGTCCCCTGCCATGAGTTTCTGAGAATGATCACACAAAAAACCAATAGTGAAATGGAATTCAACTACTATTTTATTGATAACTGCTACCAAGACCTGGTAATCTGTGTCCAGCTGCATGGAAGAAGGACATTGGTAAGGATGGCCCTTTGACCTCTCAATTATCAAGTTTCATGGGGAAAAAAAAGTGTTAAAAGATTGGCTACATGTCTTAAATATAGAAACCTTCACTCGAAAAACTGATTTGGAGAATATTCTGGACCTC
>NW_011888936.1:680697-683478 GCF_000151845.1 Pteropus vampyrus
GAAAAACTTCACACTGTTGATAATTGTGTAGCTTCCCATATGCCAAAATGTATGAGGGGTATATGTTACTTGTATCATTAAATTCTTATTATATTATAATGTAGTAATCTAATTTCTCTAAGTGCCTCATTATTTTTCATTTCAACTGCCAAATGCACATATATTTTATGTTGTTAGTGAATTAAATGGAGACATGCTAAACAGATTGATATTCTGGATTCACTCTGTGATTTAAATGTACTGATTATACTGTAAAATAAGACAAGAAAGAAATATGCTGTTTCCTGTAGGTCATACCCAGTGGTTTATAATAAAGGCAGTCTGTATTGTACCCAGAAGCATATTGTATGTAAACAACTGGCATGATAAATAATATAATGTCAAATGAGTGTAGTGTCTTATTTGAATCAGAATCTCTGAAATACCAACAAAATTTGAGCTCTTACAAACATCTGTGGGTAAATTGTGTTGTATAATGCCCAGTACAGCCTAATGAGAGTATAGCCACTTAATAACTATTCACTGTCCCCAGCGATATCTCTTGGGTGATAATAGATATGATTATTATAGAGAGATACAACAGAATGGTATACCAGCTAGCTATTATGAGCAACAAACCATACCAAAGCTTGTCACTTAAAAATAACTATTTAGCTCATAATCCTGAGTGTTGGCACTATAGTTGAGCTGTCTGGTTGTGGCCACTTCGTGCCTTGCAGTCAGCTGCAAGTTGGGTCGGTGGCTTTACTAATCTTGGCTATGCTCCATTCCTAGGGACTTCAGCTGGGACAACTGGGCTTAGACAGCTCTGGTGATTAGTCTCGCATGATCAACAACACTAGCCTGGGCTTGTTCACACGGCCATGGTAGGGGCCCTAAGATAGCAACCAGAAGCACTCAAGGCCTCATTAAGCCTGAGAGTGGAGCTGCCATACCATCACTTCTAGTGAATTTTACTGGATGAGCAAGTCTTGATTTAAGGGTGGAGAAATGAACTTTACACCACAATGGGAGGAGCTGCAATGTCACATGACAAAGGACATAGATAAGTAAGGGTAGAGATTTGCAGCCATTTTTAGAAACTCTCCCACAAATAGTAACCTATTAAAAGTGATATTTTTGATAAACTTATTAAAAGAATCTACCATCTCTATTTTCAGTAGGACTTGTCAGGGAACCACATTTATTATTGCTAGAGACTGATGAAAATCCAAATCCTGCCGTATAGGTCATCTATAATCCATTTTGTCCCCTGCCATGAGTTTCTGAGAATGATCACACAAAAAACCAATAGTGAAATGGAATTCAACTACTATTTTATTGATAACTGCTACCAAGACCTGGTAATCTGTGTCCAGCTGCATGGAAGAAGGACATTGGTAAGGATGGCCCTTTGACCTCTCAATTATCAAGTTTCATGGGGAAAAAAAAGTGTTAAAAGATTGGCTACATGTCTTAAATATAGAAACCTTCACTCGAAAAACTGATTTGGAGAATATTCTGGACCTCCGACCATTAAAATTAGCAATTGCTCCTCTTTATGATACCAGTAGCTAGGATGGTTAGAAGTGGGCCTGGCCTGCCTCTACCGCTTCAAATCCCACACTATGCAAAAACTGATGACAACAATAAAAATAATTTCAAGCTAGGTCTCCCACCAAATTTCAATCAAACTAATGCATGTTCTCTGCGCAAATCATCAGCTCCATTGATTCCTCCTCACAAAGCAATAACCCAATATACTCATGGTTCTACCTTTTAGGACAAGCTGACATATAAATACACTTATAACTTCATAATAACTTTAAAACTGCAATATTGACCTGGCAATTCCTGCTATAGCTTCTCCCTCTTTCATAATTCAATATGTGTAAAAAGACTATCTTATGCTCTAAAATGATATTTCCCCTGTTTAAGTTCATAATTTAACTCCAGAACAGTAAAGTCACCAGAATCCCCAGACTAGTAGTGCTAATCTTAGCTCTATCCACAGCTTTGTGATCTTCAAGAATACTGAGATAACGATAGGTTCCTCTCTACTTCTCCTTATCAGAACTGGCATATGCTTAAGCCTTTTGCAATTATTAAACAATAAAATAAACCATAACTGAAAGCCTCTTTTAATCCCCCATTCATACATAGTAATCAATCTCCCTCATCTCTTTAGTCAAATTTCTGCTTTAATTGCCTGCATTTCCTCACGATCCTCTCATCTGCGAGCCCAGTCCAGTCTGGTTTCAGCCACACTCCATCAACTTTCTTCTGTTAAGATTGCTAGCGACCTCCATGTTTTTAAACCCAGTAAAAACTTTTCAATTCTCATGGTTTTTTGTGGTTTTTTTTTTTTTTTTTTGATTGCTTAGAAACATCTGATACAATCAACGCTTTTTGGAATACACTGTTTTAGTTTTTCATGTTTCTCTTTCCTGACCCAATGTTCTTCACTTAATCAGAGTTCTTACCCTCTCTTTCCTCTCAATCCATTCTCTGTTCAGTCTACCCCCATATCTTTGTTTATAGCTATATGCCGACAAATCCCAAAATGAGCTCCACGTCCATATTTTCAATAGTCCATTTTACCTCTCCATTTTTATGGTTTAAAGGCAGTTCAAGTCAAATATCCAAAACTGACATCATCTTTTCCCCCTAAATTTGCCCAACAAGCATTCTCAAGCCAGAAACTAGAAGTCGTTCTTGATTTTCTCTTTACTGCTCCGCAATATCCAAACAATCAGCTTTACCTCTTGAGTACTCCCTGAAGCCATCCATTTGTGCTCTTCT
>NW_011888936.1:685278-724975 GCF_000151845.1 Pteropus vampyrus
ATTTGAAGCAGTGGAGGGAGGCCAGGCCCACTTCTAACCCTTCCTAGCTACTGGTATTCACTCATGAAGGAAAAAACATCCTCAAGTTTGAATGACATAGTTAACAACCTTATGTATTTCAGTTGGAGGCTGATTGTTACCAATATTCCTATCATCTGATTATTCAAATCACTAATATTTATGTCCTCTCTAGAGCTCTTGTAGCTTTTGACTCAACACTATTTCAATGTTTAATCAACCTGCTTTCCTCTTTACCTCTGGTTTCACTTCACAAATATTTATTATGAGACAATCATTGTACCTGGCTCTAGGGGTATAAAGATAATCATCACAGTTCTAGCCATTTCTACTTGCTATTAAAACTATGGAAACCATCTGATTCAGTGCAGTGCTTAAGAAAAAAGATCTGAGGCCAGAAATATGTTGCTTTGAATCTCACCTCTGCCACTTGCTAGATCTGTAAGCTTCAGCACATTTCTGCTCATCATTTCCTTATCTTTAACACAGATAAAAACAACCACCCCAAACAACTATCAAAACAACTGCCAAAACTACCAACAGAAGTAGATAATAAAGTAGCATTAGAAGTATCTAGTATGTGCTTTGCATATAATAAACACTTGAGAAAATAGAATTACCCATAATAACTCTGTAACAACCAAAAGGGCAACTAAATTTATTCCTAAAATATTAAACTAAGGGAAATTATTTTAAGTTGCATATGAACACAAATAAATTCTTTAATAAGTTTTCAGTTTCTGTATCTATGTCATGCAATGTTAGTTATCACAGGAGTACATCCTCTAGCACAGAAAGGTGCTTAATAAAATATTTGATCATTATTCAGTATTATTTAAGAAGTTTTTTAGATAATGATCTCAAAAGGTGTATACACCCCAAGAATAGTAAGAAAAAAAAATAAAGCATGAATTTATATATGCTTTTACCTATAATCCAAGACATACAACTTTACTAAGATTTAATAGACACAGATGACCACGATGCTCACTTGGGTTTATGAGAAAATAATGGAGGATCTATGACATAGAATGTTTGATAGCAGCACCCTCATGTCAACCTTCAAAGCTTTGCTCTCAGAGTTCTCTAAGACACTGTAGTTTACTTGTACCTAGTTTGGTATATATATATATAGATAGATAGATAGATAGATAGATAGATAGATAGATAGATAGATAGATAGATAGATTATTTAATTGGAAACAAATAGCCCTAGCAAAATAGACAAGTATCTAGGAAGACCCCTGCAAATCCATCAAGGACTGAAGTTAAAACTGATAATGTAAACACAAATAAACACCAAGAAAATGGAAAAACTGACACTTTTAGTATAAATACTAGCTCTTTATCAGCCACATTATAAAGAAATAAACAAAAATGATAATCCTAACATATTCAAAATTTAATTTAATACTCAGGGTCATTGAGCATAATGTTTTTGCATATTAACAAATAAAATAGAATTAACTAATGATTGATGCTTAATTCATCCTTTTATAATATCTTTAGTTTGTGTTTTATAATAATGGAAATATTTTTTGAGCTCATATATGTGCTAGTTCCAATCCTAATTATTGTACATATGTTAACTCATTTAATTCTCACAACCACCTATCAAGTAGATTATCTCCACTGAATCAGTATGTAAACCAAGGCACTAAAATATAATGTAATTTGCCAAGATGACATATTTCAGTAGATGGAAGAATTTAGGCATTCTGAACCCAAAGTCCATGATCTTAAGCACTTTGCTATCTGCCTCACTAACATTTTGCCTATATTACAAAAGAATATCTAAGTAAAGTATAAATATGTAAACACACATATATTCCCTCTCTCCTTTTCTCTCTGACTCCTTTCTCTTTTGCTAATAGCAGTGTTTCATTAAAAAAAAAAAAAATGTTCCTCATTTGTGACCATAGAGAAAAGAGTCCTGGCAGAGAATTCTGGGAAGATGACAACATGTATAAAAGCTTGCTGCTCCTCCAGTCCAAGTTGTTGGGGCAAAGAAAAAATGGATGCAAGCAAGATTTTGTTCTCTGTGGAGAGAAGTGATGTGGAGCTTTCTCCTTCATGAGCTTGTGAGAACCTAGATGCCAGAATCAATAAGCTATAAAGTGAAAATATGGATACTTAGATTTCAGAAAGATGGTGGCCTTTGAAGTTCTGTATGATCCTGAAAGATAGCCAACACCAACCTATGGCTGTCTGTCTGACTAATCTCTCTGTACTCCATGAAACCAAGAAGGCATTGTACTGGTAAATGGAATCCTTTCCATGCACAGGCTGGGGGAGTGTCAGAGAATCCTGGAAAACAGAATGTATCCTCTGGGTATCCTAGTGGAGACGGGAACCCTGCCTGCTGCTGCACCTAGCTATTCACTCCTTACCGAAGTCACTCTTAACAACCAGACCAGAGATCCAGTGACAAGGGAACCTCACGTCCCACACAAGGGGTTCTATCAGCAACAAAAGAATGAGGAAAAGAAAAAAGACAAGCCACTTAACTTCTAGAGAGGTATATTTATTTTTTCTTGTTGCATAACAAATTACCACAAATCAGTGGTCTAAAACACTAATCTACTGTCTCACAAGAGTCTGGGCATGGCTTAGCTGAGTTCTCTGCTCTGCATCTCATCAGTCTGAAATCAAGGTGTCAGCCAAGGATACATCAACTGAACCTCAGGGTCCCCTACCAAGCTCACCTGGGTTGTTGGCAGAATAATATTCTTTGTAGTTATATGACTGAGGCCCTTGATTTTTTGCTGGCTGGTAACTGGGGGTTACCCTTAGCAACTAGAGGCTACCTAGCCCTCTCATAAAATAGCAGCTTACTTCTTCAAGGCTAGCAGAAAAATAATGTAACAGTTACAGGAACTACAATCCCATTACCCCTCTCATATAACATAACTTAATCAAATGGGTAATTATTCCATCATATTTACAAATTCCACCCACACTTAAGGCAAGGGAATTTTACTGGGGTATGTATATCAGTAGGAGAGACTCTTGGGGGTCATCTTAGAATTCCTTCTACTACAAAGAGAAAGACAGCAACTTGAACAAAGTGATAATAATAATAATACTAAGGCACTTCTGTTGCATTAAAAAAAACCCATAATTTTTCTACTACACAATTTAGTAAATTAAGTTTACCCATAATTGAGTCCACGTACAGAGCCAAAAAGAAAATGTAGAAGAAATATCTCAAAATGTAAAGTGATGAAATCTTAGAAAACTTAAAAGACAAGCATCTTGAAATGTGGCTACTATAGTTCCAGAAAGAAATAAAGTAACAGAGGATAGAAAATAACTAGAAAGGAGGGAGGGGGGAATCTGCATTGAAAACAAACTGAGTCTGCCTGTCTCAACCTTGATTGATGATAAAAGTCAGCAGAACATGATAAAATCTGTGAAATTAAAAGAAAAACCTACAAGTATTTAGACAAAGAGGTCAACTTCAAAGAAATACGTATCGTATTAACACTTATGGTACCATTTATGTCACTCTAAAAGCAAGAAAGTGGTGGAATCACTACTAACAAAAAAGAACTTAATAATCCTATACCAACCATAGATCAGGGTATAAATAGATATTTGAGAATGTGCAAGATGGATGAGAAGGTGTGACCCATATAACAGATCTTAGGAAAATACTTGACCAAGTACTTAAACTAACACCAATGAAACAGAACCAAAGTCTCACAATAGGGGAAAATAAATAAGAGCAAAAGTAGTGATGAGCAATGAACTTTACAATTTATACGGGAACCTAAACAGATGACAAGCCATTCAAAAATATGTAATGCAAACTCCTGAAAGGAAATTAGATATTTGGAAGAAGATTTTGATGTTAAAAGATAACATTTTAAAGACATGCAGTTTTAACGTCACAAACCTGTATGGAACATACTATATAGCAGCTAACCAGAAAATGCAAATATATGAGAAATTCTAGGAGAACCGGAAAAAACATAGCTGAGTTTCAATACGCTTCATTCAGAATTTAAAAATTCTAGTAAACTAAAAATAAGAAGACCACAGAGGACTTTAATAATACAAACGAGAAAAATCTCAATAGATATACATATTTACATCTCTGTAAATATAAAAATTTTGCATATACATTCATGAAAATCAATATGAATGAGTCCACGAAGAAAAGTTTAACACATTTAAGAGTCTCATACTCTACCACCTGAGCTAGCTGGGCAAGAGATCATATTTTCTGATAATCCAATAAATATGAAAATTAATACTAAAAATATGGCAGGAAAATTACTTGGAAACTGAGCTATAGTCCTAACTAACACTTATATCAAAAAAGAAATCAAATGGGAATTAAAAACTACCTAGAAAAATTTTAAAAATGGTTACTTGATATCAAAAACTATGAGACCACAAAAGCTGTTCTCGAAGGAAACAATTATATAGCCTTTATTACTGTGAAAAAAGGTGGAAAGAAAGAATAGAGGAAGAGATGGAAGGAAGGAGAGAAAGAAGGAGAAAGAACAGTAGAAAGGATAAAAGAACAAATGAATGATTAAAAGAAAGAAGGAAAATCCTATCGTATGAAAGTAAGAGAGAAGTCAATGCTTAGGATTACTCACTTTGAATCTTTTTTATAAGCATAATCAGAGCATGTATAATGGATCAGAATCTTGGCTGTATACATAACCAACAATATTTTTTGCCTTGTTAAAAAATAAATAACAAAGTGTACCAAATCTAAGCTGAAGAGATTCAGTTCTTAGTAGTGACTGGTTAATTCAGGCAGAATAAATATAGAGATTTGTTTAACCATCAGATCTGAGTATAAATTTGAATAATTACTGAGCACTAGTAAAAACAACAACAAAACACCCTTCGGTAGTTTCTGAGGTCTAAAAGAACCATTTGTTTAAAGCTCTCTATAGCAAAGGTGCAGGCTTTGTTTTCAAGGTGCAAAAATATGATGTGAGAAGTTCCAGAGTAGGGGCGCTTGAGGATGCTATGTCTTACATATATCTCCAAGGAGCCAGAACCAGGTGAGGCTCCTTTACTTTTAGGATATAAAATTTCTTTAATGAAGACCTTATTCCTGGAGGCCGACACAGAAAACTCAAGAATATAATAAAGACCCACTACGAGATAAGTTCCTGTGCATGCGAGTGCATACCTAGCTCCTCCTACCCTCCTCCCAAATTATCATAAAATAGCCAACATAGATAAGAAAGCAGGAAATCAACAAAAGCACGGACAACCAAGGTTAGCTGTTATACACACACCGAAACCCTAGAGCTTCCGAAGAACACTCCAAACCAAGTTGGGCGACAAGCCACAGACAGAAAATTAGCTATGTAATGAGTACACACACATGGAGAAAAAAAGAGAATCAAATCTTTTATAGTTAAACTGGAGTGAAATTAATTTCATACACACACAAACATTAAATGAGAATTTTAAAAAAATTTAAAGAATATAGCTAATAAACATAAAAATTCAGTCTCATGAATTATTAGTCACATTAATTTGCCTCTCAAATTAGTAAATAAAATAATTACAATTATTTAGTGCACAAGAAGGTACACTGAGATGGTCACATTCACAACCTTCTGGTGAGACTGTGTTGCAAGAACACTTCTGGAAAATAATTGTGCAAACTATGTTCAAAAACTAAAAATTGTATATATCCATTGACCTTAATTACTTTTCCAGAATTCCATTTTAATGAAACTTTTTTACCACAGCCTTATTATAGGAAAAAAAATCAAAAGAACATAAGTATATAACAACAGATGATTAAGTACATTTATGGGTCATCTGTAATATTATGCAATCATTAAAGTATCATTTATTAAAAATTCTGATACAGAATCATACATGGTACATAATAAGACATGCAGTCTAAGACTTATATCTACCATTAAATCACAATGTAAAAAGTGTAAGAAAATGCTGGAATAAGATGCAAACAAAATTTTTACAACGAACATATCAGAGAAATATAAAAATTTTGTTTTAAAGACTGTGCTCTACTTCGAAGGAATAACATTTACAAGATTTAAGTTAGCTGAATGTCCTGTTTGGAGCTTCGCTTCATGACAGTTTTATGATCTGTATCAGGAGTCATTTATCCATATTCTCTTTCACAGTAGACTTACAATTGCTGCTTAACAAAGTACTTCCTATAACCATGGGCTCTTCTTAGAGTAGCAGGCAGCACCATAACAAATATTGACTCATCTTTTCCCATTTATTTCTGTGCTCCTCCTGCACCCGTGCACCTGGGTCCCGGACATTGTTTATTGCATTCTTAATGGATAAGCAGCTTTCATTACCTATGTTTTCATGGTCAATGATGTCACATGACTTAAAAGTTGTTTCTGATTTCCTGGATAAATTTAAATCAGGAAATCTCCATTTTATTTAATTTTAATGTCTGCTCATGTGGTGCATCACACTCAGCTTCTCTTTCTCTTGCTTCTTTTCACCCTTTCTATAGTTTATCCCATTTGCACCTTTAATTACCAAACCTGCCTAAACTTCTGGTGCATTTACAGGCCTGTTCCAAGTCAGCCCTACAGCTAAACTTAACTTGTAACAGTGTTTACTGTTCAGCTGAAGAATAAAGTGATACATGTTAATATCTAGGACTTCTTCAATCACAGCTTGGGTTTCCATTATGTAGTCAAGGCAGAACAGTACAATAAATTATAATTTTTTTTTCTCTTTCGTCAAATATTTCACTTGAAACAAAATGTCTATACCAAATAAAGGTAAATGCCATTTTTACTTATAGGGCAGTATTTATAAATTAGAAACCTTAATTTATAAAAGGGTCTTTTTTTTTTTCATTTTCAAGTCAAGTGACTGATCATTTGCAGAGAAAGAATAGTTAATTGATTAAGAAGAGAATGATCAACAAACAGCCCTTTGCAGAGACCGTCAGTATACAGCTGCTTCTCACAAGTACCACTGAACGTTCTTTTTTGAAATATGCATACTATGAGCTCAACAATATCATCTCTTAAATTTATTGTACCCAGACATTTCTTGGGAGGCAAATGATTTGTGTGATAAATTTTAAACTAAGTAACAACATATTACACTTTCAAAGTATATGGCATTGCATTTAAATGTATCCCCACTTACAAATATTAGTGACTATAAATACAATAAATATAAAACAAGTGGGAAGTGTTTTCTCTTGCATAACAACTTAAATCACAGTTTATCTCAATATTTTTCAGCCAACTCTTAATACATGGGCAGTTCTAAAACTGCCTTGAGAGCATGAGTAAATTGATGTCCCATGTAGCAGAAACTAAGCAAGAAGTCCCTGCAATTCAGTAGTCTGGATTCAAATTCCCCTCCACATCACAGAGTAAGTTATTTCATCTATTTAAACCACTGTTTCCATGCCTGTACAATGAAGATTTATAAAGTTTTTACCTCAGAGTCCTTGGAAGGATTAGACATGAAAATAAAGGTAGTGTATTCTGCAGGTGTGTATTTTTGTATGTATGTGTATTTATGTATTTTATGTTTGTATGTTCTGTACATGAGTATAAATATTGAGAAAATTAATATAAAATAATAAATATTTATAAAGCACTTGCCCGTAGTGAAAGCTCACTAAATGTACATTATTATTATATATAGTTTTGGGGCACCGACATTTCCCAAAGTGATTAAATTGGGGTGTCTGTATTATTAGACTGTTTTTTTATGAAAGAGGTATTTCTGTTACTCTATAGTCAAAGTCTCAGATAAAAAGCAAGTAAGATGATATTAGGGCAAAGTAGTTTCAAAAAAGTATTCTACAAATTTCAGGCATTATTATTGATGACAGTGGTGATAATGATGATGCTCACACATTCTTCAAACCTTAATCACATCCAGATGGCCAATTTTCTACAACTCCTTTTTTACACAAATAACAGTACTTGAAGTCACCATCCTTCATTCCAGTTTCCCCCACCCTGAAGACTCAGTGAAGAATGCATGCATGTGACACCACTACACTTGCTGGGTTGCTTCTTCAAGTATGTATACAGCCTGCCCTCGGAGGCTCAAAGCTCAGCTAAGACTAAATGAAAACCATAGGCAAATGGAAGATAACTGTAATGTAGAAAAAGAAAACATAACTCTCCTTTCGTCCCTTCACAGGTAGTCACTTATTTTTCTTAGCCTCTCAAATAGTTCTTTTTATCGTCGTACCTGCCAACACATAGAAGTCACCTACCTCTTCCCAACTGAAGTTCTTTTAGACAGTATCCTTTCTATTGAGAATCAAGATGCATATGTTCCTGGTTATACAAAGAGTTGCATCCCCCTGCCCTCCTCAATCTGAAACCTCTGTTCAAGACTTGCACCCTGCCTGCCCATATAATAGTCAAAGATGGGTGCATCTTGAAAAACTATCGTAATAGTCAAAGTTTAGAAAGCATCACAACCAGTGTCTCTTCAAAACCATTTCTATATTGTAAGGAGGAGATTATGTTTCCATATCCTTCCAGTCTTCTGATCATTAGTGAACAAATATATGGAGGAAGGAGAGAGACAGACAGACAGAGGCAAAGAGAGACAGAGAGAGAGGTGTACCCATCTGTCAATGACAGATTAATTTGTAGGGAGAGTCTAGGCAAAAGCCATATTTCAAAGAAAATATATTGGGCTCTTAATAAGTATACATCCAATTTTAGTCTGAGGTATCTGTATTTGAATTACTTCTTCAGTTCTAGATTTCCTGAGTACCATGAAATATGTACTTGCTTTATATCTAGTTGGTTCAAATTGCTCACAAAACCAGTCTCTTCCATAATAAAAAAGGTTTAATCTCCAACTTAAATTCTCTCATCTGCTGTGATATTTAGAAACCACTTACCATCTCTCAAGTGCATTTTTCCAGTTTCAATTATTTTAAAATCTGGGCATCCAACTTTGTAAAGATAAATATGGATTAATATTTAAGTAAATATGGAGTACAAAAAGAAACTTTAAGAACTAGTATTTGGTAAAGGATATAGGAAACATACATACAATTCATAAGAGGCTTATCTAATAGCCTATGAATTCTAATAAATATTAGATTATTAATCTGGGATTTGTAGCCAAGGAAGAGGAATTCTAAATAACTCTCTCATACCCCAAATTAGAACTAAGTCAAATAAAGAGTTAGAAGTTGATTTCTAAGTACCTTGCTAGAACAAGAACATATTTGCTCTTCTACTCCTTGGTGAAAAAAATAACATTTTCTATTATTAGACAGCTCAGCCTACTTATTAATTAAATACAGAGAAGCACATTTAAAATTAGTTGTATAGTAACTTTGAAATGTAAAATATCAAGGCTAGGAGAAAAAAAAGCAATCATCATAAAAACAAGTAGTTATATCCTGGTACTATCACAATATAAATTATACCACAGAATAAAAAGACTGTAGAGTAAAAAAGGTATCCAGAAGTCAGTTTAACTTACGATCTGAATCAAGTGTATCATGGCCTTGTGAGAGTCTTACCTCCATTGGCAAAGCTGGTGTGTATAAGGCTCTCCTTAGATGTGGTGTGGTAAGTGATAAAGTCCAGTGAGTATAAGCTAGTCATGTGGACATGGACGATTCAGTATGGCCCTCCTGGGACCTGTAGGAGGTCAAATGAAAGTACCATTGTAAAACCTTTGGATGAACAGTGGAAATTTATACTTATTTGCTCAATTATTGATAACTAAAAGTTTAAAGATGATGAAGTTGCCATAAACGTATTACCTTTGTTGAATAAAAAAAAAAAAACAGCTTTAATCCAAAGGGAGTTAATTATACTATTATAATTAAAACATTATCAGAAGTATTTGAACTTGTAGAATCTTAATACTTGCAATAATCTAAGCAAATATTTTCCAAAATTCTAGTTTTTCTAACTTAAAGCATTAGTTCCCTTTCATACTGAAGAATAACTAAAATAGATTTTTTTCTCTTTATATTTCCTTTTCTCTGAAAGCATATTTACCACTTATAAATAAGATTTACAAGAACGATATAAGATGACATGTCAACCAACTATGCAATTCAACAAATTGACTGCTATAGTTGTTTTAATCTTTTTAAAAATAAATTTACTTTACTCATATGATTTCCCAAATCTGTAAAATCGCCAAACTTATAAATATGAAACTGATCTTTATAGTTTTGATAGTGAACTTTGCTGCATTTAGACCTAGATAATCTTTTATATCTTCCTGAAAATTCTGATACTTGAAGAACCATTTCTTTTATGTTTTTTAAATCTTAATTTACATTACAATCTGCTCATGAACTTCACATTACTGTTGCTTAAAATATTAAATAAATTTAATTATGAAAATAATTTTTATTCGAATGCTCTTTTAAAAGTTTGTATCTTATATGTCCACTCATGTAAGAATAATCCAGGGGAATACAGTTAGCATTAATATGATGGCTAGGTGGAGGGCCAAGGGAAGGAGGGAACAATTGGGGGGGATCATTTTATGAACTATATAAATGTCTAAACAATGTACTGTATACATGAAACCAATTTAAATAAATTTTTTTAAAAAGGATATTTTTAATTCTCAAACTTTTATTGTAAAACAGAAGAGACTTCACTGAGGCTTCACAACTTTTACAAAGACCTACTATACTGATCACCTATGAACGCAGCCCTTCGGGAATACAAATTTAACGACCAATGATGATATACAAAGGTTCTATAAATTATGTTTCAATGCTCAAGCAATGGTTCACTTTTGTCTAGGTCAGTTAGCACATAGTTTACTATAGCCACCCTATCTCTTCAGGAGAAAGTCCTACCTTGTGTTGATTCATTGCATTTTTAACCATGATGGAAGTAAAGTTATTTTTATGAATGACAAGCAATGAATCCTTTCCATTGGATGTTTATTAATGTCATTTTTGCTTGTGTAGTTGTCCTTACCAGCTATCTCACCAACGTTCCCTGTTACAATTCCAAGAAGTTAGCCTTCTGCCACTTGATGAAATATATGCTGGTTTCAATTTACCAAGGTTTTTTTTTCAACAAAGAAATAGTCATTGTTAATTTTTTTTTTTTTTGAGGTTGCTTGTATTGGATCTTCTAATATGTTCATGTTTCAAATCATGTGTGGTGACTCACGGTGAGAATGTATACAGCATTAACGTGATACCTCCATGAATGTACATGATCGACAGTGCTTTAGAAGCTTTCTTCTCTTCAAACAGCACTCAGAGTAGACAGTCCAAGACTGACACATAGAAAATACTAGGGCAAGCATTAAAAATGAAAAGAATGTGACAGAAAAAGTTGAAAATCACATGATATCACCTATATGTGGGATTTAAACCTGAAAGCAACAAATGAACAGGACAAACAAACAGAGACTCATAGACATAGACAATGGACTAGTGGTTACCAGAGGGTAGAGGGGGAGAGAGAAGGGAGGTAGATGGGGGAAAAATTTTAAAAGTTTCTTCAATTAAGAAAGTTAATA
Source organism: Pteropus vampyrus (assembly GCF_000151845.1). Classification (NCBI taxonomy): domain Eukaryota; kingdom Metazoa; phylum Chordata; class Mammalia; order Chiroptera; family Pteropodidae; genus Pteropus; species Pteropus vampyrus. The sequence goes on from NW_011888936.1 coordinate 696,784, forward strand.
ATAATAAACTAAAATTTAAAAATAAAAAAAATGAAAGAAATGAGAAAAAAATGAATATGTAGCACCTCTGCATCTCTACATTATTGTTCCTAATCTTGACTCCAAAGTTCTACTCTATTATATCTTAGTTGTAAACACTATCCATGAAAATAAAAATCAGTATGTGTGTGTCTGTCTCTTTTCAAAAGTATTATGATAATGTTTCATTAGATACTCAATTATGGCAAAAAATACTTTCAAGACTGTAGATATTTTAGCAACAATGTACAGAGGTAAGGAGCAGAGTCATCTGATATATTTTTTAAAATAAGTTTATTTATTTGAATTAGTTTCAAGTATACAGTACATTAGTTAGACATCTATAATGTTCATAAAACGATTCCCCCAATTACTCCCTCCCTCCCCTGGCCCTCCACTTAGCCATCATATTAATGCTAATTGCATTCCCTCTGCTGTGCTCCCCGTGCCCAACTATTTACTACTAATTTGTACTTTTTTAACCTTCACCCCATTCTCCCAGCCTCCTGAACCCCTTCCCCTCTGTTGGTCACCAAATTGTCACTATATTTGTGAGTCTGATTTTGATTAGTTTGATCTTTTTGTTTCTTAGATACCGCATATAAGTGAAGTCATACGGTATCTATCTTTCTCTGCCTGACTTATTTCACCCAGCAAAATAACCTCTAAGGTCCACCCATGTCGTTGCAAATGGTAGGATTTCATTTTTTCTTTTTTTAATGGCTGAGTAATATTCCATTGTATATATGAACCATAATTTCTTTATTCAATCATCTGTTGATGTGTGTCTTTAGGAGTCCTGGTCATACATGGTCTTCATGAGGGCCTATTTTTTTGCAAATGCTTCTAAAAAGGAAAAAAGATGCCTCAACAATTATCATTTAATAGCACTGCGATAGAATACCAGCAGAAATACATGTTACAGAAGTAAAATAATTGCATCAGCAGGACCCGAGGAGTGATTGGATATAGAGACTGAGTGAGAGACAGGAGTCAAGGATGACTCCTGTGTTTCTAGATTCCATGAAATAAGGGAATTTGCATGCCATTGGTTTAGAGAGAGAATACAGTTGAGAAATAAATTTTAGGTGAAAATAACTAGGTCATTTTCAGAACATGTAGAGATAAAAATTCCCGTAAGACATATAAGCGAGATTTCCAGAAACAAGCTGGAAACTAAGAAGAGTCTAGAGAAATAGGATAGAATCCAGGAGAAAAATAAAGTTACAGAAGCTAAAAAGATGTTTCTTGCTTAAAGGAGAGAATGGTAAATAGTGCTAAGATGAAGAGAAAAGGGGTCTATTTTATAGCTTATTGTTCATCTTAGGAAAAAAAGGAATGAATTTGTACTGATAGCAGTAAATGTTTATTCCTCTATAAAGCAGCTTGATTTTCATAAGTCCAGAATCTGAGTATAACTAAAAGGTGATGTGATGTCAAAAGAAGGTATTTGAAAGATGGCAGGAAATTTGCATTACATTTTTTCAATAGTCCTCACTTGTGAAAAATCAAAGATGTAAAACTTAAATTTATCCAAGTTAAGATTTTACAAGGGGTTTCAGAGAAAAGCAAAGAGCAGATTGACTGAATGACAGAGTGATTGAATGACAGACTTTGGAATCTATGTTAGACAGAAAAGAAAGTAAATGTAAAAAGAAGCAGACAGATTAAAAGGAATGGAGTTGTCAGGGCCTGAAAGTGTCCTAAGGTCAAAGAGTAAGTGTATTAGTGTTATAGAATTGGAAAGATGGGTTGTTTTAAAGAGAGCAATGAACTGAAGTTTAGTATTTTATAAGTAGTATAGTGTTAGGTTTGGGCATATTTCAAGATGTGGCTATATGTGGCAGATACTGGATTAAGGTAAATATCACTGGAAATTGAAGTCAAAGAACTGTCCTGGATTGAGTCGGCCACAAAGTTATTAGAGTTGACTTGGATATTATTAAAATTAAAGCAAAAATGTTGGACACCAAAAAAGCATTGCTAAATCAGTTTCATGTTGTTCAACTAATAATGCATTTTTACTCTTGGAATTTATCCAAAAATGAAAATTAGTTGAAAAATATGCATTTAAAATAGATTTAAATAGTCAAACAGTTGCTTATTTGAGAATTAGCCAAGGCAACTCAAAACATAAATAACATTATGAGAAACAGAGAAATATTCAGATATTAACATTATTGACAAATATTTTCTTAGCAAAAATTTGCTAGTGTTTTATCTTTCTTTAATTTTTTTTTAAACTGTCCTTAAATATTTTTGGTTAGCAAATTTCAAAAGCAGATTTTGATGTTATTATATGACATAATGGTATATAGTCTATTTTTTTTTCTAGCTTTATTGGGATACAGTTGACATATAACATTGTATAGGTTTGAGGTATAGTGTAATGGTTTTATATATGAATGTGTCTGAAATACCAGAATAAAGTTGACTGACATATCTATCACCTCATACAGTTACAACTGTGTGTGTATTAAAGCTTTTGAGATCTATTCTTTAACAACTTTCAGATATATAATTCAGTATTTTTAAGTCCTTATATTGTATATTACATCCCCAGAATTTCTTCATCTTGTGACTAGAAATTTGTACCCTTTGACCAAACTTTACCCATTACCCCATCCCTATGCCACCCCCAGCAGCTACCAATTTATTGTTTCCATGAGTTTTTTTAAAGAAGATATGGAGAAAAATCCTTATACACTGTTAGTAGAAATGTAATTGGTTCAGCCGCTATGGAAAATAGTATAGAAGTTTCTCAAAAAAAAAAAAAAAGTATAACTACCATATGATCCAACAAAAAAATAAAAATAGAATTACCATATGATTCCACTTCTGGATATATATTCAAAGGAAATGAAATCTCTATCCCAAAGAGATATCTGTACCCCCACATTTATTGCCGCATTATGTACAATAGCCAAGACATGAAAACAACTTAAGCATCTATCAATGGATAAAGAAAATGTCTCACACACACACACACACACACACACACACACACACACAGATATTACTATTTCTTTTTAATCATCATTTGTAACCTGATATTCAGATGTCCTAGTTTCATAGAGTCCTTTACTATTGATCAATTGGGACATTTTTAGAAGACAGTTGGCCCTAATTGATTTACGATTAAGTTAAAGTTATCAATTGGAAATAATGTAGAATTGACGAGGCTAGTTATTTTGTTTCTGAAAAGGTAAGGCTACCTCAACAAAGTCCCTGACTTTACATACATACATACATACATACATACATACATACAAACAGCTAATATTAATTTCTTATATCCCAGGGACAGATTTAAGTACATTGCTTGTAGCAGCTAATTTATTCTTACCATACCCAATAAGTAATTTTGCTCTTTATTTTTATTTTTGACAGCCCATTTGTGTATTACGTATGTATGTCTATAATGGTAATTGCATAAAATGTAAGTGTGAGAGACTATACAGAGAAAGGGCTCCCTTCAACTTCTATCTCCCATCTACCCAGTTCCCACTTCCCTTTACACTTTGGTTTAGATTTTCTATCTCTATATATGAGATTTATGAAATATGTCTCTTATATGTAATGTTTTCATTGTGGGTTTTTCTCCCAACTAATCCAAAAATAAAGATTAGTTCTGCTTTTTAAAATTTTAGGTGGAAGTAAATTTTCTTTCCACTATTACTATTAATTTCTAATTTTATTAAATAATGATCAAATTAATAAGAAAGGAATACCCTAACCCAGAAATAAAAATAAATTTGGAAACAGGACCTTGACTAGGCAGCTGGTGGCCACAAGAAGAGGTATACATTAACTGTATGAACTTCTAAAGTTCTTAGAATTTATAAAGGCAGGTGTGTAGTTAGTTTTTAAAGATGGTTACCCCAAAACCACATCTCTATATGTATCCTTGTGTAGCCCCCTCTCCTGAATCTGACGACAGAATGAGGCAGACCTGGCACTGCATGGCTTTATGACTTCTTATGAACGTAAGTCAATAAGAGGCCTTGCCACTACCCACCGGGTTTCTTAGAATGCTTTTTCTGGGAAAATCCAGCCAATGTAAAAAGACCAACTACCTGGTGGTAACATGCTCTGAGGAAGCTGGCCTTATAGGGAAGCTACATGAAGAGAGAGAAATGCCCAGCCTAGCCACCTCAGTTAAGGTACCAGACATGTGTGTGAAGACATCTTAGACATCCAGCTCAGACAAGCCTTCAGCACTGGTTATCATCTAACTGTAACTGCATGAGAAAGCCATCCGGCTGAGCCTAAGCGACTGACAAAACCTTTAAAAATTACACAGTTTTATATCATTCATTTACAAGGTGGTTTGTTACACAACCATATGTAATAATGGGAACAGCAGGAAATTAAGCAAAGGCATGGACAGACAGGCGACACATCTTCCTAATACATAAAAATATAAAGAGGAAAGTAAAATTGGAAGTTCCTGGCATCTTTGATTAAGATGAGCTGAATTGATGAGAGAAAGGGGTATGTAGATGAGATGAAGGGTTTGAGAAGAGTGATGTGGGTTTGGATTTGATATCATGGAGAATGGGAATGAGAGTTGTTATGGGTTAAATTGAAATCCATCGATTTTCATTGGTACCATTTACCCAGTTAAGTCAGTTGCTCTAAACTCATTCATGAGAAGGAAATCAAAGATCTATGAATACAATATAAGAAGTTATATGGACAGTAAAAGGCAACTTTGGGATGGAGAAGAAGAAGAGCCTGAGGGTAAACTCTTCAATTAAACAGAGAGGTCAATGCCTAACAAAGCTGAAGAGAGTAGAGGATGTAGCATAACATGGTATGACACTCAATAGTTTTGCCCAGAAATAGAAGCATATCATAGACTTTAATATCTATTTTTAAAGGAAAGGTTTTATTTTGTTGAAGGAAAGTATTTTTTAACATTTTAATACATAATATCAAGTTAAGTTCCTTAATAGTTTATATTACCAATAGCAATTATGAGTTTTATGTTTAACGTTATTACACATGGTCAAATTAGTGCAGTGCAGTATACATATTTGGACTTAGTCAAGATAAGACCTGTCCTGACATCCTCTGAATCAAACTAGAGAAATATTACTGAAGGCTTATATAATGAGTATCATATTTAAGGGCCAATCAAGAACCAAAGAGTATAAGTTTCAGACATTCAGATTTGGGTTTAACATAAGGAAGAATTTTCCAGTGTTAAGATCTTTCCTTTGAGCTGCCTCAGGAAACAATGATTTGCCCATCAAACCAGGTAGCAATGTTAGGGGATTCTACTGCCAGGAGAGTCCCTTTAAAAATGATGAAATTGAAACTGTAAAATATGTCTATATGGAATTTAATATAAAAATTTCCAGGTGTTCTGTTTATGAGCCACATCTATAAAAAATGTCACAGGGCTGTGATTTTCCCTATTAGGGCTCTTGAGGAAGATATCGAGCAATAAACTTAACCAGTTTTGCCCACTGGCCACAATACCCGAGTGCATGCACATCTAACCTATTTGAGAAGTTCCTTCCAACCTAAGCATGTGGGGAGGGATTCTACATCTATCTCCCTGATTTATACCTTCTTTAGCGTTTTTCTTGTGACTGAAGAGATGTTCCAGTCACTCTCAATTTGATCGATACTAGTGTCCCTGGTGCTCCCAGAGGTAGCTCCGGCATGGCCGATCAGCAATACGATTGGTGCAGTTTTCTGAAAAGCAGACCCTGGAAAGTGAATGCATCTCCTCAGCATGTGCTACACACTCAAGTCATTTTCATAGCTACCGTGCCAAGTTGGATGATAGTCACACATCTTAGACCAAGACTAGGCAGTTTCCACAGAACCATTTTTTCCCAAAGTTTGTGCAAGCCTAGGGAAGTGCTTTCTTTGTCCATAATGACAAAATCTCTGTAAACTACATTAGCTTTACTCTCTTGCCTTTGCCCTCCTGCCCACCCATATTATATTATAAAGCCAATTTCTCCCAGATAGAATCAGTGAACTACCATTCTACATCTTCTTTTATTCCTTTTTCTTTTTTTTTTTTTTAGGGGTGGGAGTGGTGGTAGTACTTGTTTCTCTAGTAACTTTTGGTTGATTGGTTCTTTATTTGGGGTTTTATGCCAATTGTGTGATTTGCTATTCCATAGCAAAAACAGCCAAAACAAAAGAAGCCCTATGTCTATCATTAGTTATGCTTTTAGATATGTGTATGATTTTCCAAATATTTTCTTCTAAAACCTCCCCATTGTCTGTTTTCACATTTCTTTATAATTACTTTACTACTAGCATTCGAGTTCTATCAACCCGAGGAAGTCCCATATGAATGTATACATTCTTCTTAGAATTTGATGGAAAAAAGTATTTAAAACTGCAGATTCAAATCAAATCAACATTTAAGTGTTGTAGAGCTCTGTGGTTTAGAGAAATTAGCTATTTTCACACATCAGGCACATTTTACCTTGAAATGGCACTCACTATAATTCATCGGCAGTATCTTTAAAAATACAGATAAATGATAAAGAGATTACTATTAGTAGTTATTAGAGTTATATTGCTTATACATTAATTTTGTGCCAGTATAGCATCAATTCTTTTCTTTTAAATCACCTATATAGTATTTCTCTTGTGTTCTATCTTTAGGAAGTTAAGAAATGGTCTGAGAGTTATTATATCCCTAATCTTAGTGTACAGAAACATGAATTGTACAGCTGGAGTGGAGTTAAAGTTGAATTAAATTATTTGGCATTTCAGGAGGATGTACTTGAGATTCACAGAAGTTACATGAGTTGGCTACAGAACCAGAGATGGTTTTATTTTATTTTTTATTTCTATGTAAGGAGGAGACTCAGCCTTCTTGCTCTGATTATTGTACTTTCCTTAATATTCTGGGAAGTTTATAATACAGACAAAATGGTTTCATCAATCTCAGCTATAACTGATTATAACTGGGAACTCAATTTTCTCCAAGCAAAGTTCAGGGAGGTACTGAGTCCATTTCAACTTTCATACAACCCTATTTTTGCTTTCAAAATGGCCATTTCCAAAATTCAAAAAAAATTTTTTTCAAGTATACAGTTCAACAATGTCATACGTATATTGCATTGTGTATTCACCACCCAAAGTTAAATTTCCTTCCATCGCACACTATTTAAACAAATATTTAGAACATGATACTCTTATTAAAAAATTAAAGACAAAATTTTACTCTTTAGACACTTTGTTTGCCTTTTAAAGTAGATATTTCTAAAAACTTGAAAACATGAACTACAAGAAGGATTAAATTTTTTTCTCATCACAAATACCATAGCTTTCAGTCATTTGTAACTTTTTTCCTGGCAAAGTGGCCCTGTAGCATTTATATAATTTTTTCCCAACTCCTGGCCAGGTTTCTCTGGAGCTGCTTTCCAGGAATCTCTGGAATAAGAACCATGTCTTTCTTGTCATTTCTTTTTTCCTTCAATTAATTCTGTCTTTTTTTCTCTCTTACAGTTAGCTATCGGATACTCTGGCTAACATCTCAGTGATATTTTTAAGAGAAAAAAACATTTAGGCCATCATCAAGTTTCATGAATAAAAGCTATATGAAAGTAGTAAATTTCAAACATTTTATAAAGATTTTTAAGCTATTATTTTTTTAAAACAGTTTAATTGAGCTGTAATTGACATGTAATGAAGTGTATTTAAATAATGCAATTTAATTGGTTTAAGTATATGGGTACGCTCATTAAAACCATCATCACAATCAAGATAATAAAAATATCCTTCATCCACAAAAGTTCATTTATGCTTGTTTATAATTCTTCCCTCCCAGTCCTACGCAACCATTGATTTGCTTTCTGTTAAGGTAGATTAATTAGCATTTTCTAGAATTTAGTATAAATCACATAGCATTTATTTTTCATAGGTAAATACATAGGAGTGGTTTAGCTGGATTATATGGTAAATGTATGTTGAGCTTTAAGAAATCTTCAAAGTGTTTTATGAAGTGGTTTTACTATTCTATATTCCCACCAGCAATGTATGAGAGTTCCACTTCATCCACAACCTCAGTAACCTGTGGTAGTTTATTTATTTATTTTTTCATTTTAGCCATTCATATAGATAATGTACTAATATCTCACTGTGGTATAAATGTGCCTTTCTCTAATGACTGATAACACTGAGTACCTTTCATCACTATGCCTTAATTAATAATAGCATCAGTGACTTTGATATCTACACTAATATCCTAGGGTCTCAGAGGCTGAGGTCTCTAACATACGAATGGCTGGAATAAGTGAGATCCACAGAATTCATCTAATGGGAAACCCTAGAAGTGCATAAATCTATTAATCTAGATGATAAAAGTAAAATAAAACAACATGTAGCTGGAAACAATACTGTAGATCAAGGAAAAAGAAACACTACCTTAAAATTCAAAAGGAAATCATTTTTAGATATTTACTATAAGAACCAGAATTTTTTTAAAAAAGAAAACTGCTTGATCCTCAATAATATATAAAAAGGAATGATCAGAGTAGAACAAGAGCAGAAAACCACAAGAATAGACTGGGCCGAGAATAAAGAGCAAATGTATAAAATGATGATAGATGTGACATCTCTAAATGTTTGAAGGAAAATGTGTGTGGTGCCAGATTTTTATGGCAGCCAAATTGGCTTTCACATGTGAAAGCAACGAAAGGTATCTGCAGATGTGTGAGAGCTCCAAAAATCGGTAAATCAAAAACTCTTTTTGAAAAAATACATACCTCACTAAACTAATAAATAAATTTATCTATCTATTTATTTGTTCAAAAAATATTTATTGAATTGCTGTCATATGCCAGATAATTTGTTCAGGGTCCTAGGAAGCAATGGAAAGTATATCACATCTTTTTATCAAATGTATGTTGATCCTTAAAACATATTGTTAATTATGTTAATAATATTAAATATTAAATAATGCTTCTCCGTTAAAGAATAGAAATTTAGTAACTGTTAAAATGTTTCATAGTTTAACTGTTTTATTTAGGAAGATCATTGACAGAAGTGTTCTGGCTCATACAATACCATGGTTAATAAAAACTTTACGGTCATTTACTTCTTATACTAAATGGGAGTAATCAATTACTTCATGAGTAATTAAATATACAAATAAATAGTTTGATTATAAAGTCATTTGTCACCTTCGTTTTACTATTCGTAGACTTCAAGATCATAGAGTACCTTAAGGTTCTCACTATAAGCACGTACTTTCATTGTGCAATAGATATCAGCAATGCCTGTTTCTAGAATTCTAAATAACAGGTCATCTACTCTATGTAGACATTAAATTTCAAAGTGACAAGTTACTTGTCATTTTCTATCTTCCAAATGATTAGGCAAGGAGTTGGAGGAGGGAATTCGATATCCATGATTCCTTTACCTTACCTTACCGTGAGACCCTACAAAAGTCAAAAACCTGGAAGATGCTAGAACTTTGACTCTTACCAGACAGTAGACAATGAAAAGCTACTCTGACTAGTTCACTCCAGAACAAGTATGAAGAATGAGAAGAGCTGCTCTCAGGGAACTCCTCGAAATTGGACATGTAGTCTCTCCTTTTTACAAATCTCATTTATTCCACGTTATTTCAAGCATTTACTTCCTATAATGAATTTTTTGTTGTTGTTGTTAGAAGCACAAAGGAGGAAAAAAAGACTCTTCAGAAAAACATCATAAATTTCTCCACTATTATTTCCTCATTTCTTATTGACTCACATGTCTCTCCTGCAATAAATAATTTACTGCAATAAATAATTTACTACACTAAAACTATCATTAAGGTCACTGAAAGAATAAATCATGTTTACAGAGTATGCCTAGCTAACCAACTTTACTGCTTTGATTTTTATTTGCTGGATGATAGGATGTGCAAGGCAGTTAGAGAAAGTAGGAATTACTGAATAAAAATTAAAACATTCCTATAGCAAGCCACCAGGATTAAATTTGACCTTTGGGAAACAAATTGAAGAGTCTCATAAAAGCTGTGCTTCAAGCCACATCAGAGTTATTTTTATGGACAAAACCTCCAGCGAGATCTTTGACAATATGTGTACTCATGACTCTCAAGGAAAAGAACAGAATACAATGACAGCTTGTTAGCAATTTCTTTAAAAAAAATGTAGTCACTTTCACATCATTCTTTATCCCCAAATACTAATAAAAACTCCAAGAAAACTCTCTTTTGCCTTGTGTCTCTTATATGTACATAATGTATTAATTACATAATGTATTACGTATATAATGTATTAGGTTTACTGGCACAGCTTTGGATAACCATTTAATAACTGTAATTTATATCACAATATAAACCATTATCTAATTGTTAAAATAAAATTTTAGATATGCTCTGAATTGCTTTGTGGAACTGACCACCTTTTTAAAGGATTAGTTATTGCTTAAATGATAATTGGTATTGTGTAGATTTAAAATACAGTGAGAATAATTTCAATGAAAAAAGATATATCTTATGAGAAAAAAATAATTTCTGAACCTTATGTTATTCATATTTAGAGTACAATGAAAGAGAACATAATTTGAACTTGAATGATAATATGATGTCTTCCTGATCATAAGTTCCAATTATTATTCTCAAAACACTTAACTTGCTCAAGGTTCATTTATCATTTTGATTTTAGAGTTACACTTATTTATTGATTCATTTAATCAATATTTATTGTACTCCTAATATTTAAAGTGCTGTGCTAGGTATAGTTGGAGGTATAAGATGGTTAAAATATCCTTTATTCTTGTCACCGAGAATCAAGTAAACGCAATATCTGTACGTGTGACTCTAAAGCAGAAAAGATCACTGAAGTTAAGCTTATAAACTCAGGTAGCCAGACTATTGGCAAGGTTATATCCATGATGATACTGAAGTCACTGGGAATGTTGCCAGGATTAGAGTGAAAAGAATGTGAAATCATGTGCTAGAGGCTCAGGGAAGCCAGGAATTGACAATGGCCTCACATTCACTTATGTCTTTAGAATTTTTCTTTTTTCCATTGAAACTATGTCCTCACACTCAATATATAGAATTATATAATTTCTTTGGTACAAGGCTTATTAAGATTTTTTATGATGACCCAAAGCAGATGGGTAGGATGCTTATTCATACATATACTGGGGCTCACCTGGACTGTATAAAACATTTTAGATTGTATGATATGATGCTGAAGTATAACAGAAGGATCAGACACAGTGCCCAAGAGAGGTAGTGACCAAAGTCACTATTCTGGGAATCAAAGAATAGTGAAGCATGGCAGGGGAGAACTGAGGTGAGCATGCCCAGAAGCCTGAAGACCAGTGGGCAGGCATTATCCATTCCTGAACATCCCAGCCTCAGATGCCAATCAGGCTGAGAATCAGGGGAAAGCTTCCCTGGGCAAGGAGACTGGCAAGAGCAAAAGAGGGGAGACACCTCCCTAGGCATTGAGCTACAGCACGGAAATGTTCTACTGGGCTAAATGATGGGATGGGACTTAGGATCAAGACCAAGGCAGATCCCACACTCCAAAAGCAAGCCAAAACATGGGTAAGTGGAAAAGCTTCCAAGTGTGCAAAAGTAGTTTGGGGAAAAGGATAAGAAGGGAAAGTCAAGTGTTGTGAGGACTGATGTTTACATAACTTTGAGGCCCTCTATTAAGCAAAAGAATACACAATTATAAATATGAAGTGTTAAAACATTCCTATAGCAAGCCACCAGGATTAAATTTGAAATCAAGATTCTCAAACTTGGAAGGTGTCTATACAAAGGGTTTTATAGCTTAAACTTCATTAGCTTTATAGCTGTACAGGGACAGGGTCTTGAAAGGGATAATGTAAGAACTTTGTTGTCCCTGAAGCATCTACCAATTTCTAGACTGAAATATGATACTAATGCTAAAATAATATTTTCTTCCCTGTCTGAATGGCCTGGGAGTCAGAGTAGACCTTATCTTCAACTGCTATGATCATAGAGATCGACCATAACAATGTGGAAATGATGGAATTGAGAAAAATGAAGCCAGAAATTTACATAGAGAACTTTTATTTGCAAAAGTAAAATGAAAAAAATGATTTCCCTTGCCAAATTTCAAAAGAGGACTTGAGATATTAGAAAATACAATTATATAAACAGGTATGCATATTTGAGTATTATCTGTGTAACTAAATTATAGAAATGTGAGGGATAAAAACATGCCAAAATACAGTGGTAATGTTCAGCAACTGACAATATTTTTAAATTTTTAATTATAAAAACTGTAATAACCACATTACAGGAAGGAAAAAGGTAATCATTATCAACCCAGATATATCTATTTTAGTTTTTGTTTATTTTTCTCAGTTTTTTTAAATATCTACCTTTGCTAATATAATCTCGTGGCCTTTGAAATAGAGGAGAATCTTTCTGAATGTTAAAATGTATCCTTATTACTTATCACTAGCTTTTAAACTGCACCCATCTTTCTTTGAACCTTGTGCAAGCTGCATTTCATGCAATCATCATTTCCATCCCTGTTGCTAACTGTTTAACAACAGTTAATGCAGTCCTCGATTTCATTAATGGAAGCATAATGCTCAGAACACAGGTGTTAATGGCCTCTCTCTACCTTGGGCTAGGGAGACCACATGTAGATCGCTGTGTTAATTCTCAGAAACATATTTTGTAAGGGTCATTGAAAAATGGAACTACATTCATTCAAAGAAGAATAATAAGGGTGGTGAATGCCAAATGAAGGACATTAAAGAAATTGATGGTGTTTAACCTTAAGAAGAAAAGCCCTGGAACGAAATGGGGAGACGTGATAGATCTCATCAATTATCTGATGTTTTGTCTTGTGGGAGAGGCATCAGGCTTGTTCCATGTAGCTTAACCATTAGGTGGAAGTTCCTGGGAATCAAGTTTCTGCTCAATCTAAGTGAACTTTCTAACCAGGAAGGCTGCCTACAATTTTAATAAGCTCTCCATTTCCTCACTCCTGAAAGTGTTCAAGCAGAGATTGGTGCACCACCTGGCAGATGTGCTTAATTGGAAGATAAGTCAAACTGTCTGAGTTACAAACTCAGGTGTCTTCAAAGGCCCAGGCAGGTATGTGAGAGGATGCAGAGCTGAGTTAATCTAGAGGGATGGAGCATACAGTACTCCAGAGAGTGAAGTCCTCACTCCAACCCCACCTCCAGCTGACGGCAGTCACATTATTTTTGAAGCATGTAGAATACACACATATACACACATGTACAGTTAGCAGGCCATATGCAGCCTATAGGTACCAGTCTATGACCATTAAAACTATTTCATTTCTGAGATCCCTTCCAAGGCTACAATCCTTGCATTCTAGGACTACGTATAGTACTGTGATATGGGAATTATAATATTTTTATGTTAATGATCATGAATAACTTTGCTTATTTTAACTTAAATTAAAACTGTATCACTCATAGGATTTGATTAATGTTAAACATTTTTAGAGAAAAACGTTGACTTTTATAAATTTGGATATATTTCCATTTTTTTTCTCATCATCACCCCAAAACTCAAGGAGAATCAAGAATAGAAGTAATCCTCATTAATGGCCTTGTCTATCATTATAGATGCAAGTGAACAGGATACATAAAAATCTAGGATCAGAATCAGGTTATCCTGCTGAATAATTTGTATGTGTACATTCCTCACTCCCCCAGTATTTCACAGTAAGTGTTCTACCAATAACTAATATGGAAAAAAGAGGTTAAAATTAAAACCTACTATTTTAATAACTGTACTTTTGTCCAGACAGAAGATTGAAATCTTGATCTTTGTTTCAAATAGTTAAATATAAAGAAAAGTATATTTAAATTTTTTTTTTACTTTTAAATTAAATTTGCTGGTCATTTTTCACAGAAAAAGAAAAAAAAAAACTCCTCAAATTTTTATGGAACCACAAAAATCTCCGAATAACCAAAGCAATCCTAAGAAAAAAGAACAAAGCTGGCTGTATCACACTCTCTGATTCAAAGTATGCTATAAAGCCACACTAATCAACACAGTATGTTATTGGCAGAAAAATAGCCACATAAACCAATTGAACAGAATTGAGAGCCCAGAAATAAACCCATATATATGGGTAACTAATTTTCAACAAAGGAGCCAAAGGTATACAATGGAGAAACGAAAGCCTCTTTGATAAATGGTGCTGGGAAAATCTAAAAGTCAAATGCGAAAGAATTAAACTAGACTGCTATTTGACAGCATACACAAAAATTAAATCAAAGTGTATTAAAGACTTGAATATAAGACCTGAAACAATAAAATTAATAGAAAACAGGTATTAAACTTATGGACCTTGGTCTCATAACTTGACCTCAAAGGCAAGAGAAATAAAAGCAAATATAAATGAATGGGACTCTATCAAACTAAAAAGCTTCTGCACAGCAAAAGAAACCATCAACGAAACAAAAAGGCAAACGACTGAATGAGAGAAGAAATTTGCAAACGATAACTTAGATAAGGGGCTAATATCCATAATATATAAAGAAAAGTCTATTTAGACATAAGTTTTGTAAAATACAGTTAAAATGGTAGGTTTGCTATATGTAAGTGCTCAGAAAATTGACCATGAACTGAACATTTTAGAGCCACAAAATAATTTAAGTGGAAAAGCAACCTTAAATATACAGTAAATTGCCTCTTGTCTAAACCTCCACTCTTTTGGGTCTCCGATACTTGAGGTGCCTGATCGATGCACTAAGATGTGGGATTTGGTAAAAGTGGTACTTTAAATTGACAACTATTACAAAAAATCAATCATTGAAGAGGAGAAAAATATTTGAGAATGAAAGAGAGCTTAGAAATTTAGATTTGGACCTATTGAGTTTGAAGCTCCTTTGAGTTTCTCATGTGTATAGTCAACAGATGGATATAGATGGCTCTAGAACTCAAGGGAGAGATTTGTACTAGACCTGTAAATTCTGAACTCAAAGTTCGATTTCAAGCCAAGGGAGCAGATAAGCCTACGCGAGAAGAGCAGGTTGGATGAGGAGAGAGTGAAAGACAAAGCCTGGGGACCTGCACTAGTTATAATGTGAGGAGTTAAGGGTGCCTGAAAAGAGAAAGGAGAGTGGAGGGCTCAGAGAGCTTAGAGCTCCAGGGAGAACTGTTGCCTGGAATCCAAATGAAATCTAGTTTCTAGAAAAGGAAGGTGGCCAATCAAACCAAATGCTATGAAAAAAAAAAATGTCCCGTGGCATGAAAGACCCTTGGTGACTATGGCCAGAGAAGTTTTCAGGGGAATGAAGAGCCTGAATCTTCAGTAGAGTGGATTGAGAAGGCTACAGCCATTCACTGTGAGTTCTTTAGTACTTCCTGTGCTGTTACCTTGTGCAGATATTATTTTTTATGTTCAAAAATATACCTCTTGCAACACTTTTAAGTCATCCCTTATTTTTTTCCTTTCTGCTAAGGTAGGCTCCTCAAATTTTTGCAGTAGCTTGCTTCTTCCTCAGCTCCTGCTTACCTTTCTATCTATTTGCTAATATTCATCCTATAGAAATACAAACAAGACAGATATACAAAAATGTTTAAACAACATTACTAAAATAACAAAATTTGGATGAAGTCCAAAACATCCTAGAGGGAGAATTAAATGAATTATGGTGTACTATAAAGTATGCAACTACTAAAAATGAATGTGGTAGAGCTGTATGTACTAATGCAGAAGGAACTTAATATATTGATAAAAAGTTAAAAAATGAATTTGAGAATAGTATTATATAATACCATTTTTAAGAGATGTACATGTATTTACCTATACATTCATCTATCTATATACTCATGCTTTAATATGTAAACAGGTGCAAAAAAGATACAATCCAATTGATAACAATTTCGCATTAGCTGAATGTTTACAACACAAGTACTATTTCCATGTTTTATGATTTTTTACAAAGTACTTTGGCATAGTTTATAAGTTTAAGTATTATGCTTATTTACCCATTAACGTACTTGAAATTAAGACTGCTTTCTTCCATTTCTAGCTTACTAAGATATATCAAGTGGGTACTATATTTTTATTCACATATTCTTTTGGCTAATAATTCCACTCATCAATATCATTCCTACAGAAATATGTGCACTAGGATTTATGTACAAAAAATATTTACTACTACATTATTTGTAATAGTCAAAATTAAGAGAATATCTGAATAGTCTCCAATGGAGGGAGTACTAAATAAATAATGGCACATGGACATGAGGAATTATGCATCTGTTAAAAAGAAGCATTTTCTGTATTTATGGCTATGGTTTTGTTCTTTTAATAATCTGCTATATCTTTCTGCTACATCCTTTTGCTAATATTTTATTTTGTATCTTTGTATCTTATTCATAAACATTAGTCTGTGTTGTTTTTTGCTGCTGTTATTATCATTCATTAAGTTTTGTTATTAGAATTAATCTAATTTCATCGAAAGAGTAGGCACACTTTTGTCATTTTCCTATGATTTTGTGTATCATCACACTATATAAGAATTATCTTTTCCTTTAAAATCATGAAAGAACTGTCTGAAAAATCATATGGTCCTGGGTGTTTTTGATCTCTTTTTAATTGCCTCTTCAATTTGTTTTGTAGTAATGGGGAAAGAAGAGAACACCCTGGATAAATTTGAATTAAGTTAAGCTTTGGGAAAAAGCTTCATTTAAATAAAAGCCTTGAGGTAAAACATACATTCTGAAATCAAGCTAAGAATGTGGGCCATCTTCCCTTCAGGATGTCAGTGGAATAGATGGATGGCGGAATGTCAGCAGGTAGAGTCTCAGATTTGGGAGAGAAGTGCTTGGTGTTTAGAAGGATCTTCAGTGTGGGCAATGCTTGGGGTCTCTGGATAAAAGAAGGCTTGGATGGAATCAGCCAAATTTAAGACAAAATGAATTTGCTTTGGTATCAGAGTTACCTGAGGTGGTGTTTATGAGAATCTTGTCTTATTTAAAAGATCAAAAAGTAAAAATTGGGGATAAAATCTTGTAGTGTAGAAGAATCAGTGACTGGGCCTCAAATCCTGTCCAATTTTGGGGGCCAGTCATCTAGCCTACTTCTTCAAGAAGCCACATCTACCTATGGTGGTGATCTGTCCTTTTTCTTAAATCTAGTAGTTCTTAGTAACACATAGATGTCCAATGAAATTTAGATTTTGAAATAATTTTAGAGTTTTGGGAAATTTGCAAAGATAGTTCACAAAGGGAATACATACTACTCCCAGTTTCCCCTAGTGTTAATATTTTGCAATTATTGGTACAAAACTATAATTAAAGTACAGACTATATTCAGATTTCACCAGTTGTTCTATTAATGTTCTTTCTCTCTTCCAGGATCAAATATAGGTTGATACGTTGCATTTAGTCACCATGTCTCCTTAGTTTCCTCTGGTGTGCAACAGTTTGTCTTCCTTGCTTTTTATAATCTTAAGAGTCTTAAAGAATATTGGATACATATTTTGTAGAATGTCCTTCAATTTGGATTTGTCTGATGCTTTCTCATGTTAGCGTGAAAGCATGGGGAAAATACCACAGAGGTAAGGTGCCCTTCTGCTATGGACTGAATATTGTGCCGCCGCCCCCGCCCCCCCAACCATCATTCATAGGTTAAAGTCCAAATCCCAAATCCCTAATGTGATGGTATTTGGAGTTGGAGCCTTTGAAGGTAATTAGGCCATGAGAGTAGAGCCCTCATGAATGAGATTAGTGTCCTTATAAGAAATGACAGGAACACAAAGGATTTTCAGGGCAGCACAACAATTCTATATGATACTACAAAGGCAGATACATGTCATTAAACATCTGTCCAAACCCACAGACTGCATGACACCAAGAGTGAACCCTTATGCAAATTATGGACTTTGGGTGATAACGATGAGTCACTGTAGGTTCATCAATTATTAACAAATGTGCCACTCTGGTGGATGTTGATGAAGGCGGCTATGTATGTATTAGGGCAGGAGTACTTAGGAAATCCCTGTACCTCCTCCCAGTTCTGCTCTGAACCTAAAACTATTCTAAAAAATAAAGTCTTCAAATAAAGAAGAAATGCGAGAGAATCTCTCTCTCTGCCAGGTGAGGATACTACAAGAAAATTGCCATATGCAAAGCATGAAGGGAATCTTTACCAGACACCAGATCTGTGGCACCTTGATCCTGGACTTTCCAGCCTCCAGAATAATGAGAAATAAGTGTTTCTTGTTTAAGCTACTTCATCTATGGTAATTTGTTATAGCAACCTGAGTTGACTAAGATACCTTCTCATCATAAGATACCAGAAGTATGTGATGTCGACATGACTTACCACTGAAGATGTAAACTTTAAACTCTTGGTTAAGGTAAAAGCTTCAAGAGTTTGCCTCTGTAAATTCACTATTTTCCCCTTTCCATATTGTTCTTTGGAAGCTCGTCACTAAGCCCAGCACACATTTAAGAGGAGAGGCTCCATCTCCTGGAGGAAGCTATTTACATATATTATTTGGAATTCTATCAGGAAGATTTGCCCCTCTCTTCCATTTATTTATTCAATCATGTATTTATAGGAGTATGATCTCATGGATACTTACTTTAGACTGTGAGTTATAATCAAATAGTGTCATTTTTTCTGTTGCCCAAAGTTAAAGTTCTTTTCACAAGTCCTCTGGGTGAATTTGTTACTTGTCCACCCCTCTTTTACAACCTCTAGATAGTCCGAGCTCTCCTGCCTATTGCACATATTTCTGCAGGAATAATATCGAGGAGTGGAAGATTGTGAACTCCTGAATCTAAGCAATCCTATATAGAATTCCTTTGTTTTCAGCATGGATCATTGAATACAGTAAATGTTTATCAAATACCTGTTGATAGATAAGTATAGATAAGATAGAGAGACATGGGGACAGATGTATCTTTCTACCACGAGGTAAAGCTATATGAAAATTATTTTAGTCAGATAATTTCCTGCCCTAATCTTATAGATCTCAGTGGGGGGCGGGGGGATGTTGTTAGAGGAACTGAAGGCAATAAAGCACACTTAAGGAAAAATGAAGATATCTTCAAGACAATTTTGACTGGTAAAACGCTGTTTATATCAAAGCTTATTTCCCACTTAACATAAGACTTGACTTTTCCCTTTCTACAATGTCATATCTGTGTTAAGCATTCTGGCCTTTCCTATAAAGCTGCCTATTTACAAAGAAGAGCCACAGATTTTAGAAACCCTAAAGACTAATTTTAAAACAACATAAATTTTTTAAAAATCAACTAACGTTTACCCAACATAAAGAGGAAACACTACAAGTTTTAATTACCCTAATTTAAAGAAAACAACTGTTATTGCAATAATCAATTCCAAAGCTGCATATACTAATGAGATAAACACACTACTCTGATACTTGAAAGCTCTTGACCCTAATGTACTAGAGATGTGTGATTCTCTAATTAGGATTCACACCATCATGTGCT
The DNA here is from genome assembly GCF_000151845.1 of Pteropus vampyrus. Lineage (NCBI taxonomy): Eukaryota > Metazoa > Chordata > Mammalia > Chiroptera > Pteropodidae > Pteropus > Pteropus vampyrus. The sequence goes on from NW_011888936.1 coordinate 716,255, forward strand.
GTTACATTTATCAGTAGAAGACTGCGTTTGTAAATTCCTTCCTGTGAGCAAAATACCAAGTGCTCAAAGGCCAAGTCTAAACAGTCAAAATGAAGCAGAATATCAAGTAATTATATAACAAATTCAGACAGTGTAGATAATAATTACCGAGTCCAGAGCCTTCATCCTAGGCTCTAAGACAACAGAAGTATTGAGTGAGAGCTCCATATAAAAATAACAAAGAATTAAATGCATTTATATTAAGGTATAGTTTAACAAGCTTGATTGCTATTTATTCCAATTAAGAAAACAAAAGCTAACTATGTAGAGACAATTATACTGTGATTGAATTCAGAAAACAAATTAACTGCAAGAAGGACATTCCAAACCCTTAACTAGGTTTGCAATATAGTCAAAATGTTGGGGGTAGGGGAAGCTCATCAGCACAGAAAGTCTAATTTTCTTCTTGTTTTATGTTTGAAATCTTCAGATTTGACAAGCTGCTAGCTCAAAAAGTACTTAATTTTCTAATATATCTTGAAACGGCCTGTCTGCTCTTTTCACATAGGGTCAAAGCCAGAGTATGCATGTTGTACACTGACAGCTTCTATAAATACTATTCTCCCTTTGCTTACTTCAGGAAACACACCACCTGATCCCCAATTAATACAATGATTTATGTAAAATGCAAGCCCCTGTTTCTTTGTTTCATTCTCATCTATCTGCAGTATTCCCAGGCAGGGCAACACTGAAAGCAACGTCTGGCAAGTACGTCTATTGGAAATGAAGAAAACACACACGCCATTGTTTTCTTCTACAAGTCTGCAGATATTCCACACGAAGAGGAGAAAATGAGACTCCAACTTCTTACATTTCCAGCACTAGCACTTCTTGCTCCTCACTCTGCAGTTATTTCAAAGCAGTTTCATCCAGCAACTGGGGACATCAGAGCAGAGCCCGCAGTCATGGTGGGAAGCATTGCCTTTTTTGCCTCAGAAAAGCCTCAGGGATAAAAGGGGTCCTGTTCACCAATGTTTGAAATTCTAGTTTGTTGGTGAGAAGTAGAAATAAAACTATTTGTTTGGGGAAACCAGTAGCAGTGGCGCAGCGTCGGGAGCGCATGGCAGTGGGCTGATTACCCAGCACCCCTGCACCCCTGGAACAGTGGGTCAGCAGGGCGCCGTGTCTCTGTGGGACCACACCCTTCCGCCCCATTTCTATCACTTCTGAAGCTGTCTATGTCAAAGAGTTCTTTAGAAAGATAAAGAGAAAATCTGATTATGGCTGCTTATGAAAACTGAATGTGGCACGTTTCCCTCTGAAAATGGCTTGATCAAAATTTATTAGGTAAGATTTGTTTCATTATCTATTAATGTGGGTTAGGCAAAGCCTGTTTAAGATGTGTTTTGTTTTTCTACTGTTAAATAAATCTGAACAGGAGTAATCAGAGGAACAGACACTCTATTCCTTTTCATATTTCCAGTTACTACATACCAAAAACCAATCTTTACTCTGGTATTGCTGCACCTGTCTATTATTACTATACATGTATCATGGATACATACTTTATCTGGCAATATTTGAGATAATTCAAATGGAAATAAAATTTTCATTTCGCATAAAGGCATACCATGGCCTAAAATTATAAGTGTAAATCTTGAAATGTCCAGCACCTTATAGTTCTAAATCAGAAATCAGAAGATATTAGAATGACTATCTTGAAACAAATTAGATTTTTGTATTTGCCTAAGAAAAAATAGAAAAAAAATTAATATTTTTATTTCACTAAAAAGAACTTTAAAAAAAAAAATTAAGACCTGACCAATAAAATTACCCTGGAATTTTGCAACTAGAGAAGCATACTAAATGGTTCAGAGATGGGAGATCAGAGAGGGAAGCTAAGGCTCAATTTAATGTTAAGACATGATTTAACTCTAGGGAACCTAAGGAAACATAAAAATATGCTTATTTAATATCTTTAGACATGAAAAAAATGATTATAATTAAATCCAAGCAGTAACTTTTACCAAGAATGGCCAGGTATTCCCTCTGACGGGGAACGTCGTGACACAGCTGCAGTTGCCAGGAAGGAAACTTGAGTGAACGTGGACTTGTGACAAGCTGGAAAGAACAAGTCTATAAAGCACCCTCCCCATTGCCCCCCGACTGTGGCGTGAGAGAGTAGCCTCCCAGCACTGCTGGCACTATTGATTTTTCAAGAGAAGCTTAAAATTTAGATTTTTATGAGATTTCTTATTTTTCAAACATTGGAAACTATTTTATTTCCTGCACAATTTTCTGGCCAGATGAAACGAGGTTGAATTAGGCCTTCAGGAAGCCAGTTGATCCCTCAGATTCAGGAGAATTCTACAAGAACAAAGGGCAGATAATGCTGGGTAGGCAATCAATCAAACTGCAAATGTCACTCACTGTATACATTGACACGGCCCGTACACAAAAGGTACCAATGCAACTTTCAAGGATACTGTTATAGCGTCAATGTTTATCTCTCTCCAAAATGTATATGTTAAAGCCCCAAATGTTTATCTCTCTCCAAAATGTATATGTTAAAGCCCCAAACCCCAGGGTAATATTTGGAGGTGGGGCCCTCCGGAGGTAATTTGGTTTGATGAGGTCATGAGGGCAGAGCCCCCATGATGGGATTAGTGTCATAAGAAGAGACCAGAGTCCTTTCTCACTTTGCCATGTGAGAATACAGCCAAAAGAGGGCCCTCATCAAAGACCTGACCGTGTCGGCACCTTGACCAGACTCTTCCAGTCTCCAGCACTGAAAAAATAAATGTTTGTTCTTTAAACCTTCCAGCCTATGGTATTTTTGTTATAGCAGCCCAAACTTACTAAGACTAACTTAACTTACTAACTTAAAATTACTGAATTTACTAACTTAACTTACTAACTTAAAATTACTGAAACTTACTAACTTAAAATTACTGAATAACTATTGATGAATCTAAGTATCTTTATTGCAATAATGAATTTTCAATTTCACATTAATGTATACTTTGATGATGACGATGTAATATTCTGTTTTTATGAGTCTTTTTTTCCCCTCCTAGGAAGGAATGGTGAAGTCATTGATGGTGTTTGGCCAGGACTGCCCAAATTTTATGACAACCAGGGCCTAATATGAACTTGGATCACAAAGTCAGTCAGCATACAAATGTCATGAACTCCAGGCTGAACCAAACAAGGTTCTTTCTTGCGGTGTGCTCCTGAAGAGATTCCTTGCCAGAGAGAAAGAGGAAAGACTGGGTTCCAGGGGGCAGTGCCAAGAGTGGGAAATCAGGCAGTTTATCAGAGTTTCAAGCAACAAAAATGTAGACCACACAGATATAGAGATCAATCATGGGAAAATGAAGGTGGAGCAAAGTGCAATAAGAAAAGAGAAAGCTCTGGAGGAAGTCTTAATACCACTTGTACACTATAGCATATCCCTTAGACAGGTACCCTTGGTCAGCATCACAGAGGAGTGAAATCTCAAAGGTATACCAAGGAATCAGACAAGGTTAGACTTGGGAATGAGCCAGAAACTCAAATGGAAAGATAATTGGGCCCCAGCAAATTATTAAATACAAGTATAAAACATGGAAAAACTTGGAAGCAGCTCTGAATTTGATACAATATAAAAATTTCTACTTTTAAAATATTAGGTCATGGTTTCAGGTAGATTTAAATTATAGCTTTATGATACTCAAAAGTGCGGCTTATACCTGTCATTCTAATCCTTCACAATTTAACAGCACTTTAAAGACACAAAGAAAAACATTTTTAGCAAAAGGGTGAGGGTAGAACCAGGAGTAAAAAAAAATTCATACTTGAATAAGAATAAGGCAAAACAATAGGAACACCCCTAAAATGAATAAGACAAAGACTCCCCCAAGTCCCATACTATTCAGTATATTTTCTTGAAGAAGCCATTTATGCACGTCTGAATCAAAGTAAATGGTATGTATGATATTCTCCCAGTGTCGTCATAATCTCAGCACAGTATCATGAAGAAACACGCTCATATAAACAGTGTAAAACCACAATATAAAACTGTATACTGAATGTGACATGGCCATTATCTCTTTAGAATCAAAGCTGATTTTCAAGGGATCACTAGGGGGTCATGAAACCCATCTTTTGCTTCTTGTAAACACTGACTAGACCTCTTGAAACCTCTATCCCACCCCCGTTTTGTTCTGTACTTCACAGTGAACACATATCCTGTCTCGGCAGGATGTTCTTTCACGTAAGTGCCAACCTTTTCCACGATATGCAACTCCAGGCAACCTTTCATATCAGTGACTTCTACTCAGGTATAAAAAGCTCTTTAAAGTCTACTAAAGACTGTAGCCTGCATGCCCACGTGAAATATTTTATCCACTATCATTTCACTTCAAAATGACTGAGTAAATTAGAAATAGAATTGTGGTTATACCTTTAACTAATACTCTAAATATAGGCAGATCTATAATCTCATTTGAAGGTAATTGTAGCTTTTCTAACCTAAAACTTTAGCATAATTATCCTCCCTGCTTTTCAACTTAACTGCTCTGGTATACACTTGCGTTATATTATTTTTACTACATTCTAAGACATTGTTTGCTTTGTACATTCATTCAAATGTAGCATTGAGTTCTTTTTCTGTCAGGTATGATACCAACTTATGCTAGCCACATAGTATCTCCTTGGAAGCAGATAGGGATTAAGTTGGTAAGTAAATGAATAAAAAATATATTATTTTAAATAAACACCTTTAGAATTGTTATGGGTTGAACTGTGTTCTCCTCTAAATTCATGTTTGTGTCCTAACCCCCGGTGCCTCAAGATGTAACCTTATTTGGAGATAGGATCTTTACAAATGTGGTCAGGTTAAACTGAGGTTAGGATGGGCTCTAATTCAATATGATTAGTGTTCTCATAAAACGGGGAAAGGTGGACACAGATACCCGTAGATAGTGCAGACAATGTGAAAAGACATAATGAGAAGACACATCTCAAGTTAAGGAGAATGGCTGGAACAAATCCTTCCCTCACATCCTCAGAAGGAATCAACCCTTTTGACACCTTGATTTTGGATTTCCAGACTCTAGAACTGGGATACAATACATTTCGGTTGTTTAAGCCACCCAGTCTGTGGCACTGTGTTACAGCAGTATTCACAAACTAATACAAGACCGTACACCTACGGTGTGTTGGAATGAGTACAATAGTAGCTCTCAATCAAAGGCACTTTTTCTTTTCTGGGCATTTGGTGATATTTGGAAACATTTTTGACCGTCACAACTTGTGGGGAGGCTACTACTGGAATTTAGTGGACAGAGGCCAACGATGCTGTTAAATACCTTACAATAGCAGGACAGACCCCAAAACAAAGAATGTCTGGAAAGAACACTTTCCAGATCCAGTGTTCAGTCTAAAATGAACTAAAATTTCAAAAATAGTACTGAGGTTGAGAAACCCTGGAATAAACAGGAGGCTGGGCCTGTCTTTGTTACTTACTAGGACTTGGTTAAGTCAGATGCTTAAATAATTATGAATTTTGTTAATAGCTATAAATGAAAACACCTCACAATACAGATGAAAGGACACAATAAGATAATGTACATGGTGGTGTATAATGAAGGAAAAGTGTAAGCTGACATGTGAAGTCATGACTCCTTTCACGGAAGGCAACTCTTGTTAGGTGACAGAGGAGGCGGGATAGGAAAGGAAAAGATTATGAGCAGAGGAACGGAGATGAAGTCACATTATCCCATCACAAAGCCAAATCATTGAGAAAAGCTTTTCATGTCTAGAAAAAACAACTTCACTTGTGAGTTTGGTAATGTTGCCTCCTATTCCATGAAGGCCAGTCTCTATGGCACCTCTAGGAAAATTAGGAAGAAGTAACTCCTCTGGGAACACACAGTTCTGTAGTAGGTAGAGCCCAAGCAAAGTAAAATACAGCCCATGGTGGACACTATCCTCTCCAGGGCTAAGCTGCATGAGCTGGACTTCGTGAGGCACTTTTACGTATGGATTTCCAAATTGCACAACTGTTTACAGTGGCCTGACTAGGGCTGCTGTTTTCAGATTAATCTGTAGAGTCAGCCACATTAATACATTCCCCCTGAGAAGATACATCTACCTGTGGTTCTTGAAAGGGCAGAGGCAACAGCTCCAACTGCAGCCCAAGAAAGAATGTGAGAGCAAGATAGCTGCACAGGGAGAATGAAACAAAGGCCAATGGGAATGACGATCAATCACGCATCCTAAGTCATGGAGTAGAGAGAACACAGGTCAAAAGATTGGGATTTAGAGGCAAAAAAACAGGAGTATTAAGTCAAAGGAGATCCCTCTTTCTGATATTACCAGCAGTAGTAGCAGATGGGACATGTCCTAGGAAGCTCAGTATTCTATAACAGTCTATCTGAGCAGCTCATTAATTTCATTCAACTGATTAAGCTTGACAGTTAATTTTATGTCAACTTAGCTGGGCCACAGTGCCCAATATTTGGTCCAACACTAGATGTTTCTATGAAGATTTTGGGAGGGGGATAAATTAACATTTAAGTCAATAGACTTTGAGTTAAGCGGATTATCCTCCATAGTGTGGTAGGTCTTATCCAATGAACGGAAGGCATTAGTAGAACAGACTGATTTCTCAAATGATAAGGGATGTTCCCAGAAGACTGCCTTTGGACTCAAATTGCAACTCTTCCGTGAAAATCCAGCCTATGCTGTCAATTTTGGATTGGCCATGCCTCCACAATCATGGTAAATCAATTCCTGAAACTAAATCTCTCCCTCTCCCTCCCTCTACACACACACACACACACACACACACTTGGTTCTGTTTCTCTGGAGAACTCTAATATATTAAGCACCTACTATAAATAATAAAATTAACATTTTTGATGCTTACAATGGACCAGGAAATACATCAGGTACTTATAATGGGTTATTTCATTTGAGGCTCATACCATCTTGTGGTGGATACTGCTATTTTCCAAAATTTACAAATGAGGAAACTGAGACACAAGGTTACATAACATGCCCAAGTTATTGAGCTAGAGTTTCTGCCCTTCTAACTTCAGAATGCATAACCTTAGCTAACTGTGCTATAGAAGCCAAAGCCAGGCACCAAGCTATGTCCAGGGGATAAAATGGCAAGTTTGGTTTGGTGCCTGTTTCAGTGGGCATTAGATACATATGGAATAAACCTAACACTGTGGGGAGTGCCCCAGAAATTTTTGTTTGACTATTATAAAAAATAAAGAAAAAATAAAGAAACTTTAAAAATAGAACATTAGGCCTCCAAGTTAAACAGGGACCAAATTTTGATGAAGTGCCATAAACTTTGTGTTAGATATACTATCTTAGTATCAGGGAAAGACAGCATTAATGGCCAATGAAGGTGTCAGTGACCATCTTTCCATAGTTTATTCATAAGCTGTATGGACCAGGTGTAAAATTTTAGAGGGGATTTACATTCCATATAAAAGTGTTCTGCCTTGCACCTGGAAATTACTGAACCTTAGGAGAGAATGATACTCAGATTGTATAATGTTAGCCTTTAGGGAGAAAAATGATCTAGACCTGTTTTTTAAAATATTTTTCTCTTGTATATTTTAAAGTTTATAACTCCCAGAGAGATTTGTGTGCATCTCTGCTTGAACGCAGGCTCATTATGTTCAGAACAAAAACCAAAGCAATGTGTCCTGCAGGTACAATGTTTTTTCAAGAAAAACTATTAGTCCGCCTAGAGCTGCCCATTAGATGTGTATCTCTTTACAACCAGCTGGATCACTTCCTATTACTCATAATAGGGTAATTTACAAATGAGACACTGAAAGTATAGTTGTCTACCTCAGCCAAGGTACTTTCTGTTCTATTAAGAATATATAAAAGTAAGCAACAGAAAGGAAACATATTTCCTGCCAGTTAATGAGATGCTAGTTAAGAGCCCTAGGCAAAGCCCAGGGCCTGTAAACTAGCCTGCCATTAACTGCTAGGAAATGCCTACAGAGAAGTCACCACTGTTGAGCTAGGAGTGAGCAGACCCATCTGGGGGAAGTACCTCTGCAGGATGGGGAAGCCGACAGCCTCAAGAAGTCAAACGTGGGAGAATTCATGGAACCGTTTCTCTTAGTTTTCATCTGAAATCAGTTCTATCGATACTACAGCTTGTTCAGAGAAGGAAAATCATAACATTTTTACATTTTCCTCCTTGTTTTTTCATTCGTTCCTTGAAGCTTTTACTTTCTGTTCCTTCAATGTAATGGCAAACTCCACAAGTAGTATCTAATTACAGATCTGGACCAACATTAGAAATTTTAATAAAAAAAACTTATGATGAATGTCTGCTTTCTTCTATGCTTCATTTTGCTTCTAAATCACATACAGTGCTGTTTTGTTTTGACCAAGGATCAAAAGGAAACTAAACTTCCACAAAATATCTAGGTTGGGTTCATCTTAAAGCACTAGTAAATTTACTCCCTGGAAATATTCACAACATGCCATTCCCACTTGATTAAAGATTTTAAAAAATCAATTTTGATTTGAAAGAGCCTCATGCCTGGAGCTGCTGATGTGATATATTGCTTTTGGCTTTGGTTTCCAAAATGTCAGGAGATGAAGAAACTAAAAAGTAGTAAAATGATCTGCAAGGGTCTAGGGGAAAAAAAGCCAGAAGTTTCCTCCCACCACTGTGCACGCCAGATTCACTCACCCCCACTCCAACTCACGAGCCTC
>NW_011888936.1:725025-734297 GCF_000151845.1 Pteropus vampyrus
TTGAACGCAGGCTCATTATGTTCAGAACAAAAACCAAAGCAATGTGTCCTGCAGGTACAATGTTTTTTCAAGAAAAACTATTAGTCCGCCTAGAGCTGCCCATTAGATGTGTATCTCTTTACAACCAGCTGGATCACTTCCTATTACTCATAATAGGGTAATTTACAAATGAGACACTGAAAGTATAGTTGTCTACCTCAGCCAAGGTACTTTCTGTTCTATTAAGAATATATAAAAGTAAGCAACAGAAAAGAAACATATTTCCTGCCAGTTAATGAGATGCTAGTTAAGAGCCCTAGGCAAAGCCCAGGGCCTGTAAACTAGCCTGCCATTAACTGCTAGGAAATGCCTACAGAGAAGTCACCACTGTTGAGCTAGGAGTGAGCAGACCCATCTGGGGGAAGTACCTCTGCAGGATGGGGAAGCCGACAGCCTCAAGAAGTCAAACGTGGGAGAATTCATGGAACCGTTTCTCTTAGTTTTCATCTGAAATCAGTTCTATCGATACTACAGCTTGTTCAGAGAAGGAAAATCATAACATTTTTACATTTTCCTCCTTGTTTTTTCATTCGTTCCTTGAAGCTTTTACTTTCTGTTCCTTCAATGTAATGGCAAACTCCACAAGTAGTATCTAATTACAGATCTGGACCAACATTAGAAATTTTAATAAAAAAAACTTATGATGAATGTCTGCTTTCTTCTATGCTTCATTTTGCTTCTAAATCACATACAGTGCTGTTTTGTTTTGACCAAGGATCAAAAGGAAACTAAACTTCCACAAAATATCTAGGTTGGGTTCATCTTAAAGCGCTAGTAAATTTACTCCCTGGAAATATTCACAACATGCCATTCCCACTTGATTAAAGATTTTAAAAAATCAATTTTGATTTGAAAGAGCCTCATGCCTGGAGCTGCTGATGTGATATATTGCTTTTGGCTTTGGTTTCCAAAATGTCAGGAGATGAAGAAACTAAAAAGTAGTAAAATGATCTGCAAGGGTCTAGGGGAAAAAAAGCCAGAAGTTTCCTCCCACCACTGTGCACGCCAGATTCACTCACCCCCACTCCAACTCACGAGCCTCGTTTCTGTGACACGTCTATGGGCTTTTATTCTATGCCTTGTTTCTGCTTTTTTTCTCCTTGCCCACCAATACACAGGACTTCAAAGTTTTTCAGAAACCCTAGAAATTATCGACTGACACCAAAAGCAATATGGAGCAACCCAGATAGTTCCTTATGACTAAATTGAGGAGAACTAGATGGGTTTTACATCATTTACTCTACAGAACCCAGTTTCTTAGTTCAAAATGTTTCTTTACCTGATATTCCTGCTCTTGCTATCAACAACATACACTTTCCAGATCCAGTGTTCAGTCTTTCCAAGACTGCCACAAGCAATTAAGCATTGCTGCAAACTTGCCTGAAAACCTAGTGTTAGCAGTGACTACCCTTAAGAAGGAAATTTAATAACCGTCTGTTATTATTTAATCTACTTGGCACAAAGTGCTCATCAGAACATCCCTTTCAGTTGCATACGCACTCTCACTACAAGTGAGGTAAATGAAATGTTCTCCATCTCTGTCACCTATGTATTTTCAAGGATGTGTACCCCCACCAACATGGGTAATATTTTGACTTACTTTTGTGAGATAATTTCTCATATAAAGTATTTAATAGGCAAAAGGAGGTGACATTATCAGAACATTCCTTTTTAATTCACTTTGGATACATCTTATTCTTGCTATGAAAAGTTTACTGCTATTATAGACAGATTCAGGGGATGTGCATTAGAGATGCCGCTCTCCGTGGAAGCTCTTCCAGGTTGGGGAATTTCATTAGGGACGCGGACTCTGATCTCAACTTTTGGCAGGATAGAAAGTAGGAATGCCAGTCTTATTCTGAGTTTAAAACAGATGAAAGAGGAAGCAGAAAAACAATGTTTTACTTAGAATTCTCCTCTGGGGAGAATTTAAAGAATAGCATTTCTCCCTTCACTGTCATCCTATCAAATTTTACATCCTTATCAAGCTCATGCATCTTCATTTTTCTAGTTTTCTGGTAATGTTGGTAAAGCAAAGGTTGAATTGTATAAATAGTCACTGACTGTTTTAAAGTTTATGAGAATAGGAATTTGACCATACGTATAAATATTTAAATAGTTCTGTGACATTTTGCCATCACTGCCTTGATGTTAGCTAACTATTCAAGGGTGAAAGTTTTTAAGTGACCAGTTTACAACAGTAGGAAAGGTCACCAAAATTGGGAAGAATTGCATTTTCCCCAAATTGTTCTTAGTTCCTTGGAGTACTGATTCATACTATAAGGTAATGCAAACTTAGTCTGGTTCAAATTCTCTAACAAGCTCAATGAGACATGTTATTCTTTATTTCTACTCTCAAATTATCATGATGGAGAATATAGTTGGTTTCATCTCATTCCATCAAGTATTACATATTCAAAACATAAAGGTATCATTAGCAATTAAATGGTCCTCTATATTTACAAGATATTTTTTAAAGTCATTATAGTTCTTGTTTGTGTTTGCAATTGGGAAATATTACACCTTCCACTTTGCAAGTAGAAAAACATACTTTTGTACAGTAAGTTGAGGGTCCCCAATCCTTGGTCTGTTAGGAACAGGGCCGCACAGCAGGAGGTGAGAGGCAGGTAAGTGAGCCAAGCTTCATCTGTATTTGCAGCCTCTCCCCAGAGCTAGCATCATCCTTTTTAGCTCCACCTCAGATCATCAAACATTAGATTCTCATAGAAGCACCGGTCCCTGGTGCCAAAAAGGTTGGGGACTCCTACAGTAAGCGATTATAAAAAAATGTCAAGTTCCTCGGTTATAAAGAGAGGATCCTCTTTCAACTGCTTTTTCCTCATTTTATCCTCATTTAGCTCAGTTCCCATAATGACTGTTCCTCAAATTACCATATATCTCTAGTCCTTTGATGAATGGGTTTCTCTTAGAATAGAGATATATTTTACATGTATAATGAAGCTAAAATTATCAATCTAGAAATTAAATCTTTGGGACAGCCTGACATGAATTTATCAATCACTGTAACTACTCCAGCGCTATTACAATTAGTTCATTTCTTTTCAATACACATGTCAGTAAATACTTCTACGAATTGCCCCCTGTTCTTGTCATTTACTAAAGCATGTAGAGCTTTGTCTCAGGTCTTTCTTAGACTTTTTTTTATATAATGACTTTAGAAAATAACTCCAAAACTTTTCTGAGGGAGCTAAGTTTGAAAGTAACTCCAGCCTAATTGCCCTAAAACATCAACCACATTCCCTCTGTTATCCAGATTAAAAATACTTAAATCACAAGACCTTTCATAATCATGTTCGGATAGTCCTATATCATAAGAATGTACAAAGATTAATAAAATATTTTAATAAAAAAATGAAGTCATAGTTAATTTATCATGACATGCCCTCTGCATGCCTTTTCTGTAAATTATGGCCTAGCCACAAAATTAAGCTAGACTCTTATGAAGCCTAGTATGACTCTTAATATATGTTTATAAATATAGGTATTAAAAATATATATATGAATATATATTGACACATATATGTGTATAGCTTCAGATCTAGAAGTTAATTCACAAAAATCATCAGATTTTTGTGTTCAGGTTATGGGCCTTTTAAATTTGCTTCTTTATATTTTTCTTTAGTCTACATTTTTCTATAATGAACAGGTGTTAACTATATAATCAGGAAAAATATATTTTAAGTAGAGAAATAGATGTATAATCAACCTTACAATTCTAAGAATAGAAGAGCCGAGTCTTCAAATTCTTTAGAAAGAAATGTTAAGTTAAAAACTTACTAGGAGAATAGTATAACAGCTTCGAGATTCTGAAAATAACTTACAGACCAAGTAGATGAATAACTCTCATTTTCCAACTGGAAGTGAATTAGGTACTAGAGATATACAGTTGTTAAGGACAAGACAAAGGCAGAGTTTTTTTTTAACCTAGAGGGTTAACAGTAATATTTTCATCATCTCTTCTCTTTGACTGTACTACAACTAATTGCAGTTTGGTTAGGCCCAGTCAAGTGGATTCATAATTGTATCATTTAATTTTAGCGAAACTAAAGGAAAGTATCCATCACAAGATGGACAGATGCCTTTAAAAGATTCTTGCAAAGAAAGCACAGATTGTAGCTAATATAAATCATCCAAGCCCAAGCAAATAATTAAATAGTAGAGCTGAATTCTTCCACTCCTTATACAAGATCTTCATTAACATTACACCTTGGAAGCAATTACCATATAATTCAAAATAATGAAAGAATATTTGGAATATGTATGTATGTACATATTTGATAATAAATTAATTGCAATTTAAGTACATTCTGAACCTTAAGATATTAGTGCCTTAAGATAAAGCCATCACCTTAGCAAAACACAAAAAGGAACATCTAAGACATAAAGATAAATATCCCTTAAAATTGTCATGTTCTAAGTCATGTCATACACAGTAAAATATTTTATTAAATTTCTCTATTAAACTTTATGGCAAGCATTTAGAAATATCTTGAGGTTTTCATTGTGGAAAACAAGTGCCATGTACCAGTAAGGAAATGCTCCTTCCTGCAATAGTAAAAGAAACTGCTGTGATTCACTGAAAACAGAGACAATTTAAGACCATTTTTTTCCCCAGCATATACTGCTGGGAGACAGAAAATACTGCCGAAGACTGAAGGAAACAACTCACAAATCACACATTGTGGGAGACTAGTTCTTTGAATGAAACTATGGATTATGGTATGTCTCGGCTTATGGTATTTGAGATGTGCTACTTCAATAATGAAACACACAAATAACTTGTGTGCGTGTGTGTGTGCCACTAAAGATAGTTGCCTGTAACTGGAACAGAGAAGGGAATCTGCATGAAGGACTCTTATAGCCTTGCTTGTGAAATTCGTTCATTGCATCGTTCATAGGTAAGCTGTTACAGCAAAGAATTGAAACCAGAAGAAAATAAAGTGAACAAACTGCTATAGGATGTCAATCACAGCCTCTGTTGCACAACCCAATCACCTATAATACCTAATCAATTATCAATTACCTTGACACTGGGCAAGAGTGGGCTCCTTGCTGTAGGTCATGGCCCAAGTTTTGTATCACCAAAGGGGAGTTTTTAAAATATGGAGGAATTCTTGCAATATTTAATGGCATGGGGAATATCCACACATACACATACACACACATATATATACACGTATATATATATGTGTGTGTATGTGTGGATATATATACGTGTATATATATATATATGTGTGTATGTATGTATATGTGTATATATATATATATAATCAATCTTTTGAAGCATTTAGAGATTCACTGGCTATCACAGCAAGTACTTAAAGGATTATCTATTAAAGGATGGTTATGTATTTTTCTTTTACAAAAGATAAGAGTGTCAATTTTGGTGACCTTTATTCTGATGTAGTTATCAGCCAGGTTACCCTGAATGTATTTATAGAAAAAAGTTAACATACCTAATCAGTACTTTTAAAATAAAGGTGATATTTTTATCAATGTCACAAAATATCTTCTTTTAAAAATGAAATTCATGCTATGAAAAGAAAATTTTGGAAATTGATGTCTAAAAGTACTTCCATCTTTGAGATTTTTGTCATTGAAACTGATATAAATAAGTTACTCAAAAATTTTTAATTTGTACAACTGAAAATTGAAAATAGGCCTTTCTAATTTGTTTTAAGAGATTCCAAATAAAGTGTTTCAATAAAATACGACAACTATTAAAACAATTGAAATTCAGTACCTACTGTGTTTAACGTTAGGGAAAATTTACATTTAATCACCCTATTTTCAACCATTGCTTTGGAAAATTGGGGATGAGACTGAAAAATATGCTTTATTATTTGACAGACCCATTTAATTCTACACATATTTGTGAAATAAATTTTCAGCTGTAATAGCCTTAAAACCTAGTATCAAAATAAATATCACCTAGAATCAGCCCTTAAGCTGCTGTATCATGAAGTGCTAAATATTTGGGTGGGGGGGAGAATTTTTTAGTTATACTATTTCAGTTTTCGCAATTTGTGAGTAGTTCACTACTGTTTTATAGTATTAAAGAAAATACTATAATTTTTAAATTAATGTTTATTTTCATTTTTATCATTGAAAATTAATTATTTCATGTTTTACACTAATTATATTAGTTCAATAATATGAGTAAAAAGGTATGAATGTACATGTATATATATATTGAGATTTTGTTATAAAAATTTACCTGATAGGATATGTAATTTTAAAACTGCAATCCACTGGTCTACTTGATAGATGTATGTAAAACAAGTTTTAAGCACTTCGAATGCAGTAGGAGAAAATTTAAATGAAAGTTCTATTTCATGCTATAAGTAAGCACTCCCACCGAATCAATATATTTATGTGGATTAGATCACAAGGAGACATTTTCTTAGGCGAACTATTGTTTCTCCTAATTGTGTCATGCCTGTTTGATGCAAATTGTTTTTGCTCCTGTAAATTCCAGGACCTCGCTGGTCTCCCAGTGCAGCCAGAGCACCAGGAAAGCAGAGTGCACATTTCAGAAAGAGATCATTTCCCAAAATGAGACAGTGATCTCTGGAGAGAACAAGACCTTTATTTTCTCAAGTCCTGTGATAGTTCATGCTTCTGTTTAAATACCAACACTCTATAAAAATCGCAACCATTTATCTTACAATTTAAGAATTCTGCACAGTTGCCACACAGTGGTTTTATTACAGGAAAAAAAAAGGGGGCGGGGAGTAAGTTTCTTTACTGTTCCCAAATCAGATAATGGGATTCACATAGTCCTCCTTGTCTTAGTTATTTACCTTAGTTATTTACTTCATGTATCTAGTAACATATTAGATACATGAAGTGAACATTTAACTTGGGAATTGGGAGATTGCTTTCCATTTGTTTTGCTGACAGCGATAAGTAGATTTTAAAGTCACAATTATCCATCAATAAGATCAATCACATCACTTTCGAAGGATTAAAAACTCATTTTACATATATGTATACCTAAGTGATGATATATTAATGTTTATTGCCCCTGTAAAGATATTTTTGAAGGTAAGATAAAACCTTTTTCTGATAGTAAATATAATACATACTCATTGTAAAGAATTTAAAAAGAGTAAAATAATGTAAAAAAATATGAATTCTCATATAAAATAAGTGGAAAAGTAAATCAATAGCCGCTTAGAAAAACAATTTGGCATTCTCTAGTAATATTGAAAATACGTATCCCTGTGACTTAATAATTCCACTTCTAGGTATATGGCCCCAAAGAAATCCTTAGATACTGAATAACAAGAGATACATACAACAATCTTCTTAGCAACGTCCTTCATAACTATTAAGTGGCAACAAACAAGACGTCCATTAAAAGTAGAATACATTGTTGAAAACTCACACATGGAATACTCTACAGCAAAGAAACAAGTGAACTACAGCTACAAACTAAATGAAATAGTGTATAGAAATGTAAATAAATGAACTACTGCTACACTTTATGTGGAATTCTATATAGAAATATAAGTAAATGAATTCTTGCTACATGCTACAGGAAATCATGGTATAGAGATGGGAAATAAATGGAAGCTACAAGCCACATGGAATCCTATACAGCATGGAAAAATAAACTAGTTGCATGCTATATTTATTTGGAATGTCTATGTCCACATGGATCTAACATAATATTAAGAAAATATGTAAGTCACAGAAAAATTAATATTATAATTTATGAAGTTTAAAACAAAAGAAAAAAACTATATATATTTTAATGATATACACATGTTATCTAAAGCTGTAAAACAAGGGAATGGCTATCCCAAATCAGGATAATGATTATCTTAGTTTGGGCTGCTATAACAAAAAAAATCATAGACTGGTGGCTTAAACCACAAACATTTATTTCTCACAGTTCTTGAAGCTGGGAAGTCCAAGGTCAAGGTGCTAACCTTGAAAGCATTAGGGTGAATATGGAAATAATTATTTGGATGAAAGGAAATTAGGACTAGTAATTTTATTTTTCTGTTCTCACTTTAATTTCTAGATTTGTCTTTTCATATAGCTGGTGGACTTATATCCCATTATAACCATTGAGAGGGCTGCAAGCAGCTAAAAGAGTAAGTCAGAATTTCTTCTGGTGCGATATTTGTCTCTCACCTTCTCTCTTCCTTTTTAATAAGTATCCCTATGCATTCTGGTTCCACAAACAAATAATGAGGGAACTCGAAAATCCAGCAGGGTAGAGAAAATTGGCAAAGAGACAATGTGAAAGTCCAGAATCACTGGCTATAACTCTGTCAGAATCCAAGTCTTGTTCCCACAAACCAGTCATTCGATCTAGTTCCTACAACATGATTAATATCATTTGAACCCAGTTATTTCAGATGCATTAATTCCTTCTTGAAGGAACATGTGTTTTAACTGCCACACTTACCACATCTTCTCTTCCAGGATACAAGATACTTACACTGGAAATGTACAGAACTCTTGAAATATCTGCAGTGGATATTTTAGAATTATTTGGATTCTACCTATTTCACAAAGATTTAAATGCATTATGACTTGGTAAGGCAAATAAGAGCTGTGAAGACAGGCCTGGTTTTAAGTTCTAATGCTGTTATTTACCAATTACATGTTTCTGAAGTTTCTTATTTCTCACTTGCCAAATCAGAACGATAAGACCTATTTCATATGGTGATTATGAGGATTATATGGAAAAAAAAAAACAAAACCAAAACTCAAAAAACACAAATGTGTCTCATGCTTCTCAGAATGCTGTGCTCTGAGCCAGAGAAAATCATGATGCAGCCTCCTTGAACATGAATTTTATTCTAAGATTGAGGAGTGAGAGTAGTTAACGTGATGTGATTCATAAATAATGTAAAACATTGATTAGATATTAAAAGAAGCACATATCATAAAGTTCAAAATTCCCATGAATATCTGAAACAGAAAATTAAGAAATTTGACTTTCAGCCACAAATTTTATGCTGCCCTTCCACTAGCTCAACTTTGGTGACAATTTTTAGAAGCAAAGTATGAGTGCCTTGTGCATTGTCAAGCTCTTAATAGATGCTCAATAGCAGTAAAGATAAAATTTCCTAAACTAGGTAAAATTCCTTTTTTATTGGAAATTACTCATGAAGCTAGTATTGCATATCACACCAACTATACTACATCCACAGGATAAGTGAATAAATGATAATGCAACAGAGAGCAAAGGA
>NW_011888936.1:736652-739471 GCF_000151845.1 Pteropus vampyrus
AATGGGATTCTGTATATAATCTACTACACAGAAAATTCTTTGAAGTGCTTAAAGAAAAATTAAAAGCTTGTCGTGAGGTCAGAAAAGGAGAAAAGAACATTCCTTCAGAAGAATCATTTAATTGAGATCCTAGACAGAAGAAAATTTGATGTGTAAAGACTAGGTAGGTCATTTTCATATTTTTCAGGAAGGAGTATTCTGAAGCTAAAAAGGAATTAAGTTTTCATAAAGTTCCACATTAAAGCATAGAAACTACCCCATGTCTAGTTCTGAATTCCTTCTTCTCTCCCAAACCACATATTTAAACTCTGATTCTGAGACTGTTCCTTTTGTTATAATTATAATGACAATTCTTTCTCTCCAGTCTAATTTCTCAATTGAAAGGCTCACCATTTTCTGCCTAGATTTTTTTTGAATAATTCTTCACTGGCTTTGTACCTCTCATCTGGCCTCTAGGGCCATCTTGCCCTAATCACTCTAAAGTCAAGAGTGATTTTTCTAAAATATAAGTCATTTCAAATATTCTTTTTCAGGAAAAGCAGTTATCTCTTGCTGAGTCAATCAAACAATTTAGTGGATCTCGATTAAGGTTTTATTTTAGTGATGTATAGAAAAGACTAAAAGAAAAGGGAAGGGGAAAGGCAGAGGAGAAATAAACAATACTAACAGGGAAGACGGTTCAGGAAACTTGTCTTAATAACAATTACTTGATTACAGTTTGTTTAAATTTCCTTACTCTCGGAGTCAAATGAGTGTGAAATCTATTAAATAAGGTAAAACTCAAGGTTTAGTCTGACTTATGAAATCTTTTCAGATGACTTTTCCTACCTTTCCAGCCTTTTCTTTTTGTCCCTCTAGCCAGGTCCTTCTCAGCCCTGTGCCTTTTAAACTCTACGAAAGCCTTCCCGACCATAACTGACAAATTTCTGCTTATCCTTCAAGAGGCAATTCGAATGTTTTCTCCATAGAAAGCTGCTCGACTTCCAGCCAGGAAGCAACACTTCCTGTTCCAAGCTGCCATCAACTCTATTATAAGATCCTTTATCACAATGTAATCATTTGCTGATACGCTTGCTTTTCTAAGGCTTCTAAAAGGCAGAATTCTGAACAAGGACATTATCTGATTTGTACTAAGTATTCAATGAATGAATATTAAATGTATGAATAAATAGAGGTTAAATAAATAGAGGTTAAATATTCTATGCTTACATACCATTATACTGTCTCTTGATTAAATTATTCCTTCGGAACCTTTTCCACTTATGCCATAAAATTAGCAATTGCTTCGGAACATTATTATCCATCACTAATTATACAAGTTGCTGTTGCTTCTCACACTTTTGCTGACTCCACAGAGGTCAGCATCAGTGCAGGAACTATCCAGCGCTGGTTCTGCATCCAAGTGCCCATGTCCAAAGCCCCATTCCACAACTTTCTAGCTGTGACTTCAGGCAAATTACACAGCAGCTTTATGCTCAGGCACCACATCTGATGATACTAATAGAAAGGTTTAAATTATTTAATACCTCTAAAGACAATAGAACTATTTCCAGCACATAGTAAGAGGTCAATAAATATTAGCTATAGTTACTGCCCAAGTAAGAAGCAGAAAATCAATGCCTATATAATTCAGAGCTTCTGCACTAATGACTTTCAATTTGAAAAGCACTGTTTAATTTATCTGAAAACCCCATTTGTTCTGTCCTCAGTGCTTTGGTATGTATGGGATACTTTCTTGCTGTAGTTATATGGGCCTCTTGTTGTAGCTCAGATTCAGCTACTCTGGGTTAACTATCTATCCCTTAGAGATGCCTCTCAAGTTGTATATCATAGCACAGAGTCTACATTTTAAGTCAAACAGGTCAGTTTTCCAATATTGAGGAAAAATTTAGCTGTTTCATGTGATGAGATAAAAACAGTGTCAAAGATTCTTTTGTAAATATTTCATCTTTTTGTTTTAGAACTGATATTTTGATTGCCAGACTGTCATATTTGTTTGCAAGTGCTAATCACATTCTATTCCTTACCTTGAGTGATAGTTTATGAAGATATGTTACTTCGTGTGAATTCATTGTTTTAATCCCTTATAACTCATGTTATACTTCGATAAAAATTAAAACTAAAAACCAAACTTATTTATCCCAAGTGATTAATGCCCTATAAACGTTTGTCTTAAATGTCACTTGTTCTGCCTATGCCACGATATTTCCAGTAAGAGAGCTTATTTCAATCCTCTCCCCAAGAATGCTTTTTCTTGATTAGTCAACCACAACACTGTCTACTTGATTCCCCAAACCAAAAACCACAGAGTAAAAATTGATTCCCCATCTCCTTTATCACCATAAATACCCAATCAATCATCTAGTCTCATTAATTCTACTTCTAAAATATCTCTCAACGCTCATAAAATGCCTTGTCATTCCCAAGGTCAATACCCTAACCCTGGCTCTCAGCATTTTTTAATTTGAATTACTGCAAATGCCTATATTGATTTTATTCCTGGCTCATGGTTATCTACAAACCATCCTCTAATGCTACTAGAGTGTCTTTTCTATAAATCATACCTGATCATGAAGTTTATATACTTAAATACAATTGATGTTTTTTCATTACCTACAAAATAAAGTATAAACCCCTTAAAGGGTATATTCACTTCTTCCCAAAATTTCTTCGTCCTACCTTTCCAAGGTCATCTCCAGCCATCACCCACTCATTATCCACCATAGGTCTCTGCTACATGTACATCTCTCTAACCCAAGACTCCAATGTAATTTCACACCTTTATATATTGTTTCTCTGCTTCGCCACTTACCAAAACC
>NW_011888936.1:739521-741908 GCF_000151845.1 Pteropus vampyrus
CTGTTTTGCCAAATTTTTTTGCTTTGGCAACTAATCAAAAGCTTAAAAACTTATTTATTTTCTTTAAGAAATATCCTAATGATATTTAAACAAACACCAAAATTTTCATGTACCTATGAAGATATAAGAGAATATATTTATCCCCAAAGTCTTTGTCCCTTTATCTAAAAAACAAAAATTGTGGTATACAGCCTTTGCAATGGCCTCTGACAATCCCCATCACCTGGTATTCCATGTCCTGTGTAATCTCTTCCCCTTGAGGGTGACCTGGACCAAGTGACTCACTTGCAGTGAATAGAATGGGATGTAAGCAATGAGATGTTACTTCCAATACAGATTCAAAGAGATTTGTACTTCAGCCTGACTTGTTCTTTCTTTCACTCAAATGAAGTCAGCTGCCATCTGGTAAACTGACCTAAGGAGAGATCCATGTGGAAGGAAGTGAGGAGGTCTCTAACAACAACCAGTCCAACAACTGGTGAGGCCCTCACTTCAACAGTTGTATGAGTACCTGAATCCTGCTAAAACCAACTGAGTGAGCTTGGAGTATTCTGCCCCACGAAGCCTGACTGGGGACCATAACTTCGGCCCACACCTTGATTATACTCTTGTGAGTGGTCCTGAGCCAGAGGATTCATTCAAGCTTCCTATGAATTCATGATCCATAGAAACTGTTGAAAACAAATGTTTGCAGTTCGAAGTCATGATTCATCACACTACAATAGTAACTGCTTCCAAAAAATACATCCTTTAATACATCCTCATTAAAGATCTAACCCACTTTTTTCCTAAATCATCAGAATATTTTTTTGACTTTAGAGTGCTTTAAGGCCAGAGACCTATTTTCTTATATTTCTTTTCATGTAGAATTTTACAGGGGTCAAACATTTTATTCTTTCTCGAATTATTTCCCAATGGGATTCTGTATATAATCTACTACACAGAAAATTCTTTGAAGTGCTTAAAGAAAAATTAAAAGCTTGTCGTGAGGTCAGAAAAGGAGAAAAGAACATTCCTTCAGAAGAATCATTTAATTGAGATCCTAGACAGAAGAAAATTTGATGTGTAAAGACTAGGTAGGTCATTTTCATATTTTTCAGGAAGGAGTATTCTGAAGCTAAAAAGGAATTAAGTTTTCATAAAGTTCCACATTAAAGCATAGAAACTACCCCATGTCTAGTTCTGAATTCCTTCTTCTCTCCCAAACCACATATTTAAACTCTGATTCTGAGACTGTTCCTTTTGTTATAATTATAATGACAATTCTTTCTCTCCAGTCTAATTTCTCAATTGAAAGGCTCACCATTTTCTGCCTAGATTTTTTTTGAATAATTCTTCACTGGCTTTGTACCTCTCATCTGGCCTCTAGGGCCATCTTGCCCTAATCACTCTAAAGTCAAGAGTGATTTTTCTAAAATATAAGTCATTTCAAATATTCTTTTTCAGGAAAAGCAGTTATCTCTTGCTGAGTCAATCAAACAATTTAGTGGATCTCGATTAAGGTTTTATTTTAGTGATGTATAGAAAAGACTAAAAGAAAAGGGAAGGGGAAAGGCAGAGGAGAAATAAACAATACTAACAGGGAAGACGGTTCAGGAAACTTGTCTTAATAACAATTACTTGATTACAGTTTGTTTAAATTTCCTTACTCTCGGAGTCAAATGAGTGTGAAATCTATTAAATAAGGTAAAACTCAAGGTTTAGTCTGACTTATGAAATCTTTTCAGATGACTTTTCCTACCTTTCCAGCCTTTTCTTTTTGTCCCTCTAGCCAGGTCCTTCTCAGCCCTGTGCCTTTTAAACTCTACGAAAGCCTTCCCGACCATAACTGACAAATTTCTGCTTATCCTTCAAGAGGCAATTCGAATGTTTTCTCCATAGAAAGCTGCTCGACTTCCAGCCAGGAAGCAACACTTCCTGTTCCAAGCTGCCATCAACTCTATTATAAGATCCTTTATCACAATGTAATCATTTGCTGATACGCTTGCTTTTCTAAGGCTTCTAAAAGGCAGAATTCTGAACAAGGACATTATCTGATTTGTACTAAGTATTCAATGAATGAATATTAAATGTATGAATAAATAGAGGTTAAATAAATAGAGGTTAAATATTCTATGCTTACATACCATTATACTGTCTCTTGATTAAATTATTCCTTCGGAACCTTTTCCACTTATGCCATAAAATTAGCAATTGCTTCGGAACATTATTATCCATCACTAATTATACAAGTTGCTGTTGCTTCTCACACTTTTGCTGACTCCACAGAGGTCAGCATCAGTGCAGGAACTATCCAGCGCTGGTTCTGCATCCAAGTGCCCATGTCCAAAGCCCCATTCCACAACTTTCTAGCTGTGACTTCAGGCAAATTACACAGCAGCTTTATG
>NW_011888936.1:743458-759112 GCF_000151845.1 Pteropus vampyrus
TGTTTCTCTGCTTCGCCACTTACCAAAACCCTGCTCATTCTTCAAGTTTCAGTTCAAATATCATTCCTTCTGAAGCTTTCCTTTACCTGCCCCAAATTTCCACAGAGCACATAATTTTCAAGTACCCTCACTCCTCTGACACTCTCTTCACTTGTAGTATAGCAGTATCATGCAATACTGCAGTTGGTTGCTTACATATTCATTTATGCAAACAAGGGTTTTGAGCATCAGTTATGTGCCAGTGATCTCTGCTGGTTCTTGGAATTCAATTATAAGCAGAGTAGGTAAGGAGTCTGTCCTATTTTGCCTTCTAGACTAAGCTGCTTGAAGTTAGAGAATGTATCTTATTATCTTTGCATCCCCATGTTTGATTAGAGTCTAGAATCTAATTAGTAAATTTTCAACTGAATGTATGCTCTCTCAGGAATAGAGACTTGTACCATTAGTACCTAGAATAGAATCTGGTGTATTTTTTTTAAATTAATGCAAGCATTAATATTTAATAACTCAACCAATTAATTTTATTTACTATCTAGAGGTCAGGACCCTAATCCAGATTGTGGATTATTTTCTAAATATCAAACAGTGCTTTGCTTGGTGAACTTAGTTTTCAATAAATCTCTGCTATTGAATTGTATCAGTTTTCTAAGAAATTAAAATAAAGACTTGAAATATTTCTGAATGACGTAAATCTTTCAGAATTGAAAAGCACATTGCTGAGTTACTTAAATTTAGGATGGCAAATAATCCTTGATGACCAGACTTTTTAATGGGAACCCTTGCCTTTTCTTTCCCACAAACACCCCTGTTTTTGTAGAGTCAGACCTGTCCAGTTTTCAAATCAATTCATATTAGACTAAAGCAATCCGTCAACAGCCTTTGGGGCCTAACATGACTTGGATGACATCTGGTTTCCTATTTGACCCTTGGGCCATTGTTTTAATTTTCCTAGCCTATCCTACTACCCTGCTAACTCAAGTTATCAGTTGTGACTGAAAGCTTGACTTGAAACATTGACCATCAGACCTAAAACCCAATTCTTCCATACAAACAGAATTTTACAGCTGAGGGACTAACTCTGCAGATGAATCAATTTATCTCAGCTTCCTATCATTCTTAGTCCTAATTTATATCTAATCTCTACCAGTTTATATTTTAAAGATCTGATCAGGCTTTATGATTAAAATAAGACAAGTAACACACTAAATCAGTCTAGTGTGGCCTAACCACAACCACAGCCACTACCACCTGCTCTCTTCCAAATGAAACTGATGTTTTTCATAAATTAGATACCCATGCACTTTATAAAATCCTTCCCAAAATGCAGAGGAAGCAAATGTTAAGCACTCCAAAACTATTATAGTAATTTTGTTACCATTGTCAGCAAGCTTGTATGTGACACATTCCTAGTCTATGAAACATGAGAGAATGTATTGGAGGACTTCAAGGAAAGTATTCCTTCAAGGACACAAAAAGACCTATGTTCCCCTAACTTGGAAGTTTGTCATAGATGATATGCTTGGGGTTGCAACAGTCATTTTGCCACCATGAACAAAAAGAATTTCCAAGATTCTAAGCTGGAATCTCACTGCATTAGCCAAATCTGTAACCTATTTCTAAGCCTTCTTATATTTTCTTCATGGTTTAAGTCAATTTTCATTGCATGTTCTGCATTTACAAGTAAACACGTCTTAAGTCCACTATTCAAGGTCCAATAGAGGTCTCAGAGTGAATCAAAATGAATCCAAAGTTTCCTTCAAAAGTTATCAATAGATATGAGGTAAATATGTAAACTTATAAAACAAAGGAGAGAATATGTATTCATGGGGGCGGGGGGCAAGTAGATAAACAAAAATTTAAACCACCACAAGGATTTCAGCTCTGGACAAGATGACGTAAACCCATTTCTCTCTGTTCCTCCCTACTCAGTGCAACTAGAAAACTTACAAATAAGGCAAAAGGCAACCAAAAGAAATGACCATTGGTAAAAAGAAATCTGGTAAGGAAGACTCCAAGATTGAAAGAAAACGGTTGTCTGGTGTGTATTCCGCCCCCAACTAAAGAAGGCCGCCCAGACTTGGCATTGGTCCTAGCATCAGAAGGCAGCTCAGGAAGGGCCACTCTCCTGTGGACCCATTGGAAATCCCATGGAAAATGCTAGGTGAGGCCATAGCAAGGATCCATCAGGAGCCTTTCTAACCATCAGTGGCCTAGACAACAACGTAGATAAATCTCCAGGGAAGTATAATGAGGGGGGGAAAAAACAACCAATCCTTAAAAGTAAATATGCTATATGGATCTATTTATATCATATTTTTGAAACAACACAGTTTGAGAAATGATTCAACAGCTTAGTGGTTGCCAAGTGTTTGGGGGAAGGGAGTACTGAGGGAAGTGGGTGTATGGATCCTTGTGGCAATGAAACTATTTAATATCTAAACTATTTAATATCTTACCTACACATTTGATAATATTGTATAAAACTATATACACACAAGTAGAAGCTAAACTATGGAAATGTGAATAAGAACAGTGGATTGTATTAATTCCAATATCCTTGTTGTCATACTATTCCATAGTTTTGGGAAATGTCACCATAGGGGAGAACCTGATAAAAGATATAGGCAATTGCTCTGTATTATTCTTTACAACTTATTATACAACAATCTTAATAAAACATTCAATTAGAAAAACACATGAGGATCAAACAAAACTGTATTTCAGTTTGTGATCCCTACTTATGCGAATCTCTGCATGGTCAGACTAGTTCTAGAAATACTTAAGAAATACAAGATCTCTCTAGTCTTGGTGGCTTCAATAAACCTATCAACCCATTCTTCACAAATGTATCTATCAAGGTCCAGTAAACTGAGAATCCTGTTGTGCCAAACTTTTATTTTCTTTTTGCTTATCTGTATTTGCTGTTCTGCTTTGAACGTATGGACCAATCCTGGTTCCTGAGGATGGCAAGGCTATATGGACTGTGTGTCATTTTCTACCAAATCCAGGTATTTCAGTGAACATAATTTACTCCTCGGAAATGGGGGAAAAAAAACGCCTTAGGGATAAAGGGATAATTAAAGACGTTTATAGTGAACATTACAGCCATG
The DNA here is from genome assembly GCF_000151845.1 of Pteropus vampyrus. Classification (NCBI taxonomy): domain Eukaryota; kingdom Metazoa; phylum Chordata; class Mammalia; order Chiroptera; family Pteropodidae; genus Pteropus; species Pteropus vampyrus. Next base: position 746,569 of record NW_011888936.1, read on the forward strand.
AATAAATCCTTGAAGTGTTATGGCAATTAGGTGAAAGAGCTGGTAAAAAGTCCTCACAGAGATGATACTGTGGATCCTGAGCCAGCAGGATGCAGCTTATTCAATGTCTACTAATATTGTAAACATTCGCCATTTTTCATTTAAATCATACCTCATGTGAATCAAAATTAATACTGAAAATCAACTACGTGTGTAATTATAAAGTGAAGCATAAATACCTTTTCTAAATATTTTCTGTTCTGGAACTCTTCCCCATTCCTTTAACATGCTTTTCTCATGCCTCGTCAATTGGAAAAGAATAGAGTAGAACATAGACCAAAGGTTTCGGTGCCAACTACCTCTTGTATAAATTTATTTCTCCCTCATTCCTGGAAGGTTTCAGGGGAGACAGCCCTCCCACTTCCCAGGAGGAATTACACAGATAGGGTCTGGTCCTTTCTGAAATTCATATATTGAATTGCAGCTTAAGGAAAGCTATTCCAATTCCTGATATTTCAGGTAAGTGACAATAACTTTATAAACAAGTGTAAGTTTGTAATTTTTTAGCTCAAATATTTGATTTTCTCTTTTGCTCATTATTTGATCCATATATTTTCCTAAAGAATCTGTTTGCTTATGCAAGTTGTAATACAAATAAGTAAGCCAATGACCTGGATAAGCCCAGAACAATAAACTTGACACCACTGTCTCATAATCAGCTTAATAGTTTACTTTTTTGTAACCACACAGTGCATGGGCCCAATGGCGGTTTAAAAAATCGGGGAAGGATCATTTTGGAAGCAAAGACAACCATTTCATTCTGGGCTGCAGTGTGGACTACAAAATCATACTTTTGACTGGCAGAAAAATACAAAAAAAAAAAAAGGAACTGTTTAATTCTGTGTAAGGTTATAATTCAATAAGTTACAATGCCTCCTGAGACGCCAAACCTAAGTCTTTCCAGTTACTCAATTTATGGCTTTTAGCCAATCTTTCTCTCAATTTATTTCTAAACCACTATTGACATCAGATCTAAAAATTGAATTTATGAAAAACAAAAACAAAGGGCACGGTGATACCTGCTTTAGGTTGTCAATGAAAGCCACCTTTATGAATATACTAAACCCATGGCAGAAATTCATTTAGAAATGTTCATATGGAGCAAAAAAACATCTGAAAATGATGTAATCCATTTATGAATTTGGCTAAAGATCCATAAAACTAAACTACCTAGTAATTTCTGTCATTGTATTGTTTATTATAACTTTCTGGTTCACTAATATTGCAATATGCCACAATTACTTAAGCTATATCTTTAATTAAGCATTAATAAAATATGAGTTAATTATTCCAGAAATTTTATTTTATAATTAGAGAATAAGTTAACATGAGATTGCATTATGAGATTTTATATAAAATTTATTATGTGCATATGAGCTTAATTTAATGACTGAAAAAATCCTCAAAACAAAAATAAGAATTTTTCTAAGTATTCTCTTATTTCAAGAAATAATACCGCAGGAGAAGGATACTTTTAAAATTGTTAGCTTAGAAATTTTAGAAGTGAAAACAAGTATGTACATCTGTGGTTTTCATTTTCCACCACCATCCCTTTCAGGGGCTCCTGACCAACCCCTTCTCTATAACAAGTATCATAAATAGCAGGAAAGGTCATAGTACACTTTTGTTACAGAGTAAGAACCAAAGTCAAGGCCACAGATTATTTAAAGCTATTTGTCCAGTCATCCCACCTTTCAGGGGTGAGGCTGGCTCCCCAGCTTACAGTGAGTCCCCTTCTCTTTTTCCTGCTTGCCTCAGCCTCTGTCCCGTAGAAAACATGAATGCTTTAATGATGTGATAAAATGAGAAAATATACATTGTTTATTGCTGAGAAATTTAAATCAGTGTTAGAGTGAGCACTGCTTTTAAAAGTAATGACCATGACAAATAAAGTAGGTAAGAAGGGAAAAATAAAATAAAATATAATATGGGCAAACACAGAGTAAGTTTGGGGGATGGGGAATAATGCTTCTCTCAATGATTCAATTTTATCATAAATTATGTTTGATTTTATTCCTGGAATACCTAATTCTGATGTCTTTGTATATGTTTATATCTACAATATAAAAACAAAGTTTTAATTAATTAATTTCACATTATAATTATTTCTGCTGGTCCTTCCATGTTATTTGTCTTTTGGGAACTTTCATAGCAAGTAGGTCCTAGAACAAATAAAGCCTGAAACATGGCTGTAGGCAAAAAGACAAAACTGAAGCTGTCCTATTTCAGGTACATCAGAAGGCAGGGATTTTTGGAAAAGACAGTGTTCCTTAGAAAAATAGAAGGCAGCAGGAAAAGAAGAAGACCAAATATGAGCTGGATTGACTCCATGAAAGAAGCCATAGGTGAGTCTACAGGAGCTGAGCAGGGCTGCTGAGGACAGGACACTATGGACATCATTCATTCATAGGGTCACCAGGAGTCAGAGTTGACCCAATGACATGCAATCTATAACATAGCCAATCATACATTTCGTTTTGCAAATATAATTGGCTATGTTATAGAAATCTTTCTCATTTGTGTTTTTAATCTTGAGGTGTATGTATTTTAGTTGAGGCCTCATTTAATTTATAGGTGAAATTGAGAATTGCCTTTTTACAATTTTCATAGTAACCTTTTCTTCTATGAACAAGGTATATCTGATTATTTAATAAATAATTGGATGTTTAAGGTTTTCTTTTATTTAGAATTTAAACTTCTCTTGTTCAGTTTTTTTCTTGGGTGTTTTTGTTGTAATTTTTATACAATTATATAATTTGTATGGTTATGTATATATGTATTTTTGTGACTGGCATTATTATTGTATAATTGTATTCTCTTATTTCTAATAGATTTTCAGTTGATGTTCTTAAATTATTCAAACACATTACTCGCATATAAGAATGTTACTCGCATATAAGAATGTTTCTAACTTAACTTTCTAACATTTTTACTTATTTCACCCTTGTCCAATTACATCGGCTCATAATTCTAGAGCAATATTAAGTTACAGCAGTGACGAAAGCATACTTTGTCATAATTTCATAGGAATGACACCTAACTATTCATCATTAAACATAAAAGCTTTTGTTTGATCTATATATACCTAGAAATATAAAGTATACACACATATGTGGATACATGTTTGTAATATGTATACATATGTTTAAATTCTCTGTAATACACAAACGTCAGGTAAGAATATCTATTCCTACAGGTTTTAGGCAAGATAAAATCATTGTTACATCAAATGTTTTGGGGGAGAATCTGTTGAGGTGATTAATTAATTTTTACCTGATTAATATGGTGATTTGTATTAGCATAACTCCTAATATTAAAACATTGTCATACTCTTGGTATAGATCCCAGTTTTTTGGTGTTGCATTATTTTAAAGTATGATGAATTCTATATTTAAGATTATTCTTTAGTGCAGCTACTATAGAAAATGGTATGGAGTTTTCTCAAAAAATTAAAGATAGAACTACATATGATCCAGCAATCCCACTTCTGGATATGTCTGAAAGAAATGAAATCACAATCTCAAAGAGAGATCTGCATCCTATGTTCATTGCAGCATTATAATAGACAAGACATGGAAACAATCTAAGTGTCTATCAATGGACGAATGGATAAAACAAATGTGGCATATATACAATGGAATGTTATTCAGCCATAAAAAAGAAGGAAATCCTGCCATTTGCCACAATATGGATGGACCTTGAAGGCATTATGCTAAGTAAAATAAGTCAGGGAAAAACAAATATCATATGATATCAGTTATGTGTGAGATCTGAAACAAAAACCAACCAAACTCTAATACAGAGAACATATTGGCCCTTGCCAGAAGTGGGGATGGAGGGAGATGAAAGCAGGTGGTCTAAAGGCACAAACCTCCAGTTATAAGATAAATAAGTCTTAGGGACATAATGTACAGCATGGTGACTATAGTTAACAATACTATATTGCATATTTGACAGTTGCTAAGAGAGTAGATCTTACAAGTTCTTATCACCACACATAATTACAATTTTTTTTTTGTGATAAGTGTTAACTAGAATTGTTGTAATTATTTCATAATATATACATATGTCGAATCATTATGCTGCTCACCTAAAACTAATACAGTGTTAATGTCATATAAATCTTAATTAAAAAAACAGGTTATTCTGTAATTTTAAAGATTTTTTTGTGGTAGTGGTGGTAGATGTAGTTGCTATTATAACTGATATGTTTATTGTGTATGTTGTGAGTAAAAATGTATTATTTTCATGTCTAGATATTAAAGCAACACTAGTCCTGTAAAAAATATAAAGAAACATGAGGCCTTATTTTCATTCACTATGTTATTAAAAAGGCAGAAGAGTAATGAAATTCATAACCCTGAGGGTTACAAAATTTACCTGTAAAATCATTTGGGGCCTGATTTTGTCAATTTCTTCCATTATCAGTCTCAGATTTTCTCTCTCTTCAGCCCTCTTAGATGAGATATATTTCATAGCTAATTCTATATTCCATGGATTCTTTCAAATGTGTTTGTATAGAATTTTGCAAAGTATACTTTTATGAGTCTCCAGTTTATTTTATATTTCTGACTATTTCCTAGTATTTTCAACTTTTGCTCACATTTTTCTGTGACTAGGCCACTTAATGATTTATCTAGTTTATCGAATATGATGAGTATATATATTTCCAAAGAGCCAGCTATTAGACTGAAAAACAAAAAACACTCACCAGAACAATGTTGCCACAAAGTAGATGAAAATTGAGACCAAATATCTGTATGAATTAAAAAAATAAAAACTGAATAAAAAGTTGCCTTTATAAAATAAAACCACAACTATAATAACAAGCACTTATAAGGTGCTTACCATGTGAAAGGCACTATTCTAAGTGCTTTAAATAAATTAACTCATTTAATTCTCACTACATCCCTATCAAGTAGAACAATTATTACCCCATTTTTAAGCTAGAGAATGGGAAGCACTAAAAATTTACAAGTTTAAGTAGGTGGAAAAAGGCAATAATTCAAAGCAGAACTATAAAAGCTCAGGAAAATGGCAACAGAAGGAGATACAACATTAGATTTCAGAGAAACAAAATCTCAGTTATAGTAACAGAAAATTGATACACTGAAAACAGAACCAAAATGAACTAAATCCTGTGAAAACACTAAAAATCATCAAGCACAGGACAGAGAAAAATCAAGAAAAATTTTAAAGAAAGTTAAAAATTACATTAAAAAATAACAGACATATCCGTATGCACAAGTTTCACCTTTGTAGATTGAAAATATTTTTTAAAAAGTTTCATAAAGTTCCAAAAAGCAAAATTTGAATTTGTCAGGTCCAAGCACTATGCTGAATTCACACATATGAGCTGATGTGTAGGTACACTCAGCTGTAGCCTGCATGCAAATACAGTTATATGCAAATATTGCACCATTTTATAAAAAAGACTTAAGCATTTGCATATTTTGGTATCCACAGAGAGTTTTGGAACTAGTCCCCTGCAGACACCAAGGGGAAACTACAGATATAAAAATATAGAGCGATATCATTCAAGAAACCTTGCCGGAAAAAAAAAATAAAAAGTTTGAATCGATAGACATGAAAGCACTTTTCCCAGAGAGATTGACACAGAAGGCTCAATATCACAATATACTCTAGTGAAGTTATTAGAATAGGATAAAGTAGGCATTTACACAAAAATATCAAGCTATCTTTAAGGTAAAAAATCAAGCTACCTAAAACTTCATAGCAATAGTCAGTGCCAGAAAATGGAAAAATGCCAAGTCCTTAAGGGGGAAAAAAATGACCTAATAAATATTTTGATTTCTCTCATTTGACAATGAAGGCAACTGACAATATAGTTCCCATGAACTCTTCTTGAAAAAACAGAAAAATTTCATTTAACCACAGGGTTGAAAACCTGTTACAAATAAACTGGCCATGGGCGTTGACTCCTCTAAGTGTTGGACTAAAATTAAAATAAATGTCAAGATTATGGTTACAGTATAGATTGTAAATGTGATAAACTCAGCAAAAATTGGAAGAAAAGTGAGAAAAGTAGGTGTTAACATAACTATGCAGACTTCTTTAAATACCTGGTTTCATTAAGAGTTTATAAACCAAATAAAGATACAGTATATTTAAAGGTATAAAATTAAGATCAAGGTAATATATCAATGAAAAAATCAAGTGATGGGGGATATAGAGGAGAAGTAACAATGTAATAATTGTCATTTCTAAAACAGAATGTCAATAAGAAACTTATACAGGAATGGGGAATTAAGTATATTTTATGTTATAGACTGAATGTTTGTGTCCCCATCCAAAATTTCTATGTTGAAATCCTTATCCTCAATGGAAAAGTATTAGGAGGTGGAGGGTCTTTAAGAGGTGTTTAGATCACGAGGGCAGAGCCGTCCCGAATGGGATCAGTGCCCTTGTAAGAAGAGACAGAAGAGCTTGCTCTAGCTCTCTGTTGTTCCCCGCCAGATGAGGGCACGATGAGAAGTTGTCAGTCTGTAACTGAGAAGAAGGCTCTTACTGGAACTCAACCATGCTGGCACCCTGACCTGGAACTTCCACTCTCCAAAACTGTGAGAAATAAGTTTCTGTTGATAAGCCATCCAGTTTATGGTAATTTGCTATAGCAGCCCAAGCTATTATATAAACTTTAGTTTCATATCTTGGCAAAACGTCTGTAAAGAGCATTTAGACAATAGCTATGAAAATAAAAATGTGTCTCCCTTTGATCCTAAGCTTCCATGTTTAGGAATTTATCACACAGGTATACCTAAATATGTTATAAAAATATTTATGGGGATATATTTTTATAATATTGTTAGTAATAAACAGATTTAAAACAATCTAAATGTTCATTTTATAAGACTCATTAAATTCTGGTAACTTCAGACAATGAAACATTCTGTATTGTTAAAAAAAAAATGAAATCAGTTGTGAAACAATGTCTAAGATGTATAAGTGAAAAATGTAAGCTTAGGATAATATGCATAGCATCACATGTGTAAAAATATTTTAAAAGGAAGACGTATGTGTTTGCTATCATTTGCACATAATACTAAATAATTAAAATGATATACATGTTTGTCAAGCAGACAAGTGTTTGCTTAAAAATAAAAACACTTTTAGGTGCTAATTACTCCATAAGAACGCCATCGTAATCTCTAAAATTTTGCTTTGGTTTGAGCAAAGCTGAATTTATGAGGCATCCAGGTATTTAAATAAACTCATGGCTCTAATTGATTAAATGCATACAAGCAAAATGATGATATGTAAATACACTTAAAGTATAATGAAATGTGAATTAACATAAAATAGGAAGACACTACATCATACATTCCCAAGCTCTAAAACACGATCAGAGGAAAGTGAGGGTCTCTACGTAAACCCCCAGTACAGGCACAGTCTGGCTTGATGTTTCCATTGTTATTCAAAAATGATTATCAGGAACAGTTGAACCCCATCGAAAGCACAAGCTATAAAAAGCACTTACTTGTCACTAAGAGAATATGAACAGGTTTAGCACATTTACTGTTCCACACTTCAAGTATTTAAATGACATTGTAAGGCGATTATCAAGGCATTTTGCAGAAAGAGAATGTTCTAAGTCTTTTTTCACCCAGGCGTGATATACAAATGTGCAATATATCTTTCCTATAATTAAATAAACTGTTCCCTTGCTTCATAGTTACTCAGCAACAAATGACACCTACATCATCTTTCTGGAGGAAAAAAAAAAATCAGACTAATTTATTGCCAAGTAAACTCATAGGAAATGGACATTTTAATTGATTATTCCGGTAGTAAAATAATTGAGAAAATAACTTTTTATCATATTTCTTCTTTACAAACCCCTTTTATCATTGTTTTGAATTCTAGCTATACTGCCAAAAAGTTGCATTACATTTTGTTACCTTGTCATCTTGTCTTGAGAAAAAATGTCTGCCCTGGGAAAACTATTTAGTCAAAGGGTATATGAGGTGTCTGAAGAAAAAAATATTAAATATATACATACATATACTACTTTACTAATGCTACCACTAAAAAAAATACTAGTTCTGATTGTTTTGAAATTCAATATAAAATACATAAAATAAAATTGAAGACTGTCAGATTGTATATATACAATCTTTCAGTTCCATTTGCAATCAGCTTTTGAGAACTTATCGTCTGCCAGGGGCTAAGTTTGAAACTGGGACACAAAGATCATTTTTTCCTTCCATGAAATCCTAATCTAATAGTGAAGATAAACGTGTAAATTTAAAAAGGTGTGTAAATTTCTTTTAAAAACTGTCATAATTGCAAAAAAGTAGTCTATATATGTGCAAAAGAATAAATGATTCGTTCTGATTGGTAAATGAAATCAGAATACTATTTTGAAAGGATCAAATTAAGTTCACCACGAGAGATGTGGGGAGAGGAAGGTAATTCAAGGCAGTGGGAATAGCATACCTAAAATCATGAAGTGTAAAACATCATTTTGCTCTCAAAAAATTATAAATTATTGAGTATTTACAAAAGGCAAAATGTTGGGAGTAAAGAATGAGAGGAGGTCAGAGCTGAATAATTAGACTTGGGCCAAATTAAGACAAACCTTAAATATCACAGATAGAAACTTGGAGTTTATCTTGAGAGAAATGAAGAGTTGTAAAGAGTTTTCAACAGAAGAATAATAAGATCAAGTTTGCTACTGAAAAGAGGCAATGCAGGTTGCAACTAAATAAGGGCCTGATTGAAGGCAAGAAGGCTAATGAGCAGTCATGTTATAGCTTCTGGACTAAAGTATCAAAAATTTCTCTAATCCTATCCATGTATTTTTAAAATAAATTTTCTTGATCAAAATATGCAGAAAAAACATTTGACAAAATCCAACATCCATTTAAGATAAAAAACTTAGCAAAGTGGAAAGAGAGGGAACATACCTCAACATAATGAGGGTCATCTATGACAAACCCACAGCTAACATCATATTCAATGGGGAAAAGCTAAAAGCATTTTCCTTAAGATCAAGAACAAGACAAAGATGTCTACTTTCATCATTTTTATTCAACATAGTATTGGAAGTCCTTGCTATAGCAATCGGACAAGAAAGAGAAATAAAAGGCATCCAAATTGGAAAGGAAGTAGAACTGTTATTATTGCAGATGACATGATACAATATATGGAGAACCCTAAAGATTCCACCAAAAAACTGTTACAACTGATAAGTGAATTAGTAAAGTAGCAAGATACAAAATTAATGATCAGAAATCGGTCGCATTTTAATATACCAATAATGATCAGAATTTTTTTTTTTTAAATCCCATTTACAATTGCATCAAAAATACCTAGAAATAAATTTAACCGAGGAGGTAAAAGACCTATACCCAGAAAATTATGTCATTGAAGAAAAAAACTGAAGAAGATACAAAAAATGAAAGTATATAACATACTCATGGATAGGAAGAATTAACATTATCAAAATGTCCATACTACCCAAAGCAATCTATAGATTCAATGCAATCCCTATCAAAATACCAATGGAATTTTTCACAGAAATAGAAAAAATAATTCTAAAGTTTATATGGAACCATAAAAAACCCCAAATAGCCACAGAAATTTTGAGAATGAAGAACAAAGTTGAAAGTATCACTCTACCTAGTATCAAACTATACTACAATGTTATAATAATCAAAACATCATGGTACTGGCATAAAAACAGACATATAGCACAGTGGAACATAGAACCTAAAAATAAATCCACACTTATATGGTTATTTAATCTACAACAAAGGAGGCAAGAATATACAGTGGGTAAAGATAGTCTGTTCAATAAGTGATGTTGGGAAAACTGGACAGATACATGCATAAAAGTGAAACTGGACCACCTTCTTACATCATATACAAGAATAAATTCAAAATGGATTAAAGATTTAAATGTAAGACCCAAAACCATAAAAATTCTAGAAGAAAACATAGGAAGTAAACTCTGACATTGCTCTTAGTAATATTATTCTCCTGATATATCTCCTCAGGTAAGGGGGAAAAAAGAAAAAAATAAAGAAATAGGACTACATCAAAAAGTTTGTGCACATCAAAGAAAACCACCAACAAAACAAAAAGACAACCTACTGAATGAGAGAAGTTATTTGCCAATGATACATTTGATAAGGGGTTAAAATTTACAAAGAATTCATACAACTCAAAAAAAACAAAACAAAAAACAAAAAACAAAAACCACAATTGAAAAATGGGAAAGGATCTGAATAGGCATTTCTTCAAAGAGGAAATACAGATGGCCAATAGACATATGAAAAGATGCTCTATGTGACTAATCATCAGAGAACTGCATATTAAAACCAAAATGAAATATCACTTCATACCTATCAGAATGGCTATCTTCAAAAAATCAACAAACAACTTGGGGAGGATGTAGAAAAAAAGAAACCCTTGATCATTGTTGATGGTATTGAAAATTGGTACAGTCACTATGGAAAACGGTTTGGAGGTTCTTCAAAAAATTAAAAATAGAACTAATTTATGATCCAGAAATTGCAGTTCTGGGTATTCATCCAAAGAAAAGCAAAACGCTAATTCAAAAAAATCTATGCACCCCTGTTTACTACAGCTCTATTTACAACAGGCAAGATATAGAAGCAACCTAAGTGCTCATCAATAGACAACTGGATAAAGAGGTGGTACAAATGTATGATGGAATACTACTCAGGCATAAAAATGATATCTTACCATTTGCAATGATATGGATGGACCTAGAGGGTATTACACTGAATAAAATAAGTCAGATAGAAAAACACAAATACCATATGATTTTACTTATATGTGGAATCTAAAGAACAAAATAAACAAACAAACAAAATGGAAATAGACTCATAGGTACAGAAAACTAGTGATTGACAGATGTGAGGGGGGTGGGGGGCTGAGTGAAAAAGGTGAAGGGATTAAGAAGTACCAGTTGGTAGTTACGAAACAGTCATGGAGATGTGAAGTACAGCATAGGAAGTACAGTCAATAATTTGGTAACTATGTGTAGTGCCAGACTAATTGGGGGGATCACTTTATAGATTTTATAAATGTATAACCACTATGCTAATATTAAATGTCAACTAATATTAAATGTCAATTCTAATTGAAAAATAAAAATTAAAAAAATATTAAAAAATAAAATGGGTTCACGATTGTCTCACTTTGATTCAGTAACACTCAGTATCACCACACATCGGTCAGAGCACAGTAATTAGAAAGGCTACCTGGAGAAGCTGTATGAGATAAACAGTGGGTATAACTTGGCTTTTTAATTACATTTCCATCCTTTTTACTCTCAGTGTTAAAAATATAAAATAAAATACATTTTCTTGAGTCAAAATGTAAAAATGATAAACTATAAAAGTATACGGCAAAATTTCCTAGTCATTGTTATCCACAAGCCACCCAGGCTTACCTCCTGCCAGTAACTAATGAATAGTTTTTGCCCGTCTTTTCGAAGATATTTCTGTACACTGATGTACTTCCCGGTCTCATTTTTACACAGCTGCATATTCAACATACTGTCCTGAATTTTTCTTTTTTCACTAAATATCTCAGAAATATTTCTATATTAGTACACAAAAAGCATCAATCTTTTTTTTACTACTGCATATATTTCCCAATGAATGTATATACCATAATATACTTAACCCATTACCTATTGAAGAATATTTAGATTTTTCATGTGCAATACATTTACTTGCATGTGTTTTATTTTGCACATGAACAATTATATCTATAGGATTCCATTGCCATCATCTATTGTTGCATAACTACCTCAAAACTTAGTGGCCTAAACCAAAATTTATTGCTATATATCACAATTCATGAATTGAAAAACACTTGGCTGGAAGATTCTTCTGTTCAAGAAGACATCAAAAGGGTTCACTTTTTTCCTATCAGCTGATGGGTAGATTGATTAGATGATTCAAAATGGCTCAATCACACATCTAGCAAAAATGGTACAGACTTCCAATTTTAAGATGAATAAGTTCTGAGAACCTAATGTACAGCATGGTGACTGTAGTTAGCAACTTTCAAGTATAAATACAGTTTTGTTAAGAGAATAGCTCTTAAATGTTCTCACTCAAAAAAAAGGTAACTATATGAGGTAATGGAGGTGTTAATTAACAATACTGTGGTAATCCGCTAACGACATATCAAATCATCATGTTATACACCTTAAATTTATGCAATGTTTTGTGTCAAATATACATCAATAAAGCAAGCAAGAAGTCTCAAATTACAAAAAATGAGAAAGAATTGAGTGACGTCACAGGAAATAAAAACTGACCTAACAGGAATAAAAAGATTATAGGGGAATAGGAAAAACAATTAAATGCCAATATACTAGGTATCTTAGGTATCATGGACAAATTTCAAGAAAGATACAAGTTACTAAAATTGAGTCAAGAACAAACAGAAAATCTGCATAAATCTATAACAAGGAAAGAGATTGAATTAGCAATCAAAAAAC
>NW_011888936.1:759162-792672 GCF_000151845.1 Pteropus vampyrus
TATCTCAGAAATATTTCTATATTAGTACACAAAAAGCATCAATCTTTTTTTTACTACTGCATATATTTCCCAATGAATGTATATACCATAATATACTTAACCCATTACCTATTGAAGAATATTTAGATTTTTCATGTGCAATACATTTACTTGCATGTGTTTTATTTTGCACATGAACAATTATATCTATAGGATTCCATTGCCATCATCTATTGTTGCATAACTACCTCAAAACTTAGTGGCCTAAACCAAAATTTATTGCTATATATCACAATTCACGAATTGAAAAACACTTGGCTGGAAGATTCTTCTGTTCAAGAAGACATCAAAAGGGTTCACTTTTTTCCTATCAGCTGATGGGTAGATTGATTAGATGATTCAAAATGGCTCAATCACACATCTAGCAAAAATGGTACAGACTTCCAATTTTAAGATGAATAAGTTCTGAGAACCTAATGTACAGCATGGTGACTGTAGTTAGCAACTTTCAAGTATAAATACAGTTTTGTTAAGAGAATAGCTCTTAAATGTTCTCACTCAAAAAAAAGGTAACTATATGAGGTAATGGAGGTGTTAATTAACAATACTGTGGTAATCCGCTAACGACATATCAAATCATCATGTTATACACCTTAAATTTATGCAATGTTTTGTGTCAAATATACATCAATAAAGCAAGCAAGAAGTCTCAAATTACAAAAAATGAGAAAGAATTGAGTGACGTCACAGGAAATAAAAACTGACCTAACAGGAATAAAAAGATTATAGGGGAATAGGAAAAACAATTAAATGCCAATATACTAGGTATCTTAGGTATCATGGACAAATTTCAAGAAAGATACAAGTTACTAAAATTGAGTCAAGAACAAACAGAAAATCTGCATAAATCTATAACAAGGAAAGAGATTGAATTAGCAATCAAAAAACCTCCAACAAAGAAAAGCTCAAGCCCAGATGTCTTCTCTGGTAAATTTTACCCAATAGTTAAAGAGGGATATCACTAATACTTCAAAAACATTTCGAAAATATAAAAGGGAATACTTCCTAACTCTTTCAATGAGGCCAGCATCATCCAGATACTGAACCAAACCAAGACCACAATGAAACCACATACCAATATACCTAATGATTATAGGCAAAATCCTCAACCAAGTGCTAGAAACCAAATCCAGCAGCATATAAAAAAGAATATTCATCATGACCAAGTAGGATTAATCTCAGGAATGCTGGGTTGGTTCAGCATTAATACAACAACAACAACCAAAAAAACAATGCACTGTATTAGAATAAAAAGGAGGAGAGAATATGATACTTCTATAGCTGTAGAAAAAAGCATTAGACAAACTCTAACATCTTTTAATGACAAAAGTGTCCAACTAGTAATAGAAACTTCTTCCACCTGATAAAAAGTATCTACAAACAAAAACACAAACACAACATGCACATATACACACTTAACAGTAAAAGACTGTTTTCCCCCTAATATTAACAAGATAAGGATGCCCACTCTAGCCACTTTTATTCAACATTGTACTGGAGGTTCTAGCTAGGGAATTGGAAAGAAAGAAGTAAAACTATTTCTATTTGAGGTTGACATGATCTTATAGCTAAATCCCTAAAATCTACAGACACTAATACATAGAGCTAATAAATGAGTTATAGAATACAAGATTAATATATGAAAACCAATATATTTCTTTGACAATGATGAAAAATGAATGATCCAAAAATGAAATTTAAGAAAACAATTCTATTTATAACAGCACCAAAAAGAATAAAGTACTTAATGACAGATTTAACAAAAGAAGATATACACACTGAAAATATTGTTAAAAAATTAAGAGCAAAATAAATGGAAAGAAATCCTATGTCCATGGATTCGAAGATTAATATTGTAAAGATGGCAGTCAGTATTCTTTCAATTGCCCTACAGGCTCAATGCAATTTATCGAAACTCCAGCTACCTTTTTACAGAAATAGAGAAGCTAATTCTAAAATTCCTATGGCATTACAAGAGAACCAGAATAGTCAAAACAATCATGAAAAAAATAGAACAAAGTTGAAGGACTCATACTTCTCAATTTTGAAAACTACTCCAAAGTTACAGTAATCAAAATAGTGTAGAACTTGCATAAGGATAGATGCGTAGATCAAATAATTAGAAGTGAGTATCCAGAAATAAATCCATCAACTGATTTTTGACAACGGTGCTAAGACCATTGATATTACTTTTGTGTTGCTACTGCATCAAATTACCACAAACTGAATGGCTTAAAATAACAGAAATTTATTTTCTCTCAGTTTTCAAGGCCAGAGTCTGAAGTCAAGGTATCAACAGGGCCTCATTCCTTTTGGAGGCTCTAAGAGACAATCTGACTTTTCCAGTTTCTGGTGGTTACTGGCTTCCTTGGCTTGTGGTCATATCGCTTTAATCTCTACTGTCCTCTTCACATTCCCTTCTCTGTGTTTGTCTCTTTTCTTATGTTTATTATAAAAGCACTTTGAATATAGGACTTGGTTGGATAATCCAGGATAATTTCATCTCAAAATCTTTGTTGCATGTGCAAAGACCTTTTTCCAAATAATGTGACATTTATAGATACTGGGGATTAGAATATGGATGTATCTTTTCAGGAAGGTCACCATTTAACCCACTATACCATATCCATGTGTTAAAGAATGAATTTGGCCCCTAAACTTATACCACATATAATAACTTAATTGAAATGGATCCCCAGAAGAAATTATAGGCACAAATCTTTGTGACATTAGATTAGTCAATTTCTTCAACATGAAAAGCAACCAAAGGGAAAAAAAAGAATAGAGAAATTGGACTTCAAAACTAAAAACATTTGTGTGTCAAAGGACACTACTGAGAAAGTAAAAAGAAAAACCCACGGAATGGGGTTTTATTTGCAGTTTATGTGTCTAATAAAAGACTAGCATCAACCATATAGGAGCACTTACAATTCTCCATTAAAAAGACAAATAACCCAATTTCTAAATAGGGAAAGCATTTGAATAGACATTTCTCCAAAGAAAATGCGTAAGTGACCAATAAGCCAAAGGACAGATGATCATCAACATTAGGGAAATGCGAATCGAAACCACAATGAGATGTCATTTCACATGCTCTAAGTCTGCTATAATTTTTTTGAAATAGAAAACGAGCACCGGCAAGAATGATAAAAAATTGGAACCTTCATAAGTTGCTGGTGGTTTAGAAAATCAGAGTCGCCTTATAAAATGCCAGTTCCTCAAAAAGTTAAATAGAGTTGCCATATAACCTTGCAATTCTACTCCTATATACTAGGAGAATTAAAAAACAAATGTCCACACAAAAAATACTTGTTCATGAATGTTTATAGAAGCATTATTCATAATAGCCAAAAAAGTGAAAACAACCGAAACATCTATCAACTGATGGATATAGGAATGTGTTGCATCATACGATAAAAAAATTATTCAACCATAAGAAGAAATGAAGTACTGATCCATACTATAAGTTGGGTAAAACTTGAAAATATTGTGGTTAATAAAACGAGCCAGAGAATATGAAATGTTCAAATAGGAAAATCCAAAGAGACAGGAAGTGGTTGTCAAAAGCTGCAGAATAAGGGAATTAGAAGTGTTTGTTAATGGATTTCTTTTTGTGGTGATGAAAATATTCTAGCCTTAGGTAGTGGTGATAGTAAATCACAAAGCTATGAATCCAACAAGTGAATCATATACTTTAAACAAGTGAATTTTATGGCATGTGAATTATATTTCTAAAAAAAAAATAATTAAAATTTTAAAATAAATGAACTATATCTACCCACAATAATGATGAACCTTATAAAAATGTTGAGTTTAAATAAATTGTCATGGAAAATTACAATTAGTAAGTTTCCCTTTTTTGCAAAACAAATGTAAGAATATTTAAAAGGCAAGTATTAAAAATAAAATTCACGAATCTAGTTGTAGGGGTAGCTCAAAGATGTATGCAAACTAATGGTAATATTTTGTTAAGTATGGTGACTATATAAATGTTTATTTTACAAGTATGTCTCTTACTGACCATACATGCTCTGGTATGCTTCAAATTTTATATAATAAAAGCATTTAATTCATTTTCTTTTCAATTTTAGGCAGCTGGGGAAATGCTAGTGTCACTAATAAAAAGAGTGGCATTAAAAGCAGATGACCTGTTATTTCATGACACAGGTCAGCTTTACTTCTTTTGGTCAATCTGCCCCACCATTCTCCCTCTAATGATTACTTCTGAGTCACCAATCTGTTGATACCCAGCCAGCTGAGTCAAGAGTTGGGCTTTTTATAGTTCTAGAGCATCAAAAGTGAGTCATCTACTTACTTCTGGCACAATTCATTTCAAAATTATCTTCCACCTCCTCTTGGCTAAAAGTAATCTGCCTATTGTTTTATCTAAGCTGACATCATTGTTATGCTATGTTTAATATTTAAATTCTAATTCTTCTTAAATCATGATGCCTTGTAATTCCCCATGAGTTGAATAAAAAAGCATTTCTGTGCTTTATGAGAAATTTATGGACAGGACTTGAGCAACATCGCTGCTCAGATTGCAAGTCAGATTTGACTTTCTTAGTTCAGGGCATAACAGTCATCTTAAAAAAACAAATCTATGGCAAAAAGAAAGGGGATTTTTGGAGGGTTTTGTTCTTTATTCTAAAAGCTTCTCTTTATCACTTAATCATAAGGGAGATCTCACAAGAAAATAAGAGGCTGCAGTTAGCCTTTTAGGTTGTGGGAGGAGCCAAGGATGAGACAGGACATTAAAAAAGGGAGGCCCTAAATGAATGTGCCAATTCCTAGCCTTGAGGTCAAACATCAGCTGTAGAAACATACACAAAGAAGATGGAACTTGGGCTGTGTGGGCTTACAGACTCTCTCTTGAGCAAAGGTCATTAAACTGGTAAAAATCGCTAAGCAACAACTATTTAGTCTTTGGAAATTGACTTAAGGGCAGGCAATAAATTGAAAAGCATTTATTAAAAAAAAAAAAATCTACAATTTTGATAGAATAGCCATAATCTGTGGCAATTGATGCAGAAACTGCCCCCATTACCACCACCAGCCCTGCTTTCTATTCAATATTACAGGTTTATTATGGGCGGGCAAAGCTAAAAAAAAGGGTAGCTCCTTTCTCCCCACACTCCCCACTTCCACTCACCAGCTCCAAGTTGTAAGGCAATGGCTTCACTCTGGAAGGTCTTCATCACCCACCCAAGGTCTATGTTCCAGAAGATCCATCCCAAGAATATAACCAAGAAGATAGGGTCTCCCAACTCTACCCAACGCCCACTCATAAGGCGAAGGCTTTAGCCCAAGGAGACTTAGAGTTTCCTTTGCCACCCCCAACCCCTGCAGGCCCTACCTCTCCAGCCTCCAGCATCTGCTCATAGGACAGAAGTTCCATGCCAGTTAGGTTAACTCAGAATGGAGACTTATTCCCTCAAGATCCCTCTTAGGGCAAAGCAATCCCTCTGAGAAAAACACACCCTATTTCTTCCCCCTAAAACAGCTCCAGCACAGCTAAGGGAGCCTCTACTAAAGAGGAAGCAAGAGGACTGGAAGTTCACAGCACTGCCTGAGGGGCCTGATTTAATTTGGAACAGACATTGTAGGAACTCCTGCCTAAAGGCATCTTCCCTCCTATAGAGATGTACTGGTAAACAATTAAAGAAGCATCTGAGTACTAGCGAGAAATAAAACAGACCCATCACAAATTTAATAATGAAGGGTAAGGCAGGGGTGGGGGTGGGGGAGTGGGGGGGTGAGGATAGCTCAAAAGGCCCTGATGAGATCACTCACACTCATTCTTGCAGTCTGGAAGATTATGTAAATACACTGGATGCCTCTACTCTAAAGCAGTTGGAGAGCTGGTAATCTCTGGCTAAAAGCAGTGCAGATTTGAAATCTTTCTGAAATGGATAAAAGTTTCACTGACTCAGGAGGCTTGATCACAATCTCCATCAGTCACTGGCCGAAGACTACCCTATATTGACTCAGGAGCAAATTGTAGGATTCCAAACTTAAAAATTCTTGAGAAAAAAATTCTAAGCACTGACATCAAAGACTGCATACTTCAGGATAAATAGTTTACAGAATTAATACAAGCAATCCTTTAAACAAATAATCAAACAATAACAAGTCCCAAAGTGAAAATTAGAAACTATAGGCAATGTGTTATATAAAATATCTAAATTGGGTGAAAAATGAGACATGCAAAGACACAGGAAAGTGCTAATCAAGAGATAACATTTTTGAGGTGTCCTATATGTTGAATTTAGCAAATATTTTAAAGCTTTCATAAATATGTACAAAGATAAAAAAAATAATGCCTTAAAAACTAAAGGAAAACAGGATTCAAATACAGATTAGTGAGTATAGAAAAATTACCCAAAAAAAAAAAAAAAAAAAAAAAGGACATTCTGGAGTTGATATGTACAATGACTGGAATAAAAATTTCAAGAGTGGACTCATTGGCAGGTTTGACCTAGCAGAAGAATCAGAACTTAAGGAAAAATCAATAGCGATTATCCAGTGTAGAGAAAGAAAAGAAAAGAAAAAGATGAACATAGCCTCAGAAAACTTTGAGATACCACTCAAAGCAGTATCTGTATAAACGAAAATAACAGGAGAGAACAAGACAAAAAAAATTCAAAGAAATTATCACTGAAAACTCTTCAAATGTAATGATAAACATTAATCTACACTTCCAAGATTAACTGCCTCCAAGTAGAGATCTACATCTAGGCAAATAATAATCAAAATCTTGAAAGCCAATGACAACAAGAAAATTTTAAGAGCAAGAATAAATTGACTCACCACATCCGACAGAACTAAGTTTAATTCTTACTAAGTTCAAACAGCAAAACTGCTGGTATAGTTTTAGAAAATAAGGTTTCTCGATGAATGGTGAAAGTAAGAGATTGTTAGCATACTTTAAAGTATGGGGTGTGTTCTTAGGTGACATTGAATCATTAATTGAAAATTTTTTTCTCAAAGTAAGCATCAAGGCTTGAAGATTTTAACAGTAAAGCTATAACCAAGCTCAAATAGGCTGAACCAATCCCATATACAACTCTTTCAGTGAGATGAAAGAGCTTTGTCCTTTTCATTCTATGAAACTTATATAACCTTAATGCCTTTTCTAGTTGGAAATGTCCTTTATTTCTTGTGAGTTTGAGACGGCATTAGACAGCATGTATGTTTAAAGTTTTCCAGGGTGGGAGGCCCTCAGTATTGGTCATCGCTTTTATCGACAAACTGAGGCCTAGGTAACAGAGCTAATAGTGGCAAAGTTAGAATTTGAAGTCTAGAGGTCTGCTTCCAGAATTCACATTCACATTCATTGCTGAATTCTTAGCATCCAGCTTGGCATAGAGCAGATTCTCAGCAAGTGATGGGTTAAACTGCTGATGTGTCATATTTGAGGAAGCTAGTCTATACTAACCAGTAATGATTTTATTGATTTATATTTATCCAATTTTTATTACATATAAATTCATATTACATAAAATTACTGACTGTACATTTGTTTATTTTATTAATAAGAACTTGCTGTTTTAGAATAAAAATGCTTCAAAATTATAACTGAATATCTTTACCAATCCTATACAATGTAAAAACATTTACAATATTTGCTTTCCCTATGTCATTTGTACTGAGGAAAGATTTCTGAAAGGAATTTTAAGTACTTTAATGTCGTCTTCAAGATTATCTTTAAGCTAAAACGAATCGCTTATAATTATAATTGCCAAAATTCACTATATAGTCTTAAAAATTTATTTCAGAATGTTGTTTCTTACCAATTGACCAAATGATACTCAAATAAAATATTTTCCTATTACAAGAGAAGTGATGTTGCTGTGATACTATTTCAAGTTCTCTTTGAAGCCACTAGTTCTTAGAGCATTTGAAAACCAGTTTCTTCTTCTTTGCTATCCCTTCACAAACTTGTTGTGACCACCTAAAATAGGAACTCTTAGGACTTCATTATGGAAATGACCGTGGAACCAAAGCTGGCATTTCACCTGCCATCTGCAGAGTTTTCCTAGAGTCTGAGATCTTCAGTCATTTTTACTGTGCTGGCACAGTGAATTTCTAGAAACGTATGGCCCGTAATGTCTTCCTCAGATTTCCTATTTTAGGACAGCTAACCTAAACTGATAAGTCAGACAAAAGATACAAATCAGTTGTCATTAAAATAAAAGACGACAAAATACCAAAAAAGAGCTCTACTAGTAATCAAGTTGAAAGAATTAGATACCATTTTGTGAATAATTTGCAAAGATTTTCAATAACGTACACTTGTAAGGAGGTAGAATAACATAGAAGAGGGGAGATTCTAGCTTCATTTCCTTGTGTGTGAATTCTCAACCCATCGTTTACTGGTTGTTACTTAAAATCTTAGCTTTACATCTTTAAATCTTTTGCCTTTTTTCTTTATCTTTAAAATGGGCTCTAATAGTGTCTATCTCACTATTTCGAGGATGGAACAAATTAGTATTTGTGAACATGCTTGTAACAGTGCCTGGGACATATTAATAGCTCTGTAAATGTTAGGAATTCCTATAAATTGGCACATGATTTCTAAGAAGCAGTTTGCCCCATATGTATCAAAAACATAAGAAGTACTTTAATTTTTCATCTAGTAATTCTCTTTCTAGGTAAACCATCCCAACAAAATAGTTGCTAATTCAAACATTTTTGTACAATGATTTTTTAAAATTAAAGCAAAAGTTTTGACAAATTGATAACAACTTAAATCTTCAACATTTGGATCAAAATCAATAAAATGACATTTATACTGGACTTTTTCTAACAGTTAAAAAAATAGGATAGAACATCTACTACAGGACAAGACAGAAAAATCAAGACTTAATTTACTTTAATGCTTTAAATAACTAGAAAACTAGATAATATATAAAGAAAAAACACTTTTTAGATTTTGTACAATAGGCAGAACAGGTGGAAACAAATGAAGTTAAACCCTACAGTTGCCCCCATTTACCTAGAAGCAATTTCCAAGCCATAGTCAGTGAGAAGGAAACCAAAAAACCTGTTTTGCTGAGCGAAGGCATGTATCAATAAAGAAGAAATTGCACCTAAGAAATTGCACCCTAGAGATCTTCAGAGGATCTTAAATCTTTGGCTTAGTACTGATCTGCACACATGGAGAGGAAATCTTTTGAGGCTATGGAAAATGAATAATTCAGAATAATTTCTGAAGCTCACACAGGACTGAGGACTTTGTGAGATCCCACACACCAGAATGGAAAGACATCAAAATGCGTGGAGCATTGGGTAGAGTTTTCAAAATGTGTTTCCTTAGCAGTGGGAGTAAATTACCTCTAGATTAAAGACAATTTTGTAAGTTCCTTAACAAATCTTAAAGGCTCCAACATGATTTAATACCATAATAATCTTATAATGTATAAAGTAATACAACAAAATTTAGCATCCAAAACCATCAAAATGTAAGTGTCTGGTAGCTAATAAAAAGTTACTTGTCATTCAAGTAGGCAGGACAATATAATCTCTAGGATAAACATCAATCAATAGAAACATACACATGTAGAAGGAAAGAGATTATTGGACAAAAAAATTAAAACACCTATCTTAATGCTTCATATGCTCAAGATACAGAGGAAACCATGAGCATAATGAGAAAAGTAAAATGTAGAAAAGACCCAAATATAACTTTTAGAGGTGAGAACATAGTATTTGACATGAAAAAAGTACACATGTGATTAGCAGCTGAGACAATGCAAAAGAGATGATCAGTGACTTGAGGAAATGGTGATGGAAACTATTCAAAGTAAAATAGAAAAAAATGAACACAGCATCAGTGAGCTTGGGGAACAACATGAAATGTCATGTAATATATTATTGATGTTTTAAATTGAACGTTTTAAATGCATTTTAATTTCTAATATAGAAATATTGATAGTTTTACCTCACATAAAACAAAAGCTCTTTGGAATCATCAATAATTTTTAAGAATGTATAAGGCTCCAGAGACCAAAATTTTGAGAACTATTGCTCTAGAACCACTGAAGATAAGTAAATAAGGCAAAGATGTAGAGCTGGTAAGTCAATTGTAGATATAAATTAGAATTGTAAAATACTCAATTTATTCAAAATAGGCAAGAAAAAATAAAGAAGAAATGGGATAAGTAGAAAACAAACAGTAAAATGACTGAAGTCGCCCAACCATATTGATGATTACATTAAATGTAAATGGTCTAAGCACTTTGATTATCAAACTGGAGGAAAAGCAAGCCCCAACTATATGATTTCTTTGAGAAATCATTTTAAAGGTAAAGATACGTATTGAAATTAAAAGTATGAAACAACAAAAAAAAGACCAAATAGTAACAAAAGAAAGTCAAAGTGACTATTTAGTATCAGATAACAGACTGTAGATTACAAGAGGCAAAAAGGGAAAAAAAAAGGACTGAACTACTTTAAGTATGCATGCACCTAACAAGAGTTACAAAATATGTAACGCCAAAATTGATGAAAAGGGAAAAAAGACAAGTTTATAAATTATAAGTTGAGATGCAACACTTGCCTTCAATAATTGATAGAAATATAGTAGACAGAAAAATCAGTAAAGATGTAAACAACTTAAAGAGCACAATCTGTCAAATTGGTGTATTAGATACTTTAACAATACTCAACTCCAAAATAGCAGTATGCACTTTTTCAAGTACATGTTAAAAATTCAGACTATTACAGTCCATTACACATTTCTCAAATTTAAGAGACTGAATTTACTTAAAAAGTAGGTATGTTCTTCAATGAGAATGTTAAACTAGGAAGCAATAAAAGATTTAGAAATTAAATTATATACTTCTAAATATGAGTAAACAAAGTTAGAAAATATTTTGAACTAAAGATAATAAAAGCTCAACTTATCAAGTTTGTGGAATGCAGCTATGGTAGTAATAGGAGGGGAATCTATAGCATTAGATGCTTATATTAGAAATGAAAATGATCTCAAATTATGATCTAAGCTTCAATTATAAGAAACTTTAAAAGAGCAAATTAAATGTAAAATAAGCAAATTGGGGGAAGAAATAGAAACAATGGAAATATAAAGACAAAACAGGAAAATAATTGAGAAAAATCAATATAAAAAAGCTAGTTCCAGAAGATTAATAGAATTGGTAAACTTCTAGACTCACTGATAAGAATATCACAATTAAAGAGGGGACACCAGTATTGCTACCGCAGACACTGAGAGGATAAAAGAGAATATTTTGAACACACTTTGAACAATTTTATGACAATAAATTACATAGATGGAATAAAGAAATTCACTGAAAGACACAACCAAGTTTACTCAAGAGGAGTTAATCCGAATAGCCCATGTACCTTTAAAAATTAAACAATTAAAAATTTTGCCACGCATGAAAAAAAAAATAGAAAAGAAAAACACAAATCCCATCAGGCCCAGAAGAAATCACTGGTAAAATCTTTCAAACATTTAAAGGCGGGGGGGGGGGGGGGGGGAGACCAATTCTACAGAAAGTCTTCCATAAAATAGATGAGGGAGACATTTCCAACTCATTTTATGAGGTCAGCATTACCCTGCAACCAAAACTAGTCAAAGACATAAGAAAATTACACCCTAATATCATTAAAAGGACTAAGTATAAAGGTTCCTTAAGAAAATAAAATATTAAATATTAAAAATATATATCATAAGTGGAATTTATTCAAAAAGTGTAAGATTGGTTTAACATTTAAAAATCCAGCAATGTAGTTAAGCATATTAACAAATTGAAAGAAAAACCATGTGATCGTATCAGTAAATGAAGATATGTTTACCAAAATTTGATTCTATTTTATCGCAAACTCTCATCATCCTAGGGATAGAAGGGAATTTCTCCACTCTAATAAAGGTCAACTATAAAAACCTACAGCTAATAGCATACTCAGTGATATACAATTTGTTCCTTCTAAAAATCAGGGACAGGCAAGAATATCTAAACCCGTCACTTGTACTCATTACACTGGAGATCCTAGCATAGGTGATAATGCCAAGAAAAGATAAAAAGCAAAAGAAAACTGGCTATATTCAAAAGCAGAGTTTCACACAGAAATTTCTCAGGTCTCCACAAAAAGATATAACTTTAATAAGTGAATATATCTAGTTTGAATATACAAGGTTAATACACAAGTCGATTGTATTTATATATACTAGCAACAAACAATTGGAAATTATTTTGATCTATTATAATATCAGAACTATAACATTTAGGGCTACAGATAACAAAAGATGCAAAAACTTGTATACAGATTATAAAATATTGACAAAATTAAAGACCTAAATAAATGGAGACATATTATGGTAATGGATTGGGAGGCTCTGTAACAGGAAATGCACTTTCTGTCCTCTTCCAAGAACACTTATCAACCTTTCTTAGAGTATTTACAAATCAAGATATATTCTTTGAAAAAGTCATTATCTCTTCAGCACTTAAAAATGCAAATACTTAACAGAGACAGCAGAACAACACAAAATAAATTTACACCTTCCCGATTCTAGTGTCTTGATGTGTGTCCTTCTATGACATTCTTATATTCATCCACAAATCGTATTTCAAATATATGATTTCATCTTGTTTGTGAGATATTTCATTTACACTTTTTTGTGTGTGTGTGCTAAAAGGAACAGAGTGGTACCATGGAAAGCACTTGGGCTAATAGGTAGTGCATTTGGCTTATAGGTTTTGTCACCAACTGAGTGAGTTTTCCCCACTATTTTGGACAAATAATTTAACCTCTGTAGCTAAAATGTCCTCCTTGAAGCAGTCCCCAACCTTTTTGGTACTGGGGACCAATGTTCCTATGAGAATCTAATGCCCGATGATCTGAGGTAGAGCCAGGAGGTGATGCTAGCACTTGAAAGCGGCAGCAAATACAGATGAAGCCTCACCTGCTTGCTGTGTGGTCTGGTTCCTAATAGGCCATAGACCAGTACCGGTCCATGGCCCCAGGGTTGGGGACCCCTGTGTTAGTTGATTTTCAACAAAGGTCACAATGTAATTTAATGAAGGATAGTGTTTTCAACAATTGATACTGGAATAAATGAATATCCATTACATAAAAACAAAAAAACTCCAATACTTCTTACCTCATACTATAATTAAAATGGATCTTATGAGGTGACAAATGTGTTAATAAACTTGATGGTGGAAATCCTTTCATAGTGTAATATATATCAATCACTGCAATGATTTTAAATATTTTACAATTTTATGAATACCACCTTAATAACACTAAAAAAAGTGGAGATTGGTCATAAATATAAGTGCTAGAAGTATAAAACTTCCAGGAGAAAATATTTGCAACTTAGAATAGGAAAAGATTTCTTAGAACATAAAAAGAACAAATCACAAAAGGAAAAAAAAAAAAAGATGTAAAAATGTCAGATTAGATGTCCTCAAAATTGAAAGCTTTTGTTCTTTAAAAAACACAATTATGAAAAAGAGTCAAGCCACAGACTTGGAAAAAACATTACCAATACTAATATGTAATAAAGAATTTGTGAAGAGTTCTTACAATTTTTAAAAATCCAATAAACGCCGCAAAATTTTAATAGACATTTTATCAAATTACATTAACGGCAAGTAAGCCCATTGTTATGGGTTGACTTGTGCTCCCCCCATCCATGAACATATGGAAGACCTAACCCCTACTACTGTAGAATGTGACTATAATGGAGATAAAATCTTAAGAGATAATGAAGTTAAAATAAGGTCATTAGGATGAGCTCTAATCAGATTTGACTGATGTCCATGTAAAAACAGATTAAGACATAGGCAGACATGGTGGGAAGAGCACATGAAGACAGAGGAAATGGCCATCTACAAGCTAACGAGAAAGGCTTAAGAAACCAACTCTGTCAACAAATTGATCTTAGACATCAAGCCTCCAGAATTGTGAGAAAATACAATAATGCTGTTTGAACCACCTATTTTGTGGTACTTCATCATAGTAACCCTAGCAAATAAATATACACATGAATATATTCAATATCATTAGTTACAATAAAAAATGCAAATTAAAACATACTATAATGGCCAAAATTAAAAAGATTGCCAATGTCAAATGTTGGCATGGATGTGGGGCAACTGGAATTGTCATACATTGCTTCTGGGAATGGAAAATGGTACGGCCGCTCTGGAAAACAGTTTGGCAATTTGTTATAAAGTTAAATATACACTCATCATAAAACCCAGCAATCTACTCTCAGATATTTACATAAGAGAAATGAAAGCATATGCTCACTGAAAGAGAACTCAACTATTCATAGCAGATTAATTGATAATAGCACCCAAATGAATAACCACAATGTAAAACTGGTAAATGGATAAACAAATTGTAGTTTATCTATATAATGAAATACTAATCAACAATTAAATAAGAAAACATTCCTGATACATATAGCATATGGATGAATTCCAAAACCATTACACTAAGTGAAAGAAGCCAGACCAAAGGTTATATATTGTTTCCATTTAAACGAAATTCTAGAAAATGCAAAAGTATCATGACAAAAATGCAGAAGAGTGGTTGCTAGGAACCAGGGGTGGATAGATCGGCCCAAAAAAGACAAAAGAAAATCTTTGGGTTGATGAAAATGTTCGATAAAGTGATTTTTGACAGTGGTTACACCACAGTATACATTTGTCGAAACTCAAATTGTACAATTAATTGATGCATTTTCATATGTAAATTATTCTCAGTAAAGAAGATTTTAAAAAATAATTAGGATGTACAAAGTGTTTTGTCAGCATGGGAAAAATTTATACAATGGTAAGCTAAGAAAACAAGATATTAACTAAAATGTGTTTAAAATGATAATTATAAAATATGAACTATACTTTTCTCTTAGTATTGGAATTATTTTTATTTTGGTACTTTGTAGTAATTTCCAGCTTTTTCATTGAAAGATGAAAACAACCATATTTGCCCCTTTTTTGTTTTAACTTTCAAGAGCCACCTAAATAGAATGGTAACAGCATACAGACACGGAAATACAGACAACAGATCTCACAAGCTCCAGAACAAACGTGCAGCTGAATTTCACATGTTAGTACAGAATCCAAGACCAACAGCAAAAGGCTGTTCTGCCTTTCTGATGATCTAGGTGTTCTGTGTCTTTGCTTCTAGTGTTCACCGCTGCTACCGGCACCCCAACTAAGTCTCTATGCTATATATTTGTGTGTGTGTGTGTATTCATCTGTGCTATATATATATATTCTCAAGGCTTTTGCTAACTTTTGGGTTTTATGTCTTTTCAGTATCTTCATACTATGTCATCTGTGTGTTCCTCATATCTCAAGATCAATTTCCTAAGGGCAAGAATCAGATAATCCCAGCTAATTATAATTTGTGGCAATTCCAAACTAACCTAAAATATATTGCTACTTCTCTCATAGAAGTTCCTTCCTCCTTAAATGTGGGCTGTAATTAACAACTTGCTTAACAAATAATATGGCAAGTGTGATGATGTGTGCTTCTGAGACAAGGTCTTACAAGGCATATGGCTTTCTCCTTGTTGTCTTTCTCTTGGATCACTTGCTTTAAGGGAAGGAAGCCAGTCACCATGTCATGATAATACTCAAACAGCCCTGTGAGAAGGTCCCTGTGTAGAAAACTAAAGCTTTCGCCAATAAATGAGTCATATACGTGAGCCATATAAGTGAGCTATCTCTGAAAAGGATGCTCCAGGCCCTCTCAAGCCTCACAGTTCCACTACCATCCTGACTGCAACCCCAAGCCAGTTAGGCTACCCCTGAATTCCCAACCTCCAAATACTATAAAGGTAATAAACATATATTGTTTTGAGACAGTAAGTTTTCCATAAGTTTGTTATACAGCAATGCTATTCCTACTTAAGGGAAGTTTTGTCATAAACTTCCCCATAGATTGACTGTTTAGGGCACCCAGGCATGAAAAATAACCCGAGTGTTCTCTCAGCAAGCACATTAGGTTTGAAAAATTACCTCAGAGTGGAGATATGGACAAGAAAAATGCCTTTATTGGGCTGTGTGAGAGAGACAGAGATAGAGAGAGAGAGAGACACACACACACACACACAGAGACAGACACACACACACACAGACACACACACACACAGACACACACACACACAGACACACACACACACAGACACACACATCTGTCCTTATGATAATTTATTTACCTTAAAAAATGACCTTTCACACAAATGGGACTCCAAATGAAGATAAATTTGTTTAATAATTTGTTCTTTAATTTCAAAGAAGCCTAGAGTTCTTGAGATTTGGTTTCTAAGACATGTTTATTTGAATTTCTATATTCGCCACTTTTACCAGTATAAACCTGTCAGTCTTATAGAACCTCTTTTGTACATTACTTTTTAATCTAATTTTGGTGAAAAACACCTGCGAAGATTTAGAATTTTTCTTTTGATAAAGAGACTGCCATAGTGAGTTTACAAATTCTATTTTTGGAAAATATTCCCCACCTGGCAATTGTACCTAGTTAAACTTGAAAAAAAATCTTGTAGTTGCAGCCCAAGAAACTCATGTTTTTCTGGAGCTTTATAAACCTGAAAATTTTGAATTATATGGTTTGCTACACACTTACCACTTCATGGCTTATAAAGACTAGAGCTTTATAAAAGACTTTTTTTCCCCCCCAGCAAGTGTTTCCTATTCCCAAGGAAGCCAAAGACTCCAAATTCTAATACAGGTGTAGAGAATTCCCATTCCTATTACAGTGGCTATATCACCTGCCACAACACACCTATTTGGTATAATTTAGAAATTCTTTGTGTTAAATAATTTATACTGGTACTCACTGAGTGAGACTAGATTTAAAGGCAACCTTCAGAATTCTGACATTTAGCTTTCACGACCAGCAGCATCATTTTTGCAGACAACTCCATTTTGTCATTTATAGAGTAACATATAGACATCACGGGAGCACGCAGGCCACCTATGATTTTATTGTATTAAATGATGGCATTATCCTTCCCAATAGTCCTAGCTAAGTATAACTACAAATAGCTACAAAGACCCTTTTTCTATAGGTTAACCTCTGTACAGATAAAAGATTCCTCAGAATAGAGTGCATATGAAATGAATCTACTAGAGGCTTAAGTCAGATCAATACCTTTTTTACGAAGAATG
The DNA here is from genome assembly GCF_000151845.1 of Pteropus vampyrus. NCBI lineage: Eukaryota > Metazoa > Chordata > Mammalia > Chiroptera > Pteropodidae > Pteropus > Pteropus vampyrus. The sequence goes on from NW_011888936.1 coordinate 776,382, forward strand.
GAAAAAAAGTTACTAAAAACATCACATTTGATTTCTGTTTGGAACAACAAGGCAGTGGCAATCATTTCATCAGGTCATTCCTGTCTTATGGATCCAGGACAGAACATTCCTAAGAATCCATAACTTGATTACAAAACAAAAACAATGCTTTCCTACTAACTAAATGTTTCTACCACCTTGAATTTCAGTTGGAGTTATTCTGGTTGAAACCCTTCTCATCGTTTGGTTGCCAATGTAAATTTCATGATAACTTCACCTTCAAATACATAATAAGGAGAATGTAGTGATATTAAACAGCTACTGACTGCAGCAAGGAGTGCAAAGTACTCTTTCATATAATTCTTATTGCTTAAAGATATACATATATATGTGTATATATATATACACACACATATATGTATGTATATATACACATATATACACACATATACATACATATATATAAATATATATACACATAAATACATTTAAAGTTTCCATTGCAGTGAAAGTTACCTTATTTCTTTAGCTTTAGTACACTAAACAAAAGGGAGGCTTTACATAGACAATTGACACAGGCTACTGAAGTGGGAGCATCGAATAACTGATCACCACCTCCAACACTCTCTATGACCACAATTCTATATTTTCCTCTTCAGATGGAAAGATAAAACATAAAAAATAAATCTAGCTACCATAACTCAAGTTAAAGAATCCATATACTTAGTACATACTTAAGTAAGTCTAAAATAATTAAGAAAATTCTTTAGCAATTTGATAAAGTACAATCATATTCTTTTCTCTTAAAAGACTTTTGCCTGCGTTTGTATTTATTTCTCGTTAAGGTGAAATAACACTCGTTTTGAAACAGATGCAAAATTATCCTTATTAGGTACTTTTTTTTTTGACATTGGTATTTTAACACTGTGATTAAACCAGATGGGAGACAACCTTTTCTTTCTTTCTTAAAAAAAAAAAATGGGGGGTGGGGTGGGAATAAAGCACACAAGCACAGGCAGGTACTTTTAGTTTCTAGTTGCCATAACAACTTGAGTCTGCTTCCATCATTAAATCATCTTTTGATCACAGTTATGGATTTTTTGTGGGTAACAAGTAAGAGATTCATTTATTTCACTTAATAATTTTCTGTTGAGGAAATTCCTCTCCTTTTGAAAACAGCTTATTGTCTATTTTATTAAACAAAAGCAGAAGAGTACTATAAACTCCCCCTCAAAACTATAAAGTGCAAGGGCTCCCCAAAGAAATCTTGGAAGTATTATATTGCAGTTTCACAGACTTCTAATGATATATTTAAAGAGTATTTTGTTTCCATGAAAATTAAATACTTCTAGTGACTTTACAATGTGAGAATTATCCATATATTTTTCTCTGTTTCTATAGGGCAATTCAGAAATTTTTTATGATAACAACACCCAAACATATTGCAGTAAAATGCTTTCCTTCTGGCCTCTTTCGTCTATTGTTTAATCTTGGGGTCTGAACACATCTGGAAAACAGTGAAGTCAGTGGGAAGTGTGAGAAGCTGGTATCCAAGCCAATTGCTTCCTAGCAACAGCACTTGGGGAAAAATAGGCTCATTTGTCAAGTGACCCCAAAGCAGGAAATCAGGGGGCCCTGGGGAATGATAATAGCATATGCAAGATGCAAAACATAAGTTAACATTTACCTTCCCAAAGTGGAATATTCAACGTCCTCTATAAACACAATGCCCAAACTCAAAAGAAATCAAAAGAGCCATGATGGCTCAGCTCACAGAACTTCTCATATTTCCTGTAACAGAGGACCAATTTTTGTGTGTGTACAATTCATTCATAGATTGTTACTTTTGTAAAATGTCACAAAAATAGAGTAGAAGAGTTAAATTAAAAAGCCATTACAAATACAAAACCAAATTTTAAATAATAGAGGCAACTAATATAATCTCTTTCATTATCTGTTTAAATGTTTCTAAACACTTACCCTCAATGTCTGTCTAGACCTCCAGTTCACAGGACAGCAGGAGTGAGCAGACCACCAAATTTAAAACAGCTCCGATTCAGAGGTAAACTCCTCAAACTTTTTGAGCCTGTTAAATACAAATCCCCAAGCAACCCCGTGCTCAGAGAGTCAGATTCAGTAAACCTGGACTAGGGGTGGATAATTAGCATGCCTGACAAACTCACAGGTGTTGCCAACATATGAGTAGCAGTGCTAGAGAAGATCTGATGTGTTATATGGCATTATTGTCTGATGCTCTCACTGTGGACATCCGTTATACTAACGCATAAGAATCCTGAGGCTGGGTGAGGGTAAGATCACCCAGGAGAGGCAGGAAGACTTTAATTTCTCTCTTTATCATTTCCGAACAAAAGGTAAATGTTATTAGGTCACAAAATTCTTCAAGATCTGCGTCATTCCCCCAGTTTTGCCAGTTTGTCCTTCTACACACCTTATCGATTCAAAATTTATGCTGCAGCCACATGGAATTATGGGTAGATAGATTCTGACAGAGAAAGAGTTCTCATGCTCTCGTGCCTTCCCTCTCTCATTCTCTGTGCCTGGGAAGCTTCTCCTCCCTTCACCTCAGTTCCTCGCCCCTCCTCCTATTCTTTCAACAAATGTTTTTGGCTACCTGATAGGATTTTTACATGAGGTCTAAATGAGATGATGCATTTATAGAGCTTAGTAGGCAAAAGAGCAAATGGCAAGCATTCAATGATGATGCTGATGCTGAAAATGATAATGGCAAGAAAAATGAGATTATATGCAGACTAGAGTGTCTAACACATTGTTTTGTAACTACTAATTTTCAAGTCACCTCAATTAGGCTGTGAAGGTTCATTGTAGGAATTGTGTTTTTCACATCAACATTTCTATTCCTAGTGTGGTCTCTAGGATACAGTAATGTCTTAATAAACGTTTGCTGACAGGAGGATAAGAACCAGAAGGAATGACACACAACTATACTTAATCCTATTCTTTTTCCACTATACCATGCTGTATCATTAAAATTTCCCCTTTTCTAACCTCTCTATCACAGAGTTGAAAAAAAAAATACAAGGAAACACTCCCTTTTGTCATTTTAAATAATCCTTGAGAAAAGCAATTAATTTGCTAATTGACTTAGATTATTTCACACTTCTTTAAACCGGGCCAAGCACTCATCATTCATGTAAATGGAGAAGGGGCTGTGACAGTTGTGCAGGTGTCACTGAGATGCCCCTCAAGAAAGAACTTGCCCTTCAGCTGCAAGTGGTACAATTTCATAATTTGTCTCAGGTTTCAACTCAAGGCCACCATCCTCTCAGGTGGCCCCCATCCAATGACAGAGCATAGCAGGGGACTGGTGCTCAGCTGTTTCTGCCTAGTTCAGGATTCTTCAAATGAAGAGTCTCTAGAGCTTTTTTTTTGAGCTGGTAGGGACTTTCTGATCTACGTCATGGTATAAAGCTCTTCCACCCAAGCCTGTTTCCTTCCCCCTTCCCTTTCACAAGTGTGTCTGATCAGCGACATTGTCTGAAGGCTTTCTCTAACCTCTCATCATGTGTTACTTATTCCTTGTGTACAAGTATACCTTGTTTTATTGTACTTCACTTTATTGCACTTCATGGAATGTTGCATTTTTTTCAAATTGAAGGCAAGACCCTCCACCAGCAAAAGGCTTACAGCTCATTTTTTTGTGATACTTTATTGTGGTGGTCTCCAATCTTGGATTTCCAGGCTGTTTGGATTTCCAGCTTTATCTGTGTTTTCTTCCTAATGGCATAGGAACATGAAAATGCAAAACGATGCTTTTGGCTTTCTCAATGGGATAGTAAGCATTGAATCAAACTGGGGTCTAGCTAAGAAACAAACTGAACAAGAGATAAGTGAGACCCGCTGAGCATTTATCTGGGATTAGGCACGGAGAGAAGGTAATTGTGTCTCCCACCTGCTGAAAAGCACTCCTGGCCTCCTTCAGAGCAGCCGCTTTTCACTCTGTTCTTGTCTATGGAGTTCTGTGGAGAATTTCGACAGAAAAGAGGGTGCTGTTGCTAATGAAAATATTGAAAATTACTGGTTTCAACTTGTATGTTAAAGATAAAAGTTGGGAGTGGCTGCCAAACGAATACCAGTTATGAGATAAAGCATCCCTGGAATCATAAATCTTTCCAATGAAAAAATATGATTTGATTTGCAATATATCTCTATACATATGAAAAATGTACATATATGTATGTGTTATGTTTACATATATGTGACATTAAATATATTTGCTAAATAAATTGATTGGTTTCACATAGAATTTTCAGGAATGCATCTATTAAAGGAAGCAGAGTGGGCTAGTGTTTCTCAGGAGAGAGTGAGCTACAAAAAAAAGTGAAAACAGAATGAGACTGCGACGACCTGGGTTTGCATCCGGACACTGACATTTAGCACCAGTATGACTAAACAAACTATTTTGTGTTTGTGCCCAGTGTACCCAAGTGTGACCTATTAAAAATAATATTTGCCTTGTGAAAATTAAAAGAGAATTATAAATGCCCCGTATTCTCATAAGAGACCTAAAAAAAAAATCATGGCTTGGGTAACTTTGCTTCCTCCGAGAAAGTACTCTACTTCCTTTTTTTAATAAGAATTATGTAGCCTTTCATGTCTTCCATTTTGCTTCACCTTCCAGAAAATTCATAGCCCATTTTGAAGCTCAACAGTAACAACTAGTTTGAACCTTTATAATCTGCTAATTTGTATTCTTCCTTTTGCTAGTGTCGAATTTCTACCTTTATTTAAATGTTCTTCAATCTCAATTTTCAATTTCATTACCTTTTTAATATGTGCTCTCATCTTAGCTGTCCCTACTCCTTTGTGGAGCAAAGCAGTAGAGCTAGAGAGGAAGAAAAAGGAGAAGGGCTGAGGAGAATGACTCTAATATCGCTGCCCCCCCTCCCCACGATGGTTCAATAAGCATTTGTGAAAAGTATAATATGATTAATCTGGTTGTCCATAGCTTCTGGGAACTACTGCCTTAAGGCATTAAGGTGTTTAATTAATAGCACTTTATATCTGTAAGCACCTTTTATTTTTCCATGATGCTGTGCCTATGATATAAGTGTGTCACTGGTAACGGTCTCAGTATGGAGAATCTTTTTTGGCACTTTCTGAAAGGTACCAGTGAGGACTGAGAACACAGTCATCACAGTTTAGGTTATTAAATACAGTACACTGGAGCCTTGCTATAACAACCAATCTTTGCCACCAGCCACATAATTTATTTATGTACCTAGAAATATTCCTGTAAAACATCTATATTCTATAGATGGATAGATAAATGGTAAGTGATATCTAAAAGAAAAAATCGTCTAGACCTCAGAGGAATCCAATAATTCAAACTTACTACAGACAGCCTGAAGATAGTTAACATACATAGTATTGATTATATCGAGATTTAGTGCTCTGGGAAAAAAAATAATGAAAAACAACATTTTGCTATTGCAAGGATTTGAGAGAGAAGCAATTAAAATGCAAGAGACATCAGTCTTGTTAGTATGAAATTTTACAAATATTTTCAGGAATAAGATCATTGTCTCCTAAGAATAAATGTTTGGTTACAAATCTAAGTTCTGAAAAACTAGAGAATACTTTTTCTTAATTAAAAAAAAAAAAAAAGGCTATGTGACCTCTGACAGCACTCTGCTCCAGTGTCATCCCTCTTGTTTTTACGTTACAGCCCCTTATGCATTCCTGTGGAGATGTCTGCCATCATACCATGTGACAGCCCCGCCCAAAAGGGGCTTTGGCATTCCTATAGACAAACTGTTCCTACACAGAAAGGCTGGATATTACTTTGGGGGAAAATTGATTATAAACAAACACCACACATTTCTGTTCCTTTGCTTATTCTTCCTCTTACCCTATTCTTTACATAGGTGATCTTTCTTTTCACCAAAGTTTCAGCTGTTGCTCTTATGCGATGGCTTCCAAGTTCACAGCTTTAACTGTTTTTCTCTTGAATCCCAAACCCAGGATTTCGAGCTATCTGGAAAATACTTCACTTGGGTGTCCTGACAGCATGCCAAATTTAATTTCTTAGAAAATAAATTTCTCCTCCTCCATGTCCCCTTTCCCCAACTCCTTGATTAGATAATACATGTTCCGAAATGACTCTGCCTAGTTAGTTGCCTCGCGGACTTGAATTCAGGCAAGAGTCGATGGGACCGACGTGGAGACTCAAGCTACACCCTACACCCTACATCTCCCAGGTGGTCGTTCTGGCTCCCTTCTTTGTGCTCGCGGAGACTCCATCATAGAACTTAGCTCACTGCTGCATGACTATTTGATCTATGTCTTTCTTTCTTTGGGGTTCGAGCTCTAATGGTAAAGAAAATGTCCTGCTGTCTTAATATATCCAGACCCTTAGAGTATGTTCCTAAATGAACTCTTAATACATTTAGAAACTATTTCCTGAACACCTACTGTTCAGCTAAGTGCCGGAGATATAATCGCGAGGATGACAGATTCTGTCCCCACCCTCATGCAACTAGGAACATAGATCCGAAGAGAAAAATACTGTTATAGTATAATTTCGGATGCTTTAATAGTACCTGGGAAGGTGCTTAATATTCAGGAAAAAAGGATGGAAAACACAGTGGGGACTAGGATGAGGCAAGCTAGGTGCTTAGACTTCAAAATTTAGGGAAGTACTAACTGATGAAGTTGTGTAAGTATAGAGTCAGGACCTGAGAGTGACTGTCTCCTTAAATTTTGTTTCCTGGGAGACTCATTCTAGTCCTGGCCCTGATGGAAAACTTATATTGCCTGTATATACTAAGTCATTTGCAAAAGTATCCCAAGCCTGGTTGGTAGAGCCTTAGGGACCACTATTCTCTGTAATAGGAAATTAATTATTTTATAGGATCTGGGCATACTCCCTACTTTTATTAAAGGGGGTACATAAGAGATTAAGCATAATTACTCTAGATAGGTTAATAAGTACAACCACCAGAAATACAAGAAAAATAAAAATCGGAGTAAAAGAATGTGCTTATATAGAACTAGTACTGGTACATATTAAGTAGAAATGTTATGGTGTAGTAGTTAGGGGCATAGCCTCTAGCACTTTACCATTAACTAGCTGTGTGGCCATGGGTAATCATGTATCCTCTTTATAATTCGATTTCTTCATCTGAACTATGGAAATAATGATAACACTATTTTATAGAGTTGTGAATATTAAATGAGCTGATATACATAAAGAACTTAGAAAAGTGCCAGACACTTTGTGAACATTCAGTGAATGCTAACTAATGTATTATTTCTTTAATTTTGTAATAATATTTTTATTACATTTTGGGGTGATATTGGTTAATAAAATTATATAAGTTTCAAGAGTATAATTCAATAATGTCACATGTATATTGCATTGTGTGTAAACTACCCAAAGTTAGATTTCCTTTTGTCACTGTATATTTGACCCCTTTACCCTTATCTACCCTCGCCTTTCCCATTGGTAACCACTAAACTGTTGTCCATGTCCAGGAGTCTCTGTTTGTCTTGTTCATTTTAGTTTGATAGCCCACATATGAGTGAAATCATATGATTCTCAACTTCTTCTGTCTGACTTATTTCGCTTAGCATGGTTATCTCAAGATCCATCCATGTTGTTACAAATGGTAGTATTTCTTCTTATGTCTGAGTAATATTCCATTGTATATATATGTACCAACTCTTTATCCAATCATCTATCGAAGGGCATTTCAGTTGTTTTCATGTCTTGGCCGCTGTGAATAATGCTGCAATGAACATTGGGGGGCATATATCTTTACAGATAAATGTTTTCAATTTTTTTAAGGTAAATACCCAGAAGTGGGATTGCTGAGTTATATGAGAATTCTATTCTTAGTTTTTTGAAGAACTTTCACATTGTTTTCCATAGTGGCTATACCAATTTACATTCCCAGCACCAGTGTATGAGGGTTCCTTTTCCCCTACAATCTCTCCAACACTTGTTATTACTTTTCCTGTTGATGATAGGCATTCTAACAGGTGTGAGGAACTATCTCATTGTGGTTTTGATTTGCATTTCCCTGATAGCTAGTGAAGCTGAGTATCTTTCATATCTCTTGGCTATTTGTATATCTTCCTGGGAGAATAATCTGTTCAGATAATTTTTTAATAGGATTGTTTGTTTTTTATTGTTGAGTTGTATGAGTTCTTTACATATTTTTAAATTGGATTGTTTGTTTTTTTATTGTTGAGTTGTATGAGTTCTTTACATATTTCTGACATAGGCTCTTATCGAAGGCATTGTTTGCAAATATCTTCTCACATTCAGTTGGTTGCTTCTTTGTCTTGTTGATGTTTTCTTTTGTTGTGCAGAAGATTTTTGGTTTGATATATTCCTACTCATTGATTTTTGGTTTTACTTCCCTTGCTGTTGAGGTCAAATTCATAAAATCCTCTCTAAATCCAAGATCCATGAGTTTGGTGCCTATGTTTTCTGCTATGCAATTTATTGTTTCAGGTCTCATATTCAGGTCTTTGTGACATTTTGAGTCAATTTGGGTGTATGGTGACAGAGATTAGTCTAGTTTGATTCTTTTATATGTGGCTTTTCAATTTTCCTAACACCATTTATTGAAGAGAGTTTCTTTTCTCCATTGTACATTTTTGGCTCCTTTGTTGAAAATATAAACCACATATAAACCCATATATATGGGTTTATTTCAAGCTCTGAATTCTATTCTATTGGACTGTGTATCTGTTTTTATGCCAATACTATGCAGTTTTAGTTTTTGTTGCTTGGCACTATAACTTGAAGTCAGGTAGTGGGATACCTCCAGCCTTGTTCTTTTTTCTCAGGATTTCTTTGGCCATTTGGGGTCTTTTGTGATTCCATACAAATCTGATAATTTTTTTATTCTATTTCTTTTTTAAAAATGTCATTGAGATTTTGATGGGGATTGCATTAATCTGTTTATAGCTATATATATGGCCATTTTAAAACTGTTGATGCTTTCAATCCATGAACATGGAATATCTTTTTATTTCTTTGTGTCTTCTTCAACTTACTTTAATAATGTCTTGTAGTTTTCAGTGTATACATTTTTCACATTCTTTGTTAAGTTTATTCCTAGATATTTTATTTTGTTACAATTGAAAAATTAATTATTTTTTAAAATTTCTTTTTGTGAAATTTAATTGTTAGTGTATAGGAATGCAATGGATTTTTGTACATTGATTTTATATCCTGCAACTTTACTGTATTTGTTTGTTGCTAAGAGGTTTTTTGGTACAGTCTTTAGGGTTTTCTGTATAGAGAATCATGTCATCTGCAAAAAGTGACAATTTGACCTTTTCATTCCCAATTCAGATGCCTTTTATTTCCTTCTCTCACCCGATTGCTCTAGCTAGGACTTCCAATACTATGTTAAATAAGAGTGATGAATAGTTCTTTGGAAAGATAATAAAATTGACAAACTTATGGCTAGACTCACTAAAGAAAAAAAGAAAAAAGACACGAACAAAAATCAGAAATGAAAGAGAAGTTATGACAAATACCACTGAAATACAAAGAATCATATAAGAATACTATGAAAAATTATATGCCGCCAAATTCAATTACCTAGAATAGACAATTTCTTAGAAATATACAATCTTCATAGACTGAATCATGAAGAACTAGAAAATCTAAATAGACCAATCAAAAGTAAGGAAACTGAAACAACCATCAAAAACCTCCCCAAAGTAAAAGTCCAAGACCAGATGGCTTCACTAGTGAATTCTACCAAACATTCAAAGATGATTTAATACCTGTCCTTCTCAAACTCTTTAAAAAAATTAAAGAAGAGGCAATATTTCCTAACTCATTTTATGAGGCCAAAATTACCCCAATACTAAAACCTGGTAAAGATAACACAAAAATAAAACTAAAAACCAATATGTTGGTGAATACAGATGTAAAAATCTTAAACAAAATACTAGCAAATCGAATACAACAATTCATTAAAAAGATTATATATTTCAATCAAGTGGGGTCCATTCCAGGGACACAAGGATGGTTCAACATAGGCAAATCAATCAATGTGATACACCATATAAACAAAATAAAGGATAGAAACCATATGATCATATCAATAGATGCAGAAAAAGCATTTGACAAGATACAACATTTATTTATGATTAAAACACTTAAGATGAGTATATAGACGAAGTACCTCAACATAATAAAGGCCACATACAACAAACTCTCAGCCAATATTAAACTTAATGGTAAAAAACTAAAAACCCTCTAAGATCAGGAACAAAACAAGGCTGTCTGCTACCACTATTATTCAATATATATTATTTTTTAATTCCTTTCATTCTTTTTAGCAGATATGTATTCCTATTGAGAATGATAAGTTGAATATCAAAGACTCTTGATTTGAAATTTGGGAGAATCTTAACAATTAGCTGAAATTGTCATACAACTACATCCTGCAGAACATCCTGCACAGACACTTAAAACTAACATGATTCTAATTAAAACATACCCCCATCCCCTCCATCCTCAACCTTCTACTCTAGAGTTGTTATTGTTGTTTTTTAATCACAATTAATGGCAATGATATCTATTTATTTTTAATCACATCGCCCAATTGACATTCAGCTTTCCAACAGGTATCATTATGTGTGTGTATGTGTGTTTAACAATTTGCCTCCCCACATAAAATGTAAATTCCCATGAGGGCACAGGATGGTCTCTTGTGTTAACAGCTATATTTCCAGTGCCTAGTTCAGTGATCGACACACAGCAGGTACTTAAATAATTTTGAACAAATGGATGAATGAGTGGTTAATTTTTCAACTCTTCTCCTTCCTTTCCTCTTACTCTCCATAAACTGATACGAATTCTATCAATTCAATGTCCTGAATATTTTTTACGTAATATGTTCTGTCCATACTGCTACCACACTATCTCAAGTCATCACCAGCTCTACTTGGATTACTGAAATGGCATCATGAGTACATGTAAAGACTTGTAAAACCTAAATAAGGATTATAGTATAGGTAACAACATTACATCAAAGTCAGTTTCCTAGTTTTGATATTGTGCTACAGTTATATGAGATCATTGGGGGAAGTTGAGTGAAAGATCCAGCATTCTCTGTCATGTGAGGACACAGAAGATAGCTATAGATTAGCCAGGAAGTAGGCCCTCTCTAGAAACTGAATCTGCTGGCACCTTGATCTTGAACTTCCAAGCCTTGAGAACTGTGAGAAACACTGTTATTTAGACCACCCAGTCTATGGTATTTTTGTTATTGCAGCTTGAATGGGCTAAAATGCTCTCCTATTGATAATAATTATAAGCTTTCGACAAAATTTTAGAACAATAACTACAGCAACCTCTACTCGAAGGCCACTGGAAAGTAAAGAAAAGCAAGCAGAAATTGGAAGCGATATAACTTTCATTGATTTTTGCTTTTACTTCCCTTGCCTTTGAGGTCAAATTCATAAAATCCTCTCTAAGTCCAAGGTCCATGAGTTTGGTGCCTATGTTTTCTGCTATGCAATTTATTGTTTCAGGTCTCATATTCAGGTCTTTGTGACATTTTGAGTCAATTTGGGTGTATGGTGACAGAGATTAGTCTAGTTTGATTCTTTTATATGTGGCTTTTCAATTTTCCTAACACCATTTATTGAAGAGAGTTTCTTTTCTCCATTGTACATTTTTGGCTCCTTTGTTGAAAATATAAACCACATATAAACCCATATATATGGGTTTATTTCAAGCTCTGAATTCTATTCTATTGGACTGTGTATCTGTTTTTATGCCAATACTATGCAGTTTTAGTTTTTGTTGCTTGGCACTATAACTTGAAGTCAGGTAGTGGGATACCTCCAGCCTTGTTCTTTTTTCTCAGGATTTCTTTGGCCATTTGGGGTCTTTTGTGATTCCATACAAATCTGATAATTTTTTTATTCTATTTCTTTTTTAAAAATGTCATTGAGATTTTGATGGGGATTGCATTAATCTGTTTATAGCTATATATATGGCCATTTTAAAACTGTTGATGCTTTCAATCCATGAACATGGAATATCTTTTTATTTCTTTGTGTCTTCTTCAACTTACTTTAATAATGTCTTGTAGTTTTCAGTGTATACATTTTTCACATTCTTTGTTAAGTTTATTCCTAGGTATTTTATTCTTTTAGTTGCAATTACAAAAAGAATATTTTTCCTGAAATTTCATTGTTGGTGTATAGGAATGCAATGGATTTTTGTACATTGATTTTATATCCTGCAACTTTACTGTATTTGTTTGTTGCTAAGAGTTTTTTTGGTACAGTCTTTAGGGTTTTCTGTATAGAGAATCATGTCATCTGCAAAAAGTGACAATTTGACCTTTTCATTCCCAATTCAGATGCCTTTTATTTCCTTCTCTCACCCGATTGCTCTAGCTAGGACTTCCAATACTATGTTAAATAAGAGTGATGAATAGTTCTTTGGAAAGATAATAAAATTGACAAACTTATGGCTAGACTCACTAAAGAAAAAAAGAAAAAAGACACGAACAAAAATCAGAAATGAAAGAGAAGTTATGACAAATACCACTGAAATACAAAGAATCATATAAGAATACTATGAAAAATTATATGCCGCCAAATTCAATTACCTAGAATAGACAATTTCTTAGAAATATACAATCTTCATAGACTGAATCATGAAGAACTAGAAAATCTAAATAGACCAATCAAAAGTAAGGAAACTGAAACAACCATCAAAAACCTCCCCAAAGTAAAAGTCCAAGACCAGATGGCTTCACTAGTGAATTCTACCAAACATTCAAAGATGATTTAATACCTGTCCTTCTCAAACTCTTTAAAAAAATTAAAGAAGAGGCAATATTTCCTAACTCATTTTATGAGGCCAAAATTACCCCAATACTAAAACCTGGTAAAGATAACACAAAAATAAAACTAAAAACCAATATGTTGGTGAATACAGATGTAAAAATCTTAAACAAAATACTAGCAAATCGAATACAACAATTCATTAAAAAGATTATATATTTCAATCAAGTGGGGTCCATTCCAGGGACACAAGGATGGTTCAACATAGGCAAATCAATCAATGTGATACACCATATAAACAAAATAAAGGATAGAAACCATATGATCATATCAATAGATGCAGAAAAAGCATTTGACAAGATACAACATTTATTTATGATTAAAACACTTAAGATGAGTATATAGACGAAGTACCTCAACATAATAAAGGCCACATACAACAAACTCTCAGCCAATATTAAACTTAATGGTAAAAAACTAAAAACCCTCTAAGATCAGGAACAAAACAAGGCTGTCTGCTACCACTATTATTCAATATATATTATTTTTTAATTCCTTTCATTCTTTTTAGCAGATATGTACTCCAATTGAGAATGATAAGTTGAATATCAAAGACTCTTGATTTGAAATTTGGGAGAATCTTAACAATTAGCTGAAATTGTCATACAACTACATCCTGCAGAACATCCTGCACAGACACTTAAAACTAACATGATTCTAATTAAAACATACCCCCATCCCCTCCATCCTCAACCTTCTACTCTAGAGTTGTTATTGTTGTTTTTTAATCACAATTAATGGCAATGATATCTATTTATTTTTAATCACATCGCCCAATTGACATTCAGCTTTCCAACAGGTATCATTATGTGTGTGTATGTGTGTTTAACAATTTGCCTCCCCACATAAAATGTAAATTCCCATGAGGGCACAGGATGGTCTCTTGTGTTAACAGCTATATTTCCAGTGCCTAGTTCAGTGATCGACACACAGCAGGTACTTAAATAATTTTGAACAAATGGATGAATGAGTGGTTAATTTTTCAACTCTTCTCCTTCCTTTCCTCTTACTCTCCATAAACTGATACGAATTCTATCAATTCAATGTCCTGAATATTTTTTACGTAATATGTTCTGTCCATACTGATACCACACTATCTCAAGTCATCACCAGCTCTACTTGGATTACTGAAATGGCATCATGAGTACATGTAAAGACTTGTAAAACCTAAATAAGGATTATAGTATAGGTAACAACATTACATCAAAGTCAGTTTCCTAGTTTTGATATTGTGCTACAGTTATATGAGATCATTGGGGGAAGTTGAGTGAAAGATCCAGCATTCTCTGTCATGTGAGGACACAGAAGATAGCTATAGATTAGCCAGGAAGTAGGCCCTCTCTAGAAACTGAATCTGCTGGCACCTTGATCTTGAACTTCCAAGCCTTGAGAACTGTGAGAAACACTGTTATTTAGACCACCCAGTCTATGGTATTTTTGTTATTGCAGCTTGAATGGACTAAAATGCTCTCCTATTGATAATAATTATAAGCTTTCGACAAAATTTTAGAACAATAACTACAGCAACCTCTACTCGAAGGCCACTGGAAAGTAAAGAAAAGCAAGCAGAAATTGGAAGCGATATAACTTTTGATAAAAGCAAACCGCACTGAACAAGATTCACTCAACTCCTAACTCACATGATATACAAAATTAATTCAAGATAGATTACAGCCCTAAATATAACAGCTAAAACCATAAAGTGTCTAGGAGAAAACAGGAGGTTATATCTAAGATCTTGGGGTAGACAAAGATTTTTATATAAGACTCTAAGGAAAAAATTATAAATTGTACTTTATCGAATTAAAATTTCTGCTCATCAAGACACTCTTAAGGCAATTAAAATACAAACCACAGCCTGGGAGAAAATATTTGTAATATATATACCTGACAAAGTAGTTGTCTCCTGAGTATATAAATAACTCTTACAAATTCAAATAAGATAATTTCATACAGGTATGCTTGATTTGGGAGCATATTACTAAAAGGTATGAAATTTATCATTGAGATGCCTTAAGATTTATGTTTCCTTCTATCGCATTCACAGTGGCCTGTACTCAACTGCATACAGATATTTGAATCGTTAAACTTCTACCTCACCCAACCAATGAATCTCTGATGCAGACCTTACTTTCAGTGGCCCTCTTAGAGGGACTTTAAGCTGAGATGAGAATAGTCTTGCTGCCAATGAATTTCCTCCCCTAAGTGGCAATACCTATTATTGCTGATGTCTAGAGTGAAAGTTTCTAGAATTTATCTGTGGGGTCTACAATAAGTTACAATTTGCATCAAATGGCATGATAATGGAGGGTATTTAAAAGGACAATGGAGGGTATTTAAGGTCCGTTTTGGACACTGAAATATGTACTAACCACATTGATTATATTAAATAATTGGAGATACAGACAAATCAATACCTCAGGGAAGCCTACCTGGCTAAACATTTCAGTCAGCTTTTTAGTCACTGTTGATCTGAAGAATCCATGACTTGTGAAGAACAGAATTGAGGGCTGGTCTGAAGACTCTGGACCCAGGCTGAAACAGCCTGGAGACCTCTGTACAATGGGGTAAAGAGAAAGTGACAGGAGACAGGCTGGGTTGACTGTCTTAGGCAAAGACATAATTGGAATGCTGTGAAACAATATGAAGAAGAAGACCATTTTTCCTCCCTGTATGTCCAAATTTCAAGGTAAAAAAACAAAATCAAAACTAAAACTTGACAACCTTGGATTAGAAAAGAGTTACAACTCAGATACATTGAAAAATGCCACTACTAAGCAGTGATCACAACTACATTTGAGAAATCTCTTCTTTCCTAAAACAATTTCATCTTCTTCTTTTCAGTGTTAAATACTCTAAATTATATGAAATTTGGATCAACTATTTTTAATGTTAAATGTCTCTGCTATTAAAAGTAATTCCAGCATTTTCTAGTGTTGCCATATAAAATACAGATATCTACTTAAATCTGAATTTCAAATAAACAACAAATAATTTTTAAAATATAAGTATGTCCCAGGCTGAGAAATATTCATACAAAATAAGTGAATTTTCATGCCAGAGATAAGCAGTCAGAGAAATAAGTCATTGTGTGTCTGCCGTGGAGGTACGACTTCTAGCTGCCAAGGTTCAGCCTTAATTCTAGTTTGAAGCAAACATATCCTTGCCTTACAGTCTATTCACTATGCCCCATGCAATATTTGGAATATGTTTATACCAAAAGTTATTTGTGGTTGATCTGAAATTTGAATTAAACTGGTGTCCTGTACTGTTATTTGCTAATCTTGCAATCCTAATTATACTATGTTCAGTATGATTTCTATAAATTTGGTCTCCAGTTTAAAAAAAATCTATATTTTTCATTCCTGAAGCCATTTAAACATTTTAATGAAATAAAAATATAGGACGATCCAATATGAGTGTTCTAATTTCTGAG
>NW_011888936.1:793032-807955 GCF_000151845.1 Pteropus vampyrus
GTGTGTCTGCCATGGAGGTACGACTTCTAGCTGCTAAGGTTCAGCCTTAATTCTAGTTTGAAGCAAACATATCCTTGCCTTACAGTCTATTCACTATGTCCCATGCAATATTTGGAATATGTTTATACCAAAAGTTATTTGTGGTTGATCTGAAATTTGAATTAAACTGGTGTCCTGTACTATTATTTGCTAATCTTGCAATCCTAATTATACTATGTTCAGTATGATTTCTATAAATTTGGTCTCCGGTTTAAAAAAAAATCTATATTTTTCATTCCTGAAGCCATTTAAACATTTTAATGAAATAAAAATATAGGACGATCCAATATGAGTGTTCTAATTTCTGAGGCCTATTTACATCATTAAAGTTTAACTTTTAACTTTGCCTGCAACCTCTCTTCTTTTCTACTAATAATCTGCCTTTCTCTCTCATCCACTATATATGTACATACACATACACACACATCGATATAATCATATTTAGTGACTTTTTCCATTAAACTCTAATGAGAGTTTTAACATGCACCGTATATTTGATGATAAATAATGTAGTGTTGAATGAATGATTACCAAGCAATTTCACTCTGTTTGATCACTCTATTCTGAATCTATTTTTACAAAAGTGTCTAACAGATTAAAATATTTCAGCTTTTTACATCATTCTTTGACATGTTTTTGTTCATCTCTTTGCTATAACCACATTGCCTCTCTCTGCTTGACCACAGGCATGGATTTCAAATAACCAAGCCCAAATCATCCCCAGCAGAGATAAAAAGAAACATTATTTAATGTCTTTAAGAAAGAAATATTTAGACAATTACAAAGAGAAACTTTGTCTATTAGCAACTAAGATAGGAGACTTAAAAAAATGAAACAAAAATTCCAGAGAGATTAAACAAAGAGTCTTCTGAAAAGAAGGCAAAGATATGTTTGTTTGGAATATGGATTAAGGGTATCCTCTTGGCAGCTGAAATTTGGACTTAAATGGCAGACACACAATTACTTACATTCTTGTCCATTCTACTCATCTCCAAAATGAAAATTCCCTTATTTTACATGATTACTGTATCTGTCAGCATTTCTTATTAGTCTAACTTTGTCTCAATTTTCATTTTATGCTCTGATATTTGGCTGTGCTCCTGAAAGTTTGTTTTGGACAAATGAGGTGTTTTAACAATGACAACAACAAACTTTTAATATCATGCATATTTTATTTTCATTTAGGTCCCTAAATTATTATTTTAGAGTAACTATTTTCCCCTTCACTCAACATCTTCTCCATTTTTAGAAACATAAACTGAGGATCCTCAAAATTTGAAAAAGAGAGTTTTCTACCCTTTGTAGGAGGGATCATGTTTCTTGACTTTGAATCTGTAGCCACTGACCCACTAACATTCTTCTACGGGGAATTGAGAGCAGTAATTCAAAAGACCAAAACCAATCATTGTCCCAGAAGGGCTTCTTTGCATGTACTTATATGAGTAGAGATCCCTAAAGAACTTGATTTAATCAGGGTTGAGGAACATCCACCCCCGCAGTTCACAGGTAAATTCTTAGGAATTACTGTATTCAACTGCTTATTCCTGTGAATCAATGAAAGAATTGATTTAGATGAGGAATTTCCCAAATCCACATGCAAATCGAGGAGCCTCAATTTTATTTTCTCTCTTTTGCTTAGAGCAGATAAAGCTAGAACTTAGGTTAGTTATTCTTTTCAATTGATTTTAGTTTTTAATGTTAGTTATATAAATAATTAAAATGTAAATGTGTACTTAGGGTGACTCATATCACAGAGAGCAGGTCATTTAGTAATTTTCAATAGGATCTTTCTTTAATATAATAATATACTGCAAAAGAACTATTAAAAATAAAATTAGGATTCACTCAGCAGTAGGAAAGTTCAGAAATATATGCTTATGTATTTTTTATCATAATATTTAATTGTGTATTAAAAATGCATTACCTTTGACAGAAACAAAGGGAACTCTGGGGAATAAACACACCAGTCTGTTTCAGTTCCCTTAAACCAAATGGAATTTGTGATTTGAAATTTGCTTTACATCTCAGAGAAACAAAGATTGCCTTGGTTGCTGGATAATTGGCTAGTTTTTTGGGACTGAAAGTTAGTCTTTTCCTGCACAAAAGTAATCAGCTGATGAGATGCAGAAAACATTAGCATATACTAATTTAAATAGTAAGAAGATCTATTGACTGTGAACTATTGATTAAATGAATAAATAGTATAAAATTCTCGAAGCCAAGCACTTAGGTAACTCTCCTATAAGATCTAAGAAACCAATGACTTAATAAGCAGGGTGCAAAAGAACAGTGTAATTGGCCATGAGTTTGTCCTTTGGCCTAAGAGGGCACTTGGTGGAGGGGAAGTGACTGTGATTGGGATCTGAATGTGCTGTGTTTCAGTGGTGCACACTTCACTGATTCCACTCAGAATCTTTACAGGGTATATTAGTCAGGATTCTCCAGAGAAATAAAACCAATAGACATTTATTATAAGGTATAATATCTGCAGGAGATACATTACATGACTTCCTGTGAATGACTAAACTGCAGGTAGTACTGTATCCCATATATAATATGTTTTCTCCTATACACACATACCTATCATAAAGTTTAATTTATCAGTTAGGCATGGTAAGAGATAAGCAATGATAACTCATAATAAAATAGAATGATTATAACAACATTCTGTAATAAAAGTTATGTGACTGTGGCATTTTTGAGTAAAATAAATGTTACTTGAACTCAAGCACTGCCATGTGGCAACAGACCATCTGATAATCAAGATGGCTACTAAGAGACTAATGGGTGGGGAGTGGATACACCAAGGAGATGCTGAACAAAGGTATGAGACATGTCCCAAGTGGGACTGCAGTGGGATGGTGTGAGATTTCACCACACTACTCAGAATGGCACGAAATTTAATACTTATGAATTGTTTATTTCTGAAATTTTCCATTTAATATTTTCAGACCACAGTTGATCATAGGTAACTGAAACTGTGGAAAGTAAACCTGTGGATAAGGGAGGACTATTGTATTGGCTCATGTGACTGTGGAGGCTGAGAAAGCTGGAAGCCTAAGAAAGCTTGCCAGTGTCTATTTTGAAGACCTGTGAGCTGAAGAGCCAATGGTATAGTTTCTAGTCTGAGTCTAAAGGCCTGAGAACCAGAAGCATCTGCCCAAGCAACTAGGCAGAGATCCTTAGATTCAGCCTTCCTCTGCCTTTTGTTCTACTCAGGCCCTCCACAAATTGAATGAGGCCCACCCACAGTGAGGAGGGCCATCTGCTTTCCTCAGTCTACTGATTCCAATGCTAATCTCTTCCAAGGACATCCTCACAGATACACCCAAAAATATCTGGGCATCCCATGGTCCAGTGAAGTTGATGTATAATTTTAATTATCATAGAGGGTAATTTTATTTCTAGTTAGACAGGATTCTGAATACATCCATATAAATTTTCAGTTACAATTAAACCATTGATGTTATTGCTTAAAGTAATTAACTATTTTAAATTAATTAATTACTTAACAAACAAAATTAATTAATTAACTAACTTGACTTTAGATAAATAAATATTAAAGAAGTGAATAGTAAAGGCATGTTTAGGGTACACTGAAGGACAAAAGTACTTGTTGAACTTGCCTATAACGTGGACAAGAACAAGCTCCTGACTTATTGGCAGTATACCTTAAGAAAATAAGTCTATTTAAAGTGAAGCAGTTTATACTTCATTCTATGTAGTTATTCCAAAAGTGTCCCATTATACAGTTGGCTATTAGGTCAGTAGTCATGTGTGCCATGGATATCTGAATTGTATGTTAACGCAAAGCTCAGTAGGAGTAAATGTCTGTTGAGGTAACTGACATACGTTCTATTAGCCTCCTCCCAATGTGAACTGAGTGTCAAGGAAGAACTGTTATAGCAATTCAATCTTTTCAAAAAGTAGGGTAGGGATATGAATGAAAGACACACTCAAGTGGTTTCATTTATGAAAGTTTGGGCAGGGAATTCCTCATCCATGTAAATCCAAGCTTGTGATTATGGTAATATCTTTCTAAAAGTTAGCTAGCTTCGTTAAGTGAAACAATTTCTACCCTTTATCAGTATCTAAAGGTAGAAAAAATATACACCTAAAATTGAAGGTTGCTAATGCTAATGAGGTTAACTTAGAACCCAGTCTTAAGGCAGAACTTCTAAACTACTTACTAACAACAAATCAGCATTGCTCACTTGTCATAATTTCCAATAAGCTTTGACACCCTAGCAAGATTTTTTTCACTCAAAGGAACTATTTATTACTGTTTAAATAAATGAGTGAATGCAGTTAGAGACCATATTACAAAACTCTTGAGGACTGCAATTTCCCTGCAATAAAAAGCATACAGTGTTGAATTGTCAAATTATGCTCCTAAAAGAGTTTATTTATTTATTTTTTTTTTACATTAAGCCTAGTAGTAAAGAGAGGGTACCTTCAGAGAATATAAATGATAATGATGATTTTTTTTTTCCTAAGACATCAGAATTGTGGTGAGCACTAACTTCTTAGAGAGTTTATCTCCTAAGAAATGACATTTCTCCTTTTAGAGATGGATTTACCATGTTGGCCACATAACTTTCTCCTATTTGGGCCTCAGGGCCTCCTGCATTTCTCCAGATTAGAAGTGATGAGCTTTAGTTAACCAAAAATCTCAGGGGTAAAGAGATTTTGTTAAGGACTGTGATCAAAATCCATCTATCTCATACTCCACTTATTCTATATTCAGTGTCAGACCCTTCCTGCAAATCTTCGTTACTTTTATGATTGGATAGTTTTCTCAAGGGAGATGGTCCTCCATGGAAAGAATTAAATGCGCATTAGCAAGTCTGACCCTTTAGGGTATGTTTACACTAACCCTATTAGTTTTTGGATAAAATCTGTAAGGCTCAGAGCAGGAATTAAGATTTCATATATAGACATCAACCTCTCAGGGCATTATAAATCATTAAAACAGTCTTGGAGGCATGCTCGGGAGCTATGGGATTCCTATTAATACTTTTATGGGTGTGGTTTTATTGGAGATTTTTAATAAATAAGCTCTGATTCTGAGCCAGGTAAAGTACTTTTTCACATGTGCTAAAAGTAGCAACATGAAGACGTGAGAAGCAAAGTGTTTGGGCTCATATTTATGCATTATAGATTTGAATTGCTTTCGCTTTGAAATTAAGAAACCAGTAATCATTGCTCTCATTTTAAAATAAATGTTAAATAGAATTCATGCACAAAATACTTTTTAAACAAGGAATTTTTAAAAATATTTTATTCCATAATTTTCTGAGGATAAATCTGTGTTTATGATGAGTAAACTCAGAAGGTCAGTGTGCGTTTCTCACTCACTGCGCCTGCTCTCAGATACATGCGTTTGAGAACAGTGAAATAGTTTCCTCATGGAAAGTGGTGGGCCATGGCACAGGGAGATGGATGGATGGTTCTCTTTGGTGGAATTCCAGAGGACCCTGCTTTCGTGAAGAGTTAAGATTTATTGTGTTTCTAAATCTGTTTCTTTTTTCCATACCTGTAGCACAATTAAAAAACCAAATAATGGCTTATTCATATGCTTTGTAAAGCCAGAGAGAGTTTGTTCAATATTTCAATATATAATGTCTGTCTTGTATGTACGAAGCACTAGTTATACCTGCTTTTCTAGGGCATTAGTGTTGTGATAATAAGGTTAACATCAGCCAGGATTAGAACATTGTGGCAATGCACACATGTGACTTATAAAGGGATGACTAAACTAAGCAAGAAACATTTGGCCCCAATTTGTATCTGTGCAAAACAAAATGTAAAGTTCCAGTTTGGATCTGGGAGCTAATCTAGTATCAGCTATGGGGAGAAATACTGTAGAGAATAAATGAAAATGAATAAATACTACAGCCCCTCAAAATAAAGCACTCAAATGATTAACAGTACTCACAATAATTGATGGTACCAAGAGATGCTTTTGAATAATAAGATACTGAATAGGAGTTTAGTGAGCAACTGGGGAGAAAGGTTAATGATTAAAGTCTATGCAAGGGACCAGAGGTTGGACAGAGAAGTTTTTGTATCAGAGAGATACAGCTGAACAAGTAGCTAGAATTCTTCTGGGACCAAGCACTTTGCTTTAACCTAGAGAATTCCTTCTAAAGTAGCAGCTAATTTGTTCTGTATTTGCTTTTCTTAAAATGTTTACATTCCAGCTTTGTTAAAGGAGTTTTGTGGTTCCTACCCAGCAGCCATAGGGAGGAATCTAGAGCCAATATAAGCTAAAGTAAATTTAAGTATGTTTAGAATCGTCAGCAGAGAAGAGAGCAGAGGAAAGACTCACCTAGTCTTACAGCTACATTTAACACTTTCCTTTCAGAGCTTGTTCTTCCTCCCCAAAGTGGTCGTGTCTGTGGTACTTTAATTCACCTGGCAAAAACTCTACCTCGGCAGCAGGATAGAGACACATGGACCAAGTTAAGACCAGCAGAGCATTCAAAGCTTTCGTCTGTAGTGGCTGGTTCAAGGCAGCCACATTATGCAAGCCAGGGCAAACAGACTCTCTCCTGAGGATTTATCTACCTAACTGCAAAGGCTCTTAATTGGTAGAGTTTTCTTTTCTTCCCTTTGCAAGGCTAAAAGGACATAACCTCAGTTGCTGGTACACATTTCTCTTGTATCGTGGAGAAAGAACATATCAGATGTAGGTGGCAGAGAATGAAACTAATATTTCAAGAAAAGTGGAGACAAGCAATGAAAAGAAAGAGAAAGAAATGTCTGGACAGTGGCTGAGCCCCTGCATTCAGTTGGCCTCAAGGCTCCTCTCTGGAGTGATGGGCACAAACTTCCCTACTTTTCAGGCTAAGGAACATGAGGGTTTGTTTTGTTTTTGTTTTTGCAACAAAAGGACAATTCACATGTGTCCTCCTTTTGATCTTAGTTTACATGGAAATTTTTGTACCATCTATCCTCTAAGATCAAAAGGAGGACACATGTGAATTGCTTGTGACTAGGTTGACCAAGGAAATATAAGCAGGAAGTTAGTACATCCTGTATTTCAGTTATGTGTTCTACTATGAAACAATTTGTTCAGTAACTGAAAAGTTCTAGATTCTTCAGTGTGGTTTTGATAACTATTTCCTTGCTCAATTCAAATCCCGTAGGCATGAACTTTGGATTTTCTCCACCAGTGATCCAAAATATGGAAGATACTGTTACCTTTATAACATTCTTTTCCCCTATAAGGGGGATGAGAATGATGAGAGAAAAGACAATTTGGAACTTTGGCCTATTATACCTTCTAGACGTCTTGCTGTCTTCAGTGGTGATGGCTCCTGACGACTAAGTACGTGATATTTCCTGCCAGCATTGTCAAAATTGCAATGTCCCCTCAGATCCTAATTAACTCCAACTGAGAGAGTTGACTATTAAGTTGCATAAAAATAGTCATAACTATGTTATTTATGTCAAGTGAAACAAAATATAAATACCATTACTAAGTGTTAATTCATATAATAGTGGTACAGTAAGAGACCAGGGGCAATTGTGAACATTTTATTGTATTAGGGATCAGAAAGCCCAAGGTTGGGTCCCCCCATTTATTACTAGCTTGTGCCCTCTGTCGAATGACTGCAATTCTCAGGGCCCCCGTTTACTTGTATGTAGACAGAAAGGACTGGAATAGAGGGGCCTCACCCTCAATGACTGTACATTGTGAATTGTAATCTATATCGTCTAAACATGCAGTCCCCAAATATTGTTTTCTGTAAAACAGGTGGAGTTGGGATGACATAAACATACTTCAGAATAGGAAATCTTACGAAATCATTTCCCAACAACCTTCTGGTGTTGCTATTCTGATTTAGAGGAAAGTAAAATTCTCATTAGTCAGAAAACTTTATTTCATGAGGTCATGGCAAAATTTGGGATTTCTTTAAAACCTATTCATCACAAAACTATAAAGACTGAGTTTACTATTACTTTTGATAATAATTACAGTTTGGAGATGGGGGAAAGTGGGATTATAGAACAAGAATAAAGGATGCTGAGGTAAAGGGCACCCAGGGTTTACAATTACATTCCTGTGTCTGCAGTGATAAGAAAGCCGAGTGGGAATATATCTTATGTGCTGATATTTTCTGGCATAAGATTATTCTGGGTGAACCTAAGGCTAAATAACTCAGTGTCATTATTGGGAACAAAGATTAAGAGACTGCTTTGGCTCTGCCAAGCACCCCTGGTTAGTTTATACATCTGAGGCTAAGGAAGGGATGAACAAATGGAGGACAATATGACCACAGCTGTGTCAAGTCAACCATCTTTGACTCCTGAAGCCAAATGGGTATTTTGTTTGTTGTGATATAGAGACATTAATCTTCACAGAAAGGCAACCAAAATGTCCTACATAGTAGTTTGGTTGGAAAAAAGCTTGTTTTTCTTAGTTTGTTGGAAATCTTTTGAAGTGATCAGAAGAACCAATCTTTCTGGAAATAATAACTTTTAAGCTCAATGACTTCTTTAGAGCTTTGTTAGACCATCCATTAGCTACAATTCAAGGCAGACTCTCTTACCCAGCTAAGCATTTTACAAATATTTGAGCCACATGTCTTTCATTTTAGTTTTATCCCATTGTTTCTGGATCCAATAGCAGTTGAGGTAATACCTAGTAAATTTAAATAATAGTCTGGAAAAGATACTGCTCACTATTTAGTAGAAATATGTATGTAATACTTAACATTTACCACGTTTTAATCTGCAGTTTAAAAATCAGAGTTAAATTTAAGTTACTGAACTTACACCAGAAGTCCCCAACCCTGGTCTGTGGCCTGTTAGGAACCGGGCTGCACAGCAGGAGATAAGCGGCAGGCGGGCAGGCGAAGCTTCACCTGTATTCGCAGCCGCTCCCCAGTGCTAGCAGGACCATCTCAGCTCCACCTCAGATCATCAGGCTTTAGATTCTCATAGGAGCACCAGTCCCTGGTGCCAAAAAGGTTGGGAACTGCTGACTTAAACACAGTACAATGTTGTGATCATTTCTATTAGGTTATTATCTCTGATGTTTTACATATCTTCATGCTTTAAAAAAATCACTGTTAACTAATTCTTCTAAATATCACATTATACTCAGCTCCTTATATCAAACATGAGGTGATGACCTTTGATCAAAAGCAGTAAAATCTGACCAGTTAATACAAACAGTATAAATGGATGTTGACTACGGAAATACATTTTTTTCTTTATTTAAGGGCAAACTAGAAAGGTATCTTTCAAACATTGTTTTTCATTGTATAATAAACTGCCATTTTAGAGACTGATGTTAACATACCATAATATGAAAGATTACTGCATTCTTTTGACATCAATTATACTGAAGAAAAAAACATTTTCTAAGATAAATTACACTACCTGTGTATAATCACCATCATCTTGTAGAACAGTTACTAACTGTAAAGGATTAAGTGGCAGTTTAAAAATATTGCTTGAGACCACCTGAAATCATCCCATTAGAAGGTAAAATCAGCATACTTTTTACACTGAAGTTGAAAGTTTTTTAATCAGGTGATTATATCTATAGCTATGTGACCTTTTAAAATAAAACAATGTGAGAAATTTGATTTTAAATGGTGGAGAATATTAAGCTATCCAGGGAGAATCCACTATAAGGTCAAAGAGCAATAGGACTGAGAAAACTGAAATGATCACAGAATAATTAAGCTCGATTTTTTTTTTCTACCTGAAGACAGAGAGGGCAAAGCCACAAAAATATGCATTGCTACCTATGCCTGTATAACTTTTCTCTAGTGGTTATTTTTGAGAATGAAGAGCCACTCAGATTAAAAATAAAATATGAATTTGAGGAACAATATCTTAATTTTACTACTATTTTAATCTTTAAGATACTAATTTAAAATATTTTCTTTTACCCAAATTCCAGAGCTTCAGTCTTTTCATTAATCTACTTATACTTCATTGTGGTATCATCGTTTTTAAAACCAAAAAATAATTATTTTGAATCTCTTTTACCTATTTCACCTTTATATGGGAAATACTCCTTATAACTAGCCAACCTTTAAATTTAGTAAACTAAAAGTTCGCCAGTCTGAAAGTTTCAGATTACTCTTATCCCTCATGCTATTCCCAGGCACTATAGACCTTCGACGGGAGTTATTCCGTGGGCTATATAATCCACGTCATGTGGGTTTTGCTCTCTCTCATTTTGAGTGTGGAGGAAAGCACAGCACATAGCCAGAGTCCCCAGTGGAGATGACACTGATTAACGTGCACTCACACCCAAGCTGCACAATGCCATCAGCTTAAAATTTATTATTGGAACGTCTTTGCTCAAAAACCTTTAATAGGTCCTCCTTATCCACATAATAAAGTAAAAAATCCTCTCTACTTGGCATTCGAAAGTTCTCAAAACTGGTCCTGTCACCTCTGATGATTTCATTGGTCCTTCCCTTTATTCCTCATCCAAGGACATCTAAACACCCCCCCCCCCCCCCCACTCTATGCCCCAGGTTTGATCTCAGCCTAGACTCTAGCTCCAAGCAAAAAAGGGAGCCCGCAGTCAATTTCACTGATCTGGATTAAGTCAGACACATGCTTGGCCCTTGCCCTGACCTCGTGCTTTACTTAAAATGGCTGAAGATTGCCAAACAACAATTGCAAATCCTCCTGAATTTTTCCAATTTTCCTTCTAGCTAGAGGTGGGTATATGACTTAATTCTGGCCAGTAAGATGTAAGGCAAATCTCCTGGGATCACTTTAGAAATATTTTTCCTCCATGATTGATAGACAGAGGCTCATTGAAACAAGCCATTGGCCTGTTCTTCATTTTTTCACTTTTAGACCATGTTTGAGTGTTTGTGACTAGAATGTTTTTTGGAGGTAAAACAATCATTTTGAAACCATGGGGTCATAAGCCAGAGCACAAAAGCCAATAGGAGAATGGGAGAGGTGGAGGGCATGGCATGGAAAGGGTGGAAAGAAACCTGGGCCTTGATCTCTAAGCCATCTTTGGGACTGCCTAAATCCAGACTTCATGACAGGTGAAAAATAAATGTCAAAATGCTATGTCCTTATTAGAGAACTCTGTCACTTGTGGTCAAATCATGTTAACTGATATATTGAGATTCACCCACCAACAGCCAAGTTCTAAAGGCCAGATCAGGCCAGTAATAGCCTACACATAAGGTAGTCTGGGTAAACACAGGTTAGGATCTCATTGTCAAAGTGTCAAGCCTATAACAGGAAGACAGTGCTTTGAATGTTAAGGTTAGTTGTCATATAGAAAAAAGGAAATGATTGGTTAAATTGACCACCAAGTAGAAAGACAGCATCCCTAAACAATGAGACAAAAGAGTTAAGCTAGTACATGTATATGGGTGAAACTAGCCCCTTAAAAATCAATCATATGCTATCTTCTATAGCTGTGCTGTTAAATATGACAACCAACAGCCACGGGTGATGATTAAATACTTGAGTTAGGGCTAATCCTCACTGAAATGTGTTATAGGTATAAAATACACATAGAATTTTGAAGACTTAGTATGAGAAAAGGATGTAAAATATCTTATTAATAAATTTTACATTGAATATGTTGAAATAATAATATTTTAGATATATCAGGTTAAATAAAACATTAAAGTTAAAAAAATTAGCCACATGGATTTTAATTCCAAACATCCACCATCTTAGATCAACCACCCAGGGCAACAGTGAGATCTCAATGTGGGGAGATCTCACTGTTGCTGGGTTTGAAATCTCTTTGAGGGTCAAATAATCTCACATCTCCAGATTCTAGAAATAGTGGCAGCCACAAAATACAGCTCAAAAAATTTGATTAAGTAAATACTAATGGTCTTCTGATAACATCCAGGGAATGTGTTTCTTCTACTCGCATGGGCTTCTGCACTCAGTCCTGGTTGCGACTCTTCTGGCTCATATTGTCAATGACTTTTAGGATAGGTGGTGGGCAATGATGGGTAGATGGACAGACAGATGGATAGATAGACAGATGGAAAGGCATATGCCATGGGATCTTTTATAAAATATGAACTTCTTATGAAAACTAGAAATTTAAATGGTATTATATTTTTCATATATGTGTAAATAAAACGAAGTGGTTATTATTTCCCTTTCCTTCAGGTTTTCTAATTTTCCCTTCAGAAAAAAATTGCGTAGGATTACTACAGTAGTTATTTATTGGTTTCCTAATTGACCCTCCTTGATGACCCCATAAAAATATGTATTTAGTCATCTTGGAATTTCTGATCCACTTATCCTATATTATTTTTTCCTAAAATTTATGTCATCCTCTATAGTTTCATTGTGTATATATAGGATTGTGTATTTATTGTCTGTCTCCCTTTTCTAAGTTCCAAGAAGGCAGTGACTTGTTCCCAGTGTCTACAGTAGAGCCTGGCAGGTAAAGAATGGTCAACATATATTTGTTGAACAAATGAATCAATGAATAATTAAAATGGATGCATGCTCAGTATTTCTGAGAGCAGTTTCAGAAAGAATTGTAAAAAGAGTCTTTCCTTTCCCACGAATACAATACCGGGCATGGAATGTGACTGGCAAGGAAACAGAAAAGTAGGTGAAGAAGAAAAAAAGCTTAAACTGTAATTTAGTTTATAAAAGGATAAAAAATTGAATTGTTTTTATTTCAGAAGTGAAGAAACTAGATCCTCAGATTCATGAACTCTCATAATTTTGTATGCTGCCAAGTAAAGTTTCAGATGTAATAAGTATAAGGAAAAATATTCTCTCACAATTAGATGAACTTATAGAAGTTAATAAACATGCAAATCTATTTTTATCATACTGTGAGCAATGGCCTTTTGTGTAAATAATGCCAAGAATATGAGGGACACAATAAAGGATCCCAAAGATGCAAATTCTGTTCAAGCATAAACTGAAGGGAGACAGAGTTAAAAGTAATTGATTAACCTAGACTGGTTTGTAGCAAGGATGGAATTAGACAAATGTTGGAATAAAAGCACACTCTTATTTTCACCAGTTTGTGTTTATGGTCATTTCAGAAGCTGGAATTTTCAAGAATATTTTTTCCAGTCTATCTTTCTTTATTTTCTTTGCTCTAGTAAGTTTCTTTGAACTTTTCCCACAGAAGTCTCAATTTTCTATACAGTTTTTCAGATTTGTATGAAACAAAGCAGAAACAAAGACTCAAAGACGATGCATGTCTAATTTTAAGGTAAGAAGATTCAGGGAAACGTTTGTAGAGCAGTGTTTTCCATTCCCAAAGACAGGGAAAATTAGGGGCTGGAGGGGAGGACAAACCTACTCACCCTGGAGAGGGAAGAGCAGATACAGCATGATTCCTAACATTGGAAGAAAAAGGAAGGATTTTTTGTTTATTTTTTAATTGCGTAGATCCAGCAAAGTGGAAAGGACTTGGGATGAAAACTCTGAAATTCGAGGAAGTTGGTCTAAATAGATAAAATATTTGAGTTCATACTTAGATGAGAGGGTATCTCTGAGTCCTGCTATGATAGTGGTAGGAAAACTGAAGTGAGAGAACGCTAAAGAGAACGTTATTTTGGGGAGAGACAGAGTGAACATTTACAGTATAGAACTGCCCAGAAGTCTTTTATTCTAAGAAACTGGAGGACTGAACAAACATTTAGCGGACATCTTCTGGGCTCACGAGCTCCTGTAACAGGGTAGAGATTGAGACAGGATGAAACATAGTCCCTTACCTTGAGGGGTCTAGTGTGTACTAGGTTGTGGCATTTGTTTTCATAAAAAAAATAAAATAAAATTATCTTAGAAGTTAAGGCCACAGGACTTACAGTAAAGGCAAAACTCATCTAGCCCATAGTCTACTTTGTGTCTCAAAATAAACAAGATAAAAGGCTACTCTCACAGACATCATTGTCAACCACAGGTGTGATCCTTAAAATATACGTTTTATTACTCTTCCTGCTTCTGCTAATCTGAGCTATAAAACCAGCCATTACTTGGTGGCAAGTGAGATTGTCACCTATTAATAAACACTATTATTTTTATAGATACAGGAGAATAGAAAAATGACAAGACAAAAGATATTCCTTAAGGATACAAAGAGCATGTATTTAATAGAGAGCATTATGAGGCTTGTAAAAAAAACAAATTTCTCAAGAAACATTACTAGAGATATGAATGCTAATTTGATTTTGTATAGACTGAAATAATGATGAGCAAAACAACCATCCCATCTTAAAAAGAAACTAGAAAAAGGGAGAAACAATGACTTACACCTGGAACTGTGTGTAATGGCCTAATACTATTACCAAAACTTTATATTTCCACTCAGAATTTAAATGTAATTCGGATAACATTTATTAAACTCCTGCAGCTGTGTGGCATACGGTCAGAACTACAAACTAAGCCAAAGTTTCAGTCACAATCTTCGAGAAACTACTTCTTTTGTCATTTATTTATCAAAAAGAGTTGGAGGCAATACATTTTGCAATAAGAGGAAAAAATGTTAGAGTTATAATAAGAAAACAGAACTTCTACCATAGATTTAAAAAAGTTTAGTGTGTAATAATAATTTGAGTTGACATACTGTTTTTATTTTTTAAATACTTTTAATAACTCATTTGATAAGGGACAGGGATGTGTAGTAGAAATGAGGACAGGTTTTTGAATCCCAGCTCTGTCATTTATTTGGCCTTATTTAAAATCTGAACATCATTTTCTTTGCTTGTAAAGTGGGAGTATAAAACTGAGCATAGTAGTACAATAAGGATTAAGCAGAATAATTTATGTTAATTGCTTAGTACATAGCGTGACATGACATTAAGTATTCAATAAATGTCAGATATCATCCTAATTGTCATCATCACTGTCATTGTCATCATCATCCTCATCATCATTATTGGGG
>NW_011888936.1:808400-810641 GCF_000151845.1 Pteropus vampyrus
AGATCATTGTGACAGAGATATTTACTATACATCCAATTTCCATGTGATCCCCTACATTTCACAGACCCTTGCAGTTAGGCCACGTGGCTATTTCTGACTGATGAGTTGTAAGGTCATTGTTACTTCTGAGACAAATCATATAAGAACTGGTGTGAATCTCTTGATCTCCCTCTTCCTCTACTGAGGTGAACTGGAAATTTCATGTTAATAGGGCAGTTTCACAGACAAAAGCAGCCTGGATCACTGAGTCACTGCATGGAGGATAGCTTCCTTGGAAAGTCAACCAAACTGCATTACAATTTCCTTGGGCAAGAAGTAAACCTTGTTGTGTAATTCACTGAGTTTCAGATTGTTTATTATGACAGCATAATCTAGCCTATCCTAATTGTACAATCATGATAATAGTTCCAGAGCTAAAGCCCACTAACAGTATGTATATTGTGAGCTCAGAGTAATAAGGAATACCTTTGAATGAATCAAAATACTACTGAAAAGATCAGGAAAAGTTGTATTTCCTTCCTTTGTTCTTCATATTTGACACTAGCCCAAAATTCTTCCCAGGCATGGCCCACTGAAATTGTTAGCTGTAGTGTCAAATACAGTTGATAATGTAGCATCAATAATTTACTTTTAAGAGTCAATTGTCTCTAATCTTTTTCTTACCCAGAAATCAAGGATTCTCTAAGCAAAGACTAAGACCTTTCAGCAGACCAAAGCAGGTGGTTCAGCTTGGGAGAAGGGAGAGGAGATCTACATACAAATTAGACATGGTTATTCAATTCCATACAGTGATCCTTGATTAGTTCCAGAACTCAAGTAATTATGGTGCCTTGTACACAATAGTACTCAATAATGTTTGATGGTGACAGCTATGATGTTAGGAAAGCACGGTTCAAAACCACTTAGGAATGTGGAAATACCAGAGCTTCTTAGAAAATAAGAATAAAAGCAATTAATTAAAATGTTTACTGGACAGAAGAACATTCATTATGTTATTCATTAAGATTCGAAACTCTGTTATTCTTTGATTTTAATCTATGTTTTCCAACCTCACAGGAAATTTTCTGTTTATCAAGGGACTATGTTAAAAAACTAAGAATAGGATCCAGGGAGCCCAAAGGACATTACATTATGTTTTGCAGAAAACTCAGAATGAACATTTCTGACTGCCTTTCTTGAATTCCATTTGGCAGTCTCCAAAAAGGAACAAACTGAATAATATCTCAGTGCTTTTGGAGTCTAGCACAAGTGCAAGCAAGTACAACGAGTAGAATTTATGAGTGCAGAACTGCCTTTTCCTGGCAGGACATAGTTGAGAGTGTGGTAACGTGAATCTATGCTTGAGATAAGTAAACAGCTCAGTTTTAAGGGGAGAAGTTCAGGGTAATTCCTGGTACCTTCTTCATATTGCATTAATGGGTGTCCCCAAGACTCCAAATGTCTACTGACTTATTAACCAAGTATGTGAACTATAAGATTAAAGATCGAAAAAGACACCAGGAATTTTAAAAGCTCCTCCAGTTAAATCACAAAAATTAGTATACACATAAGAGCAAATAACTATTATTTTCTAATGAGCACTGTCCACTCTAAAATTCAGTGAAGAAATCCCTTCTCCCCAAGACAAACTTAAAACTATGTAGATTAAGAAGATTCACTTACCTACCTCCTAAAACATATTCTTAAACTATAGTTTAGTTTCATCTGATACAATTTCCTAAATCCCTTATGGATGATACAATTTCATTATGCAAATAGTTTGGTTGAAGTATTTATTTTATAAAGCAATCAGAGGCTAAAATTTCCCACTGAATCTTATTCTTTAGGTTCCCAAAGAAACTCTCTTTCCATGAAATGTCAGGCTATAAAAGACTGTTTTGGCTATGATTTGTATGAGATGGGGACTGAATATGGAATAAATATTCAATAAAGGCTCCAGAGGGAACCAACATAGCTCTAACCATGTAGCTATTGATCCACAGGACTCAGTATTATCTAACTGGTCATTGAATTGGTTTTTAAATGAAGAGTCTGATGTTAGAATGACAAATGGGTGTGTAGGGGAAATAGCCATAGCCAACCATTTTGAATATTTTGTAGCCATCTGCACCAAGAGCCTGCTCAAAGTTCACTTACAGTATGCTCTCTAGGGGCCAGATGGTGAGGGACAGTACTCAGAAGGGTACATAGAAGGGCCAGGGAACATAAAGGCAAGTGGGTACCATCTGATGTTAATATACT
>NW_011888936.1:810691-830489 GCF_000151845.1 Pteropus vampyrus
TGGTAACGTGAATCTATGCTTGAGATAAGTAAACAGTTCAGTTTTAAGGGGAGAAGTTCAGGGTAATTCCTGGTACCTTCTTCATATTGCATTAATGGGTGTCCCCAAGACTCCAAATGTCTACTGACTTATTAACCAAGTATGTGAACTATAAGATTAAAGATCGAAAAAGACACCAGGAATTTTAAAAGCTCCTCCAGTTAAATCACAAAAATTAGTATACACATAAGAGCAAATAACTATTATTTTCTAATGAGCACTGTCCACTCTAAAATTCAGTGAAGAAATCCCTTCTCCCCAAGACAAACTTAAAACTATGTAGATTAAGAAGATTCACTTACCTACCTCCTAAAACATATTCTTAAACTATAGTTTAGTTTCATCTGATACAATTTCCTAAATCCCTTATGGATGATACAATTTCATTATGCAAATAGTTTGGTTGAAGTATTTATTTTATAAAGCAATCAGAGGCTAAAATTTCCCACTGAATCTTATTCTTTAGGTTCCCAAAGAAACTCTCTTTCCATGAAATGTCAGGCTATAAAAGACTGTTTTGGCTATGATTTGTATGAGATGGGGACTGAATATGGAATAAATATTCAATAAAGGCTCCAGAGGGAACCAACATAGCTCTAACCATGTAGCTATTGATCCACAGGACTCAGTATTATCTAACTGGTCATTGAATTGGTTTTTAAATGAAGAGTCTGATGTTAGAATGACAAATGGGTGTGTAGGGGAAATAGCCATAGCCAACCATTTTGAATATTTTGTAGCCATCTGCACCAAGAGCCTGCTCAAAGTTCACTTACAGTATGCTCTCTAGGGGCCAGATGGTGAGGGACAGTACTCAGAAGGGTACATAGAAGGGCCAGGGAACATAAAGGCAAGTGGGTACCATCTGATGTTAATATACTGGTTATTTTTGTTATGTGTATCAGTTTACCAGTGGATTAGGAGATTCTGTAACTATATATCTGACACAAGTCATATTTTATTTGTTAAATATTGCAAATCAGCTGTTAGCAGCCACTGATTTATTACTCTTTTATTCACCCTCTGCTAAGCTAACACAGTGGGTACCTTGGCACAGTTCGTTTTATTAGTGTCCCATAATAGAGTATTTATGATGCTACTCTTGACTCATAGAGATATATTTTGCATCTCTGCATAGAAGTTACAATGCAAGTTTCATGATGGAGAATTTTTTAAAGAGAAAAAGAGGTTTATAATAATATAATCACTGCATACAGAAAGTTAACGATACCAAACTAGGAAGTTCTTAAGCCTGTAGAAAAATGCAAGTAAGAGTGTGGCATTAGAATACTTCCTCAAACCAATTGATGCAAGACATAAAGTCTCAACACCCAGAAACATGGTTAAGTAGGGTTTTCTAGAGTGGCTGTCTTAGAATCCTGAATGAAGAGAATTCTTAAAGCTTTTTCCAGGTATTGATTCTTTTTCTTCTAGAAAAATAGCTATGTAAATTTATGATTCCACATATACCATGTGCCATCTCTTTGTTTTCTATCATTTTGTTTTATGAAAAATGTCACTTGGGATGGGTTAAAATTACTTTCCTTTTTAAAAAAAAATTAGAGTTTTATTTTAAAATCAGCTATTATTTCCGGGATGGTTTGCTAAGTTTGATTTGCTTTGGTAGGCCAGTTCTATAGCTTTGTGCATTATAATATTCCATTTAGTTGAAATGGAATCATCTATCTCGTTTACATATAACATTTAAATCACTCCTTATGATGGAAATGTTAGTTTAGCATATGGCCTTCCTACTCATAGTAGAATTGTAAAACAATACTGAAAGGAAGATATGCTACATCCATGGTTAAAAATAAAATTTCATATATAGGTCTCAGTTGTTATCTGGGATATCATTATTCTGTTATTCCTGCAGTTCTTGTCTTAACATTAATTGTTACAAGTTAGAGAATAACAACTGTATTCCTGTTTATCAATAAATAAACTAGGATATAAAGAAGTTTGTTACCTATGAGAGCTTCTGACCAAGTTGGACATTGATTGAATTAAATTTTTAAAAATCCAATTCTTTGCTACTTCCACTGGTAAGACCGTTGGATTGTCACACAACTTCAACTTTGCTGCTCTTCTTTCCACTGTTTTACAGTTAAAGTGAGCTACAAGAAATTATTTGGGACTTTTCAAACATTCATACATTTCATATAAAGTTCATATTTACAAATGTGTCCTATTTTTCTCAGACCACACCCAAAATTGGGTCATACCATCTTCATACAGAGTATTCCTCTGGCTCTTGTCCCTCCCCTATGGGGAGACAGCCACTCCCCTCGCTGTCTCTTCTACATTTCACAGAGTGCAGAGAGGGGGTGTTCTCATGCGAACTCATAAATACCACTCTCAACTACTACACGATTTGCTTGATTCTCCTTCCATCTTACTCAAGTGCCCATTGTTATTGTTTGTGATGAACCCTCTAACTCACCCAAATTCCTCCACCCTCCCACTCCAATGTTGCCCAAATTGATAGCTATCAAATCATGCTGTCTCAGATCCCTCAGTACAAAGCCCCTCGTTGTGCTGAAGTGCACATGAGGTGCAAAAGCGCAGATACTGTTAATGCTGTCTGAATCCCTTGAAGAATGTTTCACCAAAGGAGCTCCCCTCTCCCTACTACCTTTAAGTTGCACCTTAGTTAACAGCATGGCTTTGGAGCTGAGTGACTAGGTTCAAATCCCAGGTTTCCTACGTACTTGCTGCGAGACCTCGGACAAGTTTCTAAACCTCTCTATGTTGCAATTTATTTTAACCATTATAAATAAAAACAATACCTATCTTATAAGATTGTTGAGAGGATTTAGTAATTTAAATATACTTGGAATAGTTACATGACATATGGCAAACACTGTAAATGTTAGCTTACTTGGCTATTAAGTGCCACTTTGTGTTCTCAAAGACTCAAGGTGATGTTTATACAAATGATTCTTTCAAATTTAACTTTTAGTGACCCCAACCTCACTGCAATCCTGTTTTCTTCAGGAATTCATAGAGTCTGGACTGAAAGACTATCTGAGCAAGAAGTATCCTTCTACTTTGCTCTAAGACCCTGCAGACTATGGCTGATATTCAGCAAAACTTATATGCTTCTTCTTAATTCATTCTTTCTCAAAGGCTACCAAATGCCCCACACAAATAGTCTCCAAGTAGAAGGGAAGTAGATGTAAAGGCACATTTGAATTCTAAGTGAGCAAGCTTAGGCTTACTCTGGGAACCTTACTCCATAAGTAAAGTTTCAGAAGTATGATTCTTTTAATTGCAATACATTTATAGGATAGATTTTCCCAATGAATATTTACTCTAGGTAAAGCAAGTTCTTATGTACCTTCAGCTGGAAGTTCTGCACACCCACACTTTGAGGAATCATATGTTTCAACTAAACAGGTACAACAGAATATTGAGAAAAGCAAGTTCTTGTCACTACTCTCCCTTGCTCATCTTCTGTAGTATTTATTTCATAATGCAGATAAGCCATGGTAACATCCTTCAACTTAGAAGAGCTTATTTCATAAAAATTGAATTAACTTTTAGCAAAGCTCCTTTTTGTTACCTAGCCTCATCTACAATATTGTCCATTCAGTAAGCAAAATTTGCTCTCACATTTTAAATCAACATGCATGAAAACTACTATGTCCGATGTTTTCTACAGCCCATTTCCTTTTTACTAAACTCTGTAGGTCTTGTTTTGTACGAGTGCTGATGTTTAACTGCTCTTCAACTGATGGCATGGGCAACAGATGTGCTGCAATTCAACTCTCAAATTAGAGCGGCTCTCTGATTAGAATACCTAGTTATTTATGTAACTCTCTGAACTCATCCTTGCTCACCTATTCTCCAAAGAATATTCGCTTTTAAGTACAATGGTATCATCTGTGGATTTTTACCAGTATCTGAATTCACGAGTGATAATTTGGGTCCTTGTAGACCTCCTCTCACTTGCCTTTGCACCTGTGCTTCCATCAGTGCAAGCAACTTGCAGTTAATGGAGAGTGTCCTGCATTTTAATGGAGCTGCGCCTTTGCACACCGTTCTCTCCCTCTGCAATGCCCTCTGCCTCTCCTTCACCTTCTTTGCCTGATTTACCTTCCACTCATCCATCAAATTTCATTTTAGGCATCAGCTCTTCAGAGCCAGCCAGCTCGTGTTTAGAACTGACACAATGCACTGTTCAGATCTTCACAGTATATGTGACTTTGCCTTTTTTTTCATCCCCACCAGGAGGTGAACTTCTTGAGGACAGAAACTGGGCCTTCTACCTATATTCCCAGTGGCTAGCACAAAGTTTAGCATATAGTGGCTGCTCAATAAATATTATAAATTTTTTTTAAAGAAAAATGAAAGCAAGCAAAAAAAAGAGAAAATAGAGTTGCTATTGATTATATCAGCAAAAGAATAAATTTGTGTTTCGCTAACTAGCAAATATTTAATTATGAACACTTGAGAGAAAAGGGAATGAAAATAAAAAAGGTATGTAGAGGTTTATACATGTTGGAACATATGGGAACAAAAAGACTTGACTTATATTTACTATTTATTATGTTTGCTTGGGTATAATTTTCTTCTCTAAGTTTATAGAAGTACCAATTAACATTCATAGAGTAATAGAATTTTTCTTACTGTATTTTAATCCAAACAACTATCTTATAGCATAGGCATTCTTATTTTAGCCATTTCGCAGATGGAGAAATTTAATGTCATAAATTAAGGGTCTTTCCCGAGGTTACAAAGTCATAGTGGCAGAGACAAAATTGAAATCCAGGTCTTCTGGATCTAAATATCAGGCCATGTGGCCTCTTTTATATGAGAACAATGAAAATGATATTTAGGTCCAAAATTTGCTCTACTAAAGATAAGAAGATTTTTTAAACAATGCACAATAAAAGGGCTCTAAAGAGCATGGATCTGATGTCTCCATGCCTGCAGTACAAATGCGGGAACAGCCATTTACAAGCTGTGTAGCCTCGAAGAAGTCAGCTTCTCCTAGCATGACTTTCTCCTCCTTAAATTACAGGTGCTAGTAGCTGTCCTGAGCAGACTTATTATGAGGATTAGATATGTGTATAAAGTTCCTAGCACACAGTAGGCACGCCCCAAAACGTTATTCTTACAATAGTTAGTGCCTTCAAAAGTTAGCTGTATAGCTTTGCACTGCATGAGTAAAGGAACACAGAGATACGAACTTATTAATGATGAATATTGTGTAAAATTGTATGAGAAATATTCATATAAATTAAGAATATAACTATCATCCTGTTGGAATTTTTGTCCTAATTCTTGTGCAAAGTACATTTCACACTTTGGGGCTCACTATTTAGTTTGCACAAATAGAAAAAAACTTTCATGTATGTTCACGTTTGATAACACAACAAAGGAAACTTCACAAGCAAATTTATTACTGTGCATTTCCAGGTAATGTAAGCAAAGAGATGTTTATTTGTCATCCTTTGAATGTGCTAAAACAGAAGAAAACACATGGTAATTTGCACAGCTATTGGAAAGATCTTCGACATAGAACTTGCAAGCCTTGATGTTGGCAGCCCCCTACAGCAGATACAATAAACGGTTATGTTTGAAAAATTGGCAAGTTCAGGGCAGCAAATTCCTGCATACTTGAGGCTGCCTTATTGATCTTTCAACTCAAACTCAAGTCAGGCCAAGTTCCTCCATTGCTGAATGACAATGTGGCAACCAGAAATAAATTTTTCCCCACCCTTTATCTCCAAATCCCTCCCTTCAGACAAATCATCCTGCCCAGATTTCAAAGAAATCCCAGAGAGGCATACTTGCTGTGAAATCTCCAGGACTCCAGCCAGCACAAATCAAGAAAATGGTTTCCAGGTGCAGACTGCCTCTGGCCCCAGATCGCACCCCCCCGCCACCCCCGCCCCCATGCACAATTCAAAATCTGGTGATTGCTCCAAGCTTTAATCAGGAGATGGATGAGAGGAAGAACAGGACGGTAACCTTAGGATTCAAAAGTCCACTGAAAATTATTTTGCCTTTTTCATTTTAGTGCAGTCATGTCCATTCTCCAAAACATATCACACAACCCAGCATGATTAATTCTGTCTCTTTTGATAAGCTTCAGACCCTGAATAACTAGGACAGATTATCTGAACTGCTGAAGGAACCCTACAGAGTGAGGCTTTCATGAAGGTAGCTCTAATCCAGTGCTATTACTATCTCCCAGTCACCACTTCACACAAAGCTATAATTGGTGGGAAAATTATCTACTTTACACAATAGTCCTGGATTGTCTAAATTCAAATAATAGCAGATAATTATTGATAAACAAAACATTGAAGGGAAATGTCTTTGGGAAACTTTTCTAGACATAATAATATTCATAGTGGTATAACACTTGGGAGTGACAGTGTTTGGAGCAAGTACCATTGGCCCAATTCTCTTTTAGCTTTAGCTCTAGTATTTTCTCCTATG
The DNA here is from genome assembly GCF_000151845.1 of Pteropus vampyrus. Classification (NCBI taxonomy): domain Eukaryota; kingdom Metazoa; phylum Chordata; class Mammalia; order Chiroptera; family Pteropodidae; genus Pteropus; species Pteropus vampyrus. The sequence continues at coordinate 817,184 of NW_011888936.1, forward strand.
CCCAAATACCAGGATAGTTACTATTCTAAACACTTCTGGACGTTTGTTTTCTGAATTCATAATAGAATATTCTTTTACACTGGCAAAATATAAACATCTATAGATTCTATTCTATAAGTACAACTACATTTTTTATAGTCTAAACTTTAAAAGTAAATATTTTTTTTACCACATAATTATTAGGTATTATTCATGATGAGTGGTGAGATTTATGATTCGTAGAGAAGGAAAGTATATCCCTATATCTCTAAACTTGTGCCATGCAAAGGAAATGTTTCAAATATCAAGGTCAAGGAGTTTTCTTTTTTTCTTCCCTCCATCAAACCCTTGGAAACATGCAGATAATAATTTGCTTTGTTTTTATAATATGGCCATTTTGTAGTCTGTTCTCTACTGCAGTTCCTGGTTTTATTGTTATGCTATTTGTTCCTAGGATATTTTGTTTCTATGTTATTTTTTTTTTTCTGTTGAAAAAAGAAATATATGCTTTCTAACATATATTAGTAATGTTTTTCAGCTTTTCAATCAAATAGTTTGTTGAGTTTGAATCCATTAAAATCTTTTAAATGTATTTGTCTTAAAGCCCTCTGAATTTCTATCTTACTTTGGATTTAGTGTCAGAAACTGCTAGTGCTCACCAATATTCATGTTCTCCTCCTCTTTGGTGCATAGCTATTACATCTCCAGGCTCCTTGCAGTTAAAAGAACATCCTGACAAGAGTTATGGCTAACAGAACAGGGGCAGAAGTGATGTGCATACATCCAGGATTGGTGCACAGACATCTCCTATGTGTAATTCTCTCTTTTTCTATGAACTAAATGGAAAAATTAGAAGCCTGAAGACCTGAGAGAGAACAAAGCCACATGATGGAAAAATTCTGGGTGCCGAAGTGACAGATGAAAACACATATCCCCCACACACTGACCTGCCCTGGAGTGTGCTGGGAACAAGAAATAAGTGTATATTGTGCTGAGCTACTGGGATTTAGGGGCTGTGTGTTAGAGCACTTAACCAGCCTGACTAATATAGAACTTGGTATCTTGAAGTGGGCTGCAAAAAATGCAAAACCTAAAATATGTGGCTTAGTGGTTGGGTGGCAGATTGCATAAAATCAAACTGAGGTCTGGAACCCTATAGAGACCTGTTATATAGTGGGAGCACTTATTTATGGTAAACTAGTATTTATGACCACTTTGAAGGAGACCATATGCCAACTGAGCCTGAAACTCTCAGGAAATGGTTGGGAAGAGTCAGAGTGAACATCTGTGTTGGCTGCTATTACCTAAGGTATTACAACAATGAGATAAGTTTAGATAAGAGTTGGCTAGTTTGCAAACAGAAATAAAAGGAAATAGAATCCAGAAATTGGACGCTCAGAAGGAATGGGAAAACTGTTTTCTAGAATGTAAATTGCAGGAAATGGAATGGAAAGAATGTGATGCATTATCTCTCCTTAGAATTCAGGTGTTGTCTTTTCACTCAAGCTTGATGGCCCAGAGTAGCTAAGAAAAATAAAGCTTGAAAATTATGTCTAGGAAGAAACTTTGGGTTTATTGCATGATTACCAGTGTCTAAAAGTGACTGATAAATAGATCAATAGTTCACGTATTTTTGAAATAATTTTATTGCCAAAGAAACTTTGAACCCCATGGCAAACACCATTAACTTCCTAAGACAGTGGTTCTCAAACAGGGGCAATTTTGCCTCCCAGGGGACATTTGGAAAGTCTGAAGACATTTTTTATTGTCACAACTGGGGAATGTTACTGGCATCTAGTGAGTATAGGCCAGGAATGCTGCTAAATATCCTAGAATGCACAGGCCAGCTCCTCACAACAAAGAATTATGCGGCCCCGAAATGTCAATAATTCCCAGGTTGAGAAACCAATGTCTAAAACAACACTTAGGTCCCCAAACTTGGAGGAAGAAGAAGTGAGCTATGAAAGCTGAGGGCCCTACAAAGGACATAAACCCAACACCCACTCTAGAGGAAGTCATGGAGGATAATTAAAACAAAACCTCCCAGAAGACAGACGACAGACCACATAGAACTGTGTAATTCTTGATATTGGCAACAACCTGCCTATACATACGGCATCTATTTAAAGAGAAGATTTGGCAGGCTGTAGGCAGAATGTCCACCATATTTGAGACTGTCTTGATTTTCTTCCAACTCACACTGGTTGGTTTGATTAATATAGAATTAGCAGTTCAAAATAATTTTCAACACCCTGAATGTACTGTGTAAAGATTATTATAAACTTATCACTTAAAACAGACACACACACATTTATTATCTTACTCTTTCTGTAGGTCAAAAGTCTGGGCACAGTGTAGTTGGATCCTCTGCTCAGAGTCTTGCTAGGCTGAAAGGCGGGTGTCAGCCAGATTGGGTTCTCATTTGAAGCGCAGTCTTTTTCCAAGTACATTCAGGTTGTTGTCAGAAGTCAATTCCTACTGGTTATAGGACTGAGTTTTCTGTTTCCTAGCTGGCAGTCAGCAGAAGATTAGTCTCACTTCTGGGAGCCACCCTCAGAACCTAGCCACAGGGTACACTTACAACAGGGCCTCTAAGGTCCAATAATTCCTCTTTAGTTTACCGTGACAGAGTCTTTCCCTAACCAAATCACAAGAATGACTATTGCATCATGTTCTCTAAGTCCTTCCTATACTAAAGGTGGATGGGGGGAAGGATTATATAGGACATGTACAGCAAAGGATGGGAATCTTGGAGACGATCTTAAAATTCTACCTACTACAACCCTCTAAGCTAAAGAGAGAAGAGAGAAAGAATTTAAAGATGCAGGAGGGTTGATCAGTAATTGACTGAGAACTCTGAGGAAATTCAGGGCTTAGGTGGAGAGGTGGGTGTGCACAAGTGAATTAGTTAGAGAAACAGAACCAACAGATTATCTATCATCTATCTATCTATTTATCTATCATCATTTATCTATTGAGACACTTATTATAAGAAATGACCCACACTGTTATAGAGGCTGAAGTTTCTTAATCTGCTATCTGGAAATTGAAGATCCAGGAAAACCAGTGGTATAAGCCCCATTCGAAGGGCAGGAGAATACTGATGTCCTAGCTCATGTAGTCAAGCAGAGAAAGAGAATTTTCCCTTCCTTTACTTTTTCATTCTTTACAGACCTTAAAGAGATTAGATGACACCCACCCACACTGGAAAGGACATCTGCTTTCAAATGCTAATTTCCCTGGAAACACCTCCTCAGGCACACCTAGAAAAAAATGTTTAGCCAGATATCTGTGCACCTCATGGCCTGGTCAAATTGACACATAAAATTAACCATCACAACAGAAAAAGGAACACACATTCTAATAAAACAATTGAGAAGGCGTTAAGGATAGGTGAGAAAAATTGTAGCTGTGGGGGTGCTATGGATAAAGTAATGCAAAAATATTTCCAGTCATACTTAATGGTGCTGCACTTGGATGAATGAATGGATACGTGAATAAAGGAATAAATTCTGCTCAAAATGCACATGAATATACATCTGTTAAAGCACTGTCTTTTCCACAGTAATGTGTAAAATTTGTTTGAGAGAGTCATTTTCCATTTTGGGCAATGAAATTCTAGGTCCTAATACCTAACCAATAAAAGTGAAAAGACTCATATTGTCAATATATAATGTATTTCCAATGCTATGTGAATACTAACCACAATAAAATGCCCCTGAATCATTCAACTTTAAATAGGTTCAAATTTTCATAACTTGATTTTTAAGAAGCATTGCAAAATTAAAATTAGCTGTCGTTATTATGGTAGTGTATTAACTACATTCTTTGGAAATATCACAATTTTATTAAAGTAATAAAACATACACTATTCTTTTCGTCTCACTAACAATCCTGCTTTGATATTAGTAAGTTTAATGCTGGTTTTTAATTCAAACCGACAAATACTTGTTGAGAAACTATTATGCTCACAGCACTGTCTTAGGTGCTTTGAGGTATATTTAGATAAGATATGGTTTATACAAAAAAAACAAGTAATTTGTATTCTAGTAGGGGAGACAGACATAAGTAATTAATTCTATTTCAAGGCATAAATTGCTCATTGCAGTAAAAAGGTACAGATGCAGAGCTACAACAGCATGGGTTGAGGAGTTTAGTTCTGTACAGAAAAATCTGAGTCAACTTCTCAAAAGCAGTAGGATTTGATCTGGCATTAAAGGAAGATTAGGACAATTAAAGGCGAATATGGATAACAATGTTGATCTAAGATATGAAAATAGCTTATATAAAGATAATAATAAAATAGTTCAGAATGTTCAGGGAGTTACGGAAGTATAATTCATAATGAATGCTATCAATATGGACAGGAATGTTTAGAAGTAAAGGATGAAGGAAATATCATGGCCATGTTTAACACCAGGATGGAGAGGCTGTTAGTTATTCTGTATTCAGTGAAGCTTTGTTGATGGTTTGTAAGTAGGAGAGTGACAGAAATATTATAAGGAATGGGACTCTGGTAGCAGAGAGAGAAAGAAGACTTATGGTTACGGAGGTAAGTTTTGAGAATGGCATAAAATTGGTTTAAAATAAATATTTGTTGGTTGTCTATACTCTGCCTGAGGATGATTAGCACTGGGAATTAGCACTGGGAATTCAAAAGAAATGAAACACAGTATCTACCCTTAAAATGACACAAACTATGCGACCTTCTGTTGATATTCTGTTCTTGCAAGCCATAATGTCAAGTGGATGACAAAGCATGGTGGGAAGTAAGGCTAAAAGGATTTTAACAAATCGTGAGAGGTCTTACATGAAATGCTGGGCGTTGGAATTGATAGGATAAAAACATTTTTTTTTTTTTTAGAAAGATAATTCTAGTGCAGGTCAGGAAAATAACAGGAAGAAGAAAAACCTGGCAGTTGAAAGGTCAGGTTGGGGGCTATTGCATATTTATATAGTAATTGATCAGGGCCTGAAATCAGGGGAGAAATAGAATGCTGATGAATGAGTTCTGACAGTAGGCAAAATGGGAGTGAGTTCAGAGCACAGGTGTAGGATTTAGCTTTGGAGATGATGAGGCTCTTTCTCAGGTTTAAAACCCTTTGTAGATGACTGAAATTGGAGGAGTAGAAAGCCGTAAGAGCTCATTTTGCTCACCTCTATTTTCTCTATTGAGAAGACAAAGTCAGTCTCGTAGTGACATGTGGATTCTTAGGACAGTGACAAAGACTGAGTGGCTCTTTTTGAGGGGTAGAAATGACACGAGACAAAGAGCAAGTAAAAGTACCAACAGGGTAAGCTATATCTTTCTGTTAGTTTCTACTTGCTTATTTGTATAATTTTTTTTCCATTGTACCCTCATCTATTGAACATTTAAGGGTGTTCCCTGTTAGACAAATGGCCTAGCCCTCTAATATAGAAACCAGTCTCAGCCCTTGGGTCCTGCTACGTCATCACTTTTAGCTCTGCAGGCTGCACACTGCCCAAATCCAGGGACCACCGTTCACACAATCCGCAGTGTAACTAGATCCCTGGAGTTGTAAGTACGGTGGCCCTGGGTGCTGCTAACTATAAAGTTACAGAAGCCCATTTAAAGGGATTGCAGTCCCAGGATGATGAGAGAGTTTTCTTCAGCTCTTACTCTCTAAAAAACAACTGAAGTAGGAACCTCTTTACGCCTGCTGAGGCATTAAATCTCCCTGCAAGAAAACAAAGATTTCTCTAAGCTTGTGGTGGATGAGGAATTGAATCTTAGATTTAGACAATGGATTATTTCTTTTACTTTCCTTGTAGATAGTTCACCTTTGGTCTCTGAAAAAAAGGTAAGCACTCCAAAATCTTTTTTTTTTTTTTAAGAGAAAAAGGACCATACGATTCTACCCGCCCCCCCCCCACTCCCCCCAAAAAATTGTGCGCTGCTGAAGCAAGGTGAATGTCTTTTATCCAGGTAACTGTCCTTGGACACACCTTGTCTAAATCTGCCACATTACTTGGACCCCTTGTTCATTAATTGCACTGCCCCTGCCAATCACTAAACTTAGTTTAATCCAATTGCTTCAGGAAATGGCAAGGCATAGTAGAAAGAATAGAAGTTTTATGCCAGAAAAATCTTTATCCTGCTACTTAATGGACACCTATCCATGTAGGTGTCCCTAAAAGAATAGTCACCTCAGTAAATTCTTAGAAATTTTACAAAATCTGTCCACCTAGATCCCCTTGGGGTCTTATACTGTCAAATAGCTGCCAGGAAGAACAATGGTAGAGGTGCTTGAAACCACCTTTTGTGGAGGTCTAATTTTTATACAATAGAATCACACAAATTTTGGATTTTCCTTTACCTTTGGGTTTAGATGCCTGAGGCTAGGGGAAAAAAAGTTCAAATTTGTGAAGAGAATTATGAAAATGTCTTGGAGCTTTCCTGTGGAAGCTTCAAGGAAAACAGAACTCTAATATCTCTATGCTCAAGTTTAGAATCATACTTTATGTGTCATTATATTACTCTTTCATGGGAGGACCTTATTATTTAGATTCTTGGTAAACCATGTTTTCCTTCAAAATACTCAGAGCAATATCTCTATGATCCACTCAAGACAGGGTCTCTAGACTACAGATGCTGCGAAACTTCACCCATTTTGCTACACCACAATGGGCTGTGTAAGTTACCTTTGTTATTATGTTCAATCGCTATTTCACATGTGAATATTAATAGCGAGGGATGTTAGTGGCATCATAAATAGCTAGTATAATAATTTTAGGGAATATCATAGAATAGTATACTAACATATTCTCAGAAATCATTGTGTCCACTTTCTAAGGGAGGTTCCTATGATCCAAAGAGACTAGCATCTGTTCTAGTGGATAAAGGACAAGAACGGCTACGAGCTCTGCACTCCTGGTACAATACCACGCCCCACTTTTAGGTCTATAGTAGCAAAGTTAAATCAAATTGGAAATAGGATTTAAATCTGGCAGTTTCAAACATATAATAAATACAAAGATCAATTTCATATGTGAGATTTATTTTTTCCCTATCTTGATATCTTATGTCATTTCATTGGGGTATAATCATAACTGCAGAAACATAGCAAGTCTTCAGAAAAAAGTTGTGATCCTGTGTTCACAGACAAATCCAAAAACTGGATTTGGCTTAAGCCATCTAAATCAAACTAATGCCCTCTGTCGGGTTGATGCCACAAGACTGACACAATATAGGGAGCTTACAAGTTGCTTCAGTGTTATATTTAAGATGAATGCTTTATTCAAATTCAAGCAACAATATCTTTGGTAAAAATGTTAGCTATGGGAAAGTTAAATTTAATTCAATGTAACCAAAATACATCATGATCAACCTAATAGTTTTGTCACACTTTGAAATTTTCCTTTAACAAAAAATTGTCCTTATGTGAGAAAGTCCAGCAAGGCAGCTGTTAATATTTGTTTTCCTTGTAAAGTAAATGGTTTCCTTTTCTCTACCATCCAAAGCAAATAAAGCAGATTGAAAAATCATCTAAATCAGAAATTCACACTTGCAAAAGTTTAGACACATAAAACTATACTGATTGATCATATGAGGTTTTCTAAAAACCTATTCCCAATGCTTCTCATTAAAGCCATATTTAATCTGAGACTGTAAAGGAACTATTTCCAGAGACAGGGAAATATGACAATACTCAAAATCTTTTCTGAACATTTTTCCCATCAATGATTGAAAATCTTCACAATGATCTGATGAAACCACAAGATCAGGCTTTGAAAATCAGGCTGAGTTTTGCTTTCCCACAATCAACATGTACTTTACCAGATGCTCTGTAGAAAGTTGACCCTGTCTGGCAACACAGCAAATCTCCTGCTTCAGGAACTAGAATTGCTGACAACAAACAACATCTCTAAAGGGGAAATTAGAACATCCCTGAACGTGAACTATGGGTGCATAAAGGAAATGCTGAGCATCGGCCTCTGCTTTAGGTCAGGGCAAAGCAAATTAATTTCAGGCACTGTTCATTGAAAAGCTAAGGTGCCTGAATCTGATCTGAATCTTTGGCTTTGTGTGTGAAATCTATCAGTGATATAAAGAAATGTTAAAATTTTTAATGTGTAACTAACATAGTGTCTGGATGTATTGGGCTATAAGCACCTGAGATTATTTGAATGCTACTTTGTGAAAACCCTAAGGATGTACATGGGGCTATAAGCACCTGAGATTATTTGAATGCTACTTTGTGAAAACCCTAAGGATTCAGATTTAAAGGGTCAATGGGATACAATACCTCACTGAAAATAGGATATTTTCAGCCAAATCAACAAGAAATATGTGAAAGCATGGAGTCATAGAAAGCTAAAGGAGCAACAGACACAGCTTGGCTGGGAACTTTCCATGAGAAAAAGGATTCAAGGTGTGACTAGGCCCTCAAGTTTTAAAAGGATAGTGATTGGTATTAGGGTCATGACCTGTGTATACAACATGAGTGTGTCTTGTCTATGAGGTAAGCATGACTGCAAAGCATTTCACAGGCCTTCATTGCAGGCTAGGGGAAGAGGAAGGAGCTAAAGTAGCCCTCTTCAAGTTGACAGATATATGCTTTTATAGGATTTACTGTTCAGGAGTTAATTAGTAATTAGTAAATTTATGGTGGGGAAAAAATGCTCTGTAAGTCTCCAGTTTTTAGAGCATTAGTCTGCATCTGATCACAGAAGACAGTATCCTATTTCCAAGAACAAAGAGTTGGCAAGAGAGAGGTAAGGGTCATGCCCTATGCACAAAGCCCAGGATTCAAGGCTAGGCTCAAGTTTTCCACAGGGCACTTGAGTTCAATCAAAATCCGAGACACAGATTCAACCATAGGGCTAAATAAATCGTCAGCCAAGGGTTATCTGTGTCATTGTGGGCAATCAGGGGTCCAAGAACTATCCCAGGCTCACTGGAGACCAACTTGAGGGAAGTAAAATAAACTCAAAATTGTGATGGATCTGATTGGACTCATATGTAACTATCTCAAAACAGGATGGCACTCAGTAATGATTTCCCTAAACAAAACTGAACCTGGCATTTGGAGATGCTGCAGTGGAGTCAAGTTTCTGAAATAAAGACTCTGACCAATGCATATTACAATGTTACGCTAACAGTCTTTAGAGAACTTTTCTCTCTGCACTTTACCCGCCGTTCTTAGTTTAGACACAAGGTGTAGAGAACCCTGGTTTTCTTATGTGTAGTTTAGAACTGAAAACAACCACCAAAAAAAAGGGAAGTCCATAAGACTGAACTTCTAGTTCGAGTTACAGTTGAGATGGAGCTGAAAAAAGATGAGTCTCGCGAGTTCTCATTCTACTTTCAAACCCAGAGGCCTTTCTCCTAAGCCCCCTTAGCAGCAGGAACTTTGATACATAGACTCTGACAAATATCCTTGGCATTTTCTCTTGCCCCAGCACAAAGCCCCATTCCAAACAACCTGGTCCCATGCTGGTTTCAGTTTGCTCTCTGAATCTTTGTAGCTCCTTTACTTCTCTCTCTCCTCCTATCCATTTTGAAGGATTCATTTGCATCCTTCGAAACCAGCTGAGTCCCAAATGACTCCTGTAGTTCTGAAAGTATGAATCCTAACATTTAGTGTGTATTGTTCTTGGGTGCTTAACATCCTTTGTTCCCAGCTTGTTTGCGAATTTTATGTCCTTTGATTTCCACAGCCTAAAGGAAATTAATATCAATTGATTAAATTGCTCTACAGCCCTTAATATTGGATAATATAACCTGTGTATTTTAATTGCAATACTACAGCCTAGAGTGGGATTTACTAGTCTTGGGAGATGTGTAGGATCAACAATACCTAGTAACAATATGTATTTCTTGAGTATGATCTTAGATTGTTATCTGAGTTACTATGAGAGCTGAAATACATGATCTCTGAGTCCCTCCATATATGTGAATGTGTCTAATCATAAGAAGGCCTATGCAACTACTTTTTAAATATAATGCAAAGCTCAGCCTGGATGATTAGATAACTTTGGGAGGAGTTCTTATGTTGCTCAGTCAGTGACATAGAAGGCCTGTGTGGGAAGGTGGATTCTAGAAGACCAGGCTGACCTTGGGGGCAGAACAAGTAATAACGGAGAAACTCGAAGAGCAGGCATGGGAGAAGTTAGCACTGGGGAAGGAGAGGGGTGGGAATGTGGCAGGATCTGTGTCATGCCATTAAGAAGTTCAGGTACCTACAGCAGGTAGCAGGTGCCTACATAGAGGCGGAGCTCATGGGTGAGATTCAAATTGTGGGATGATATGAGGAAGGAGGAAAGTTGGGGGGATTGTTTAGTGAAACAAGAGAGACAAGGAAAGAAATTGTGAGCCCAAATTTGTTTTTAGACTCTATGGTCAGAGCCAGACCTACAGCAATTCTGAACAGAAGCTGAGACAGAGGACTGTTAGTTTTGGGCTGCTTCCAAGTCCCTAGGGATCAGCCTAGACTGAGAAACTGATTAAGGCTAAACCACTAGGGTTTTAGTGATCTCTTTTCTGAAGGTCACAAGGAGTCAGTGACAGAGAACCAAGCAGAGAGGTATAATCTATTACCTACCTAGAAAAGCAAAATAGATTTGAATTTAGTACTTGTACGCTTCTTGGAAAATGAGTTAATATTTATACAAAGAAGACTTTGATGGAGCCACTGCTGATTACATTAGAGATGGAATGTGCTTTGAGGGGAGTAGTCAGGTCAGATTATAAAAAGAAATTATCATAAGATTTTTCCTAAATCACAGCTTTACCTTCCAAGGCATATTTGATCAGTTGATTCTCTCATAACCTAAATTTATCTTTGTGTCATTTCTTTCTAAAACAAAAACAAAAACTCTCACTTAGTTATTCATTTGATTTCTTTTATAATCTTTATACCTTTAAAAAATGCTTCCTTTTGCCATTTTCTATGGTGAAATGTGTCATTTTTCCAAATCCAAAATATAGAGATGAAATAATTTTTATCTCTAAAGCTCACGGAAAATGAAATCATGCATTTTTAAATCACTTCCATTCCATTTCCCATTCTTGTATTTTGTGCCAGAAACTATTTCCTCTTCTAGTTTTTCCTAAACTCTGAAACTTTTCTTAAAATTTCTTCAGACAAAATGAACACACACTGCTAGGCAGGAATACTTATATGTGAGCTATGTGCATCATTATTTACCTCTCATACACCACATAAATGTATATACTTGTATTTCCTAATTTAAATTGGGGCAAAGAAGTCTCACTAGAGAAGGAGGAAGTGTGTGTGTGTGTGTGTGTGTGTGTGTGTGTGTGTGTGTGTTGTCTGAGTAAGAGAATGAGCAGGGTTTTTACAAGAGCTTAAGGAATATAAAATGCATTGAGTTAAGAAAGACTGGGAATGAAGAGCATTGGACTGAAAAATTGAACCAGGCTAGTGAAGCATAATTGTTTGAAGGTGGTAAACCAAAAAAGACAGTGCATTGACCCATAGAACTTCCCAGAAGAGTGATTCTGTCCAAGAAGGGAAATGAGCTCTAGAACCAATCTGACAGGACCCCATTTCTTTAAAAACCAGGGATCAAAAAGAGAACTGGCTTCTTTAGGGATAAGCAGGTTACATTTTTTAAAAGGATCTAGACATAGCTAACAAGCTAGAATTTGATAGACTCTGTGATTGTGTTTGTAGCCTTTTTTGCTGCCACATTCTAGAAAAGATCTACTCATGATTATTAAGATTTGGAAGTCTGGCTATTTTTGGCTTATCTTTTGAATCTTAGGAGAAATTCAGGTGGCACTTCTGATTAGCAAACTAGAAAGTGCTCATAGTAATCTTAGGTTCCTTGAGGGCAGGATGTGAGTTTACCAACCCTTATATACCCAACACCGATCACAATTCCTGAAATATAGAACATTTTTAAAATATTGGTTCTTTTTCTCGGAAAAAGAACAGTTATGAACAGGTAGAAATAGGGCTACTTATTTTCTTAAGACATTTCTCTGAATCAACTACCACAAAACTTTTATTTTGTAGATATTCACAAGCTTATAAAACCTCCTCAATGGATCAATTTTTTTCAGCTACTTGAGAAGGAAGGATGGAGTATTTTAAAATTAATTCATACTGGCACACCCAGAGAAAAGGCAAATCTACCTTCCTGTGAATTTAATGTTCCACAGGGGCCAAACTAAGGATTTTGATTTTGAGTTCTGGTTTTGTATGTGTGTTTGTTTGTTTTTAATAGTTGAAACAATCAACCATTATCATGAGCCTGGCATATTTTTCCAGTTATATTCATAACAGAAGTTTGAGGTTCAAATAACAACTTTGCAACTGTCAGGAAATATCTAAGGATCTTTTTTTTTTTTTTGTGACAAACATGAGTTTTATATACATGTTACTATGGTGGGCAAGGCCCATGTTAAACACTAGGACCAATTCTGAGCAATTAAGTCCAAATCTTCACAGGTGATGGCAGCTTTAACTTCCTTATATCAGGTACATTATTCACATAGATGATAGATAGATGATAGGTAGGTAGGTAGGTAGGTAGGTAAGTAGGTAGATGATAGGACAAAGTACATATTAAATAACTCTTATTAGAGAGAGATTATCAAATAGGCTAATTACTCTGAAATCATAACTGCTGTGAGGTATATACTTTGAGATCCTTACATCACAGCTCTGTATCCTTTTATAACATCAAAACAGAGAAAAGGGGCAACAGAAAAACTATCTACTCCAATTTTTTGTATTTTACAAAACAATATTTGAAACAACATCCACTTTGATTCTCAGATTCTCTTACACAAAGAAAAGACCTTACAGGAAAAGTTTCAATTTGGATTTAGCCTTGGTTAAGAGAGTATCGACAGAGCACATGCCATATATTTGCTCTCCTGAATCTCTTTTTTAAATGCTCAGAACCCTTAGAAAAAAATTCAAAGTCAGAGTAGAAAGCAATTTCCCTCAGGAAGTCAGTAGCATCAATTTTCCTTCAATCTTTGTGTAATCTCTATTATACTATGATCCCAAATTGCCATGTTTTATGTTATAGTCACTCGTATATGTCTTATTAAATCCTTCCAGAAATAGCCCATAAGCAACATGAAAGCAAATACTGTGATCTAATCTTCTAATGTAGCACCTAGTACAGAGAGGAGCTCTGAATAAATTAATAAAAGATAACATATATCACATGAAATCTGTAGCCAGGTCTCTCACACTGTGATAAAAGTCCCTTATGCTCATCTACCTGAGCGTGGTAGGTGTTTTACATGAATCTCCGTGGAGGAGTCCTGGAGAAAGGACATGGAATGAAAGGGGCAGATTTGCATTTTGAACATTTATTTGTT
>NW_011888936.1:830920-831657 GCF_000151845.1 Pteropus vampyrus
TCTCCTCTTTTCTTTTCTTTTCTTTTTTGAGGCTATTTCTGAGTCCGTTTTTATTAATCTCTTGTAACACATAAATCCTAGGTATCAAGTCTACGATTTACAAATAACTTTTTGTTTTTTTAAAAAAATGTAGTCCTTAATGGCTTGCTTGCTGGATATTGCTCCCCCGCCTCACCCCCAAAGAGTCCCTGAGCTGTTTCTAGGAAACATCCCCACAGTGCCATCTCATGCATATTTGGGATCAGGTCTCTCCGATTTTCCCTCCTCTAGCCCCCTTACCACCTCAGCTGCATCCCATTTTGAGGTGGTCGCTCTGCAAATTCTTCAAAGAGCAACTGGCTTTACTGAAGCCTTGAAGACAAAGAAAATTTGGTGGATGAGGTCACTTAAAACTGCTATTAGATGTGGCTATTCTTAGAATCTAAAGCAATATCATAGTTCCTACCAGGCAAGCTCCTTGACCAACTCCTGAAGTGCTCTCACGTGGTAAGGGGCAGCTTACCCCTACTGCCACGAACACTGCCAGCAAGGTATTGCCTGAGTTAACAGAACCAATCAACACCTGGACCTGGAGGGAGACTAAAGAAGACTTTGTTTCCCAAAGCCAGGCCCACCTCTTCAAGCCTTTTCCAGGATAATTTCCTATGGGAAAATCCATACAGATGAAATTTCAGTTCCCACATGCATGAGCTTGATCTGACCCCAATACCTTGACAAAAAAGCCTCAATAGTAGACA
>NW_011888936.1:832397-863164 GCF_000151845.1 Pteropus vampyrus
TTTCTCTCTCTCTCTCTCTCTCGCTCTCTCTCCGTCTCTCTCTCTCTCTTTCTTTCATTTCTCCTAACACTGTTGCAATATCATGAATATATAAAAGTTAATCCAAATTTTAACTTACCTCATTCCTCCCTAGCTACCTCCATTCTTAGGCTGTTTCAGTTTAGGATTTTCCTAAAACTAACAGGCATTTCTTGTGTAACATAAAGAAAATATGGAGTCAATTATAAGAGGTACACATAGAAACATGCAACATAGGGAGTTGGAAGATAATAAAACATAGGCAATGCAATCAGATAAAGTTGGCTTTCAGTTCTTGTTCTACGTTTTACTAATTTATGGTCTTCAGAATGTTGTTTCATCTCCTGAGTTGTACGTAAAATGCAGATAATAGAAAATTACCTCAAAATTTTAGGGAAGAATATATGAGGTGATTCATGCCTTGCTCCATACAAATCTATTATTTTTTTATTATTAATGATTTCATGTTAAATTCTAATTTTCTAAACCATAAGAACTCCATTCATGATATTACCTTCATATTTCCATAGAATTTCTGTCACAATCTCATTTTTGCACTAAATTAATCGGAGGCTAATCTTTTGGGTTATACAATCACCAGCAGTTAGATAATTACAGGAGATGAAAGACATTGCACAGATGCTGAGGCTGCCTCTCAGCAGGATTGGAAAAAACCTCTCTGATTTGATGAGAAAATACTTATGATACAAAAAAATCATGAAATAGAGAGTGGCACAGAGCAAAAGGTCCTGGTTCTTCACAGCGGTCTCATACATACCATAAAGAAATGGTGAGCTCTAGGCCCCCAAATAAATTAGACTGAAAGCTTTTTGAGCTGGTCTCTCACTTGAGTATCTAAAAGACTCGACACCACTAGGTGAGCAATGCATGTTTGTCACATTTGATCGGGATGCTTGAGGTTTGGGTTTGTGATCAGTAAATTTGTGCCTGCTTCTCTCTGGTTGTCTACGCTAAATTTAAAAAAATTGATGGTACTTCTTGAGGAGAACGGGTATATTTTAAGTAATTACTCTGGCATACAGCACTTTATTACTATCCATGCCCAAGGGAAATAAAATGTGGAAAAGAAGCTTGATTGTGGGGCTTATCTTGCAGTTGAGAATAAAAATTCATGACAAATTTTAAAATAGAATCTTATGCCAACTTTATCAGGGCCAATCCTTACTTGAACTACCATCTTTAAAAAGAGTGAAAGTGCTCGTACATATTTGACCTTGTCAATCCTGAGTTTAATTACAACTCATTTTTAGGATCTGAAGTTTACTCACTTCAGCAGGAGTACATCTTCCAGGACCTGGGGATGGTGCAGGCACTTTTTTGAACATTAAACAAATCTTCCAAAAGCACATTTTATTGAATTGCATTTGATTGAATCAGACACACATGAATTGATTTTACTTGAAATAACAGTATTGAAAATCATGAGGCTAAAGAGTTTAACAATGGTTCAGAGTTTAACGTCACAAACCACAGCTTTTAAATATTAGAGTAGGTGGACTCTGTATTAAATACAAGAACATTCTAGAAGTCCTTTGCCCTAAGTTAAGCTCTAAATCAATAGTCAGCAAACTTTCCATAAAGGGCCAAATAGTAAATATTTTAGCCTTTGTGAGCCACATAGTTTCTGTGGGAACTACTCAACTCTGCTGTCGTAGAACAAAGCCCTAGACAGTACATAAATGAATGACCATGGCTGTGTTCCAATAAAACTTTATTTACAAAACAGGGTATAGGCTGGATCTGGCCCACAAGCAGTAGTTTGAGGACTCCTGTTCTAGATAAAGAGGACGCAGATGCCTAATCAGAACTAGAAGTGTCCCCTAGCAGGGCAGATCCCTAACATTAGTTCCAGCTCTCACTCATGGCTGAGCTCCAGGGTATCTTGGGCTGACTCAAAAGCAGATTAAATTATCCTGGAAAAATGTTTTGTCCTTTGTTTCCTTCCTCTCATCCTTTGTTTTTATTTTATTACATAAGTAACAAATGCTAAGTCTAGAAAAATCAGAAAGTACAATTGAACAAAAAGAAATAACATTCTTAATCTCACTCCTCAGAAAAAAAAATTATTTTATATCATTTCACATACTTACTATGTAATATATATTTGTAAATACATGATTTTAATTATAAAAATTGAATTATGCTATGTATATGTATGCATACACATATATATACATACATATGTATGTATATATGAGAGAGAGAGAGAGGGTGGGCAGTCTGTGGTAATCAATTTGGTAGACAGATAATGAGTTTTGTTAGCATCTAAGAACCTTTACTTGAACAATGACGTGACAGCGGATTTTCCTATATATTGTCAAATATAAGCAAAAGACTGTGGCCTTTATTTATTATATTGGAATATAGAGATAAAATAATTTAATATTCCTCCTTGTGATCTTAAATCCTAATTTTAATTGAAAGTAACTTAGAGTCCTCATGGTATATTATATTTTTCGGTCATTTTCAAGTGCACGAGTAATTCTTTTTAAATTGTATTACAGATTTTCCTTCTACCAAATCATTTCTGGGTATTAGAGTTGTACTTTTGAAGGCAATGACCAGTTGTTAATTCTTTTTCAAAATGTCCCAAAATTTGGGAGCAGGTGCAAGTTTCCTTTTGAAAATCTTAATCTTATTGGCTGTTTGGTACAAATCTAAATCTTGACCTTTTTTTTTTTAATACTTTTTTTTTTGGAGGAAGAGGCGATCCAATTTTGGAATCTGCCTAGTATGAGGACTTCTTAAATCTACTCTCAGAATCTAAATAGAGAACACATCCTTAATGATATCCGTTGAAAAATCAAGAGAATAGAGACGCCTCAGCCAGAAGGATATGGGCTGAAAAAAGCCTCCAGTGGCCTCCTTCATTTAATCACAGTCAGCTTTCCTTCTAGAGTTTCCAAATTGACAGTGGGGCAACTTTTCTTTTTTATTTTACACTTCGAACAAGCAGGTGTTTCTTTCATGAGGCCCATATGTTTCTTCACAAGCTTTATCCAAAGCACCTACAGTATAGCCTATGGTATGTGGCACATAGCCAATTTCTCACAAGATTTTTTTTTATTCCAAGGAGACTATGTGGAAAGTGAATGTAAGTGTATCTGTGTGTATGCACATGTGTTTGTGTGTATGTGTATGTGTATGTGTTGCAGAGATGGAGCAAGAGAACAGCAGCATTCTCTTTGGGTTGGTGGAGCATCGTTCATGATGCCAACAAACCACAGTGAAGATGAGCTGTCATCTTAGGTCCAAACTGACCCCATGCCAAACTCCTGCATGTGGCATATTTCCCAGCAGGCTGCAACATGGCTGTGGCAGACCCTGAGAGCAGCTGTCTCTGCCTGGCAAACAGGCAGTAGTCCAACCAGGTGGTTTTCTCAAGTTAAAAATAACAGTAATTACAAAGAAAAGTACCACTCAAGGTTGACTGATGCTTGTTCAGTCATCAAGAAGAACCCAAAGGGGAGGAGCAGGGTGAAGAGGGAAAAGTCTGTGGAGGTAAGAAAACAGAGAGGCTTCTGCTATAACAGAGGAGAAATAGGAAATACCTGGAAGCCCAAGTAAAACTGGCTAAGACATGTGCTGGAATCAACTTTCTATGAAAGCATAGCTTTGTGATCATAGTTAAAGTGCAGGTTGCTTGGGAGAAAGGATATTGATGAAAGGAAAAGTTTGCACTTCAGAACAAGTGATTGCTCTGCTAGTTCTTATAGGGACATTAAATAATCTGGAACAAAAGATATATATGCTATTTACTCTTATAAGCTTAAAAATGAACCTAGCATCTCTACTCATCCTATAATTGCCTATTTTCTATGTTAGCATGGAAGCGAAAGCATGAACTCCTTTATTGTATTGGCCAGAAATTCAAGAATATGTTAACATCTAAACACACTACTCTAAAAATTCTTAAAAGTTGCATAGTTAGTACATATGAATTTGAGGCACACCAGCAAAAATAGAAATTGCGACAATTTGTAAGAATACCTACTCTATTATTTTGCATTTGATTTTCTATCATTCCCAATATGATGCCTTCTAGTGAGTTTTCACCAAAAAGTGTGGTTTGTGGACTGACAGCATTGGTATCAGCTTGTTAGAAATGCAAAAGCTCTAACCCCATTCTGTACCTAGAGACTTAGAATCTAAATTTTAATAAGAAATTCAGGTGACTAGTACACACATTAGAATTTGAGAAACCGCCATGGTTCCTTCCGGAAAACTGAAGTTTTGTAGTGAGTTACACCTGTTATTTACTTCAGGAAATACTGATTGTGATACTTACCAAGGTCTGTTGAGTAATCAAACCGTCACTATCTCAATGCACATGGAAATTCTGAAGAGAAGATTAAAAACTTTCTAAATGTTTTTGGCCAAAATGGACAACACTCAAAAAATTACATTTATAAGAATAATAAAAGCAAAACAATGCATATTTACACATTTGGAACCATCCTAGTTTACATGTGTTTGCTTTAATCACATTAAACATAGCTCTGTTACACTAGGACATTTACTTTGAGGAAATAATGGCATCGTGAAGTATTCCATTAAAGGTATTGATTAGCTGTCAAATGACAACTCAGAATGACATTCGGTGACAATTAAATTGGAGCCATATGTCCCAAATAAAATTTTATTAGCTAATCTTAAACTTAGTCTATTCAATAGACTATTCGATAACTTGACTTAGTCCATTAGGAAAAAATGATAACTTAAATATTGCCTATTGGATAAAATTGAAAATAAAAAGGTACAATAATCTTCCTAGATGGCAATAGTCTCTTCAAAGAATGGTGAAAAATGACTCAAACTTCAGCTTTATGATAAGTGAACAACATGGGATTATAGGCCGCCTCATGACTCTGGGTGAGGGAGTTACCAGAGCAGCAGACAATGAAGCATGAGGCATGGAAGAACTCAGTGGTAGGAGGGGCAGCATAATCTCTGCCTAGGTAATCTGAGACCGCATCCTGCTATTGACCTCTTCACCTAACTCAATGGAAATCCTGTACATGAAACAATGACAGGACGTCTCTGGAAAAGTTACAAAAAGTCAGGGTTCAAAACACATTGTTCATAAACTCATGGAATCTTTGCATGCTGCCCACCAAGTTAAAAAATATTTCAAAAATATCTAAGGAAATTCCTTACTTATCAAATTCCATAGATTTTTGCTTTAGAAGGAAAAAGTAGATTTAGCTTCTTTGTAGATAATAGTTTTTAAACCTAAACGTTCTTAGGAAAAATGTTGATAAACTAATGCAATGGTTCTTAAAGTTTAATGTGCATCAGAATCATCTGAAAGGAAAACACGAGATTTCTGGATCCTACCCAAGATTCAGTAGGTCAGAAGTAAGGCCCAGAATTTATATTTCTAATAAGTTCCCGATGATGGTGATGCTGCTGGTCCAGGGACCACATTTTAAAAGCTACTAAATTAAAGTAAGATATATCACAACTTATTTTAATAACTAATTTTATATTCATTTATTCTACAAACATCATTAAACATTTTCTGTGTACCCAGGACAATGCTAGTTGCTAGAGATGTGAGATGGAATAAGTCAGCCTGGCTCTCCAAGAGGTCATAGTCTAATGGGATCGCCAATCCCACAGAAGGTTACCTATGCTCCCGAAGCATTAAATGATAGGCAGAAATACTCCCCCCACCCTCGGGACTGGAGGAGACTGATATCCTCATTCCCTGTGGCTCCACTTTCCTCTGACCTCAGGAGGTCTTTAAACAGTACAGAGAGTAGACAAGCAATATTTTTTTGCCTTCCCATCCAAACCGATGACCTCAAAATAATGATTTAGTTGCGAGAGGGAAGTATGTAGGTGAAGAAACAAACACATTTTTATTTGCTTGTAATTATGTTTAGAACATTGAGTGTGATTGCTGTCACACAGCACTATTTGGAAGCAAATCGATTTTTGAAAATCTACTAAGCTTTTGAGGTAATTATACTACTGAAGATACATGCCTTTGACTGTTCGAGCCTTAAAACAGACTTCATGTCTTCAAACTTACATCAGCAGCAAGAGGCATGAGGGCACTTAGTCATTGAAGAGGGCACAATTCCAAGTGCTCACTTCAAATATGGGCATAGAGAAAAATAAGCATAGGATAATCTCCTAGAAGGCAGAGCCAAGGACCATGGAAAGCAGTGGACAAAAGAATCTTCAAAGAGAGCAGGTCAGGGTCTAATCTAGGAACTATCCCTGTCTCCATACTAGGGGACCTTTCCAATGCCTTCCCAGCAGGATTTTATCATTGCTATAGATAGGCATCCATTGTATATCTCCCATTGTCATTCCTAGCTCATATTCTGCATACTGGTTGAGCATGTATGTTGAGGTGAGAGGATGAGAGGAGGTTTAGACCATTTGCTTTTTAGTTTATAAGTTGCCAGATCAAATGAAGCCATATATATTCTTGATGGAGTGTAGAGCATATCATTCAGAAATCCTGGACTTTGAGCTAGCTCTCGTAACTGGATGAACTTTGAATTGTTTCTCTTGAGGTGGTGAGTATGTTTGGTACAAAAAGTATGCCTGGATATTGCAAAGTTGAGAAGAGTTTATTCATGGCAAAGATTTCTGCTACCCTTCCATAGTGTAGAAATATGATTAAGAGATATCCCCCAAGCTCCTCTTATGTCTAGGTGAACCACTTGAATAGTTACTATCAATTAAATGTAAGGAATTGCATTGTTACAATGGTTGTAAGTAATGTGCATTCCTTCCTGGCTTTGATGGTTAAGTTTCAATATGCCCTCTTCAGCTCCTTTTCCCCTTCCACCAGCTAGATGTTGACGTCCAGAGTGACTATGAGGGTATTGATGATAGAAGGGAGGAAAAATGAAGGAGACTGGATTCCTGAGTTACTACTTGGAAGACAGTCACTAGACTACATCCACACTAAATTGTTGCATGACTGAAAAATACACTTTATTTTCTAGATGAAGTCATTGAGATTTGAAAGTTTATCTGTTAGAGTTACTTTAATGTTTAATGTAGATATTTGTTCATTGTTTATTTTTCCTTTAAGCATGAGTGGGGTCTTAGAAGAAAGAACAGATTAATATTAAATAAAATGAAACTACATTTTTCTCTAGATATCTGAATTGCAGAATGGATTAAATTTTTAGACCTTATCATATAAATTATACTTCTTATAATAATACTAAAAGGCAGCTATTGTGAGCTCCATTGTACAGAGAAGAAACAGATACTTAGAGAGATTATGTAATGGGCTTAGGTCATAGGTGGCAGAATCAAAATTCCTACCCCAATCGCTCTAACTCCAGAACCCATATTCTTTCCCCTCTTCTACTGCACCTCCCTGTCAGTATTACTGATATGAGCAGTCTCTGTGAAGTTGGCTTCCTATGGAGGATAAACTACTTTTCACTTAGCATATTTTTATATTTTTATCATCTCTTTTAAGAAAAGGAGACTTTTACTGATAATCGTTGAAAAGAAAGATTCACCTAAGGACATATATACAAACTAAAATTGATAGAAGAGAAGGAGGGAGTTGAGACTGGAGCACAGACATCAGACCCTCACCACGGCCAAGCCATTCCTGAAAGCCAAAAAGGAGTATCTACCATCCACCAACCCAACCCTATAACGATACCCTCTGGCTGAAGTTCACTGTATGTCACTGGATACAGGACTGGAAAGGAAAAAATTGATCTGAAAGATAAACTGGTTAATCATGACCAAACATTTGAGAATCATGACTATTTATTCCATAGAAAAATGTTGCATTCAAGTGTAGCTAGTCATTGAAGACTTCCATTTGGAGTAATAGAACCCTTCTTTTATTAATATGTTAATATGCTAATGTTTCATATGGACCCAGTTTTGTCTTATCAATGCTGTTGTACTTAATTCATTCCTAGTGTAGCATGGAATTAATTTTTTAAAAATTATGATGCATGCTGAACATGATTCCTATTTTACATTAACCATAGGTTTTCACTGGTTTTATTTATCTAATTAAAATAATTTTATTTTATATAATTTTATTTAAATAGTTAATTAAAATATTCTAAAGTTCTCCTAAAAAATAATAATAAGTATTGTGTCTACTTTAATATGCAGTTACCTGGAATATAAAATGTTAGATTTTTTATGGAGTTGAATATGGCCTTCATATTCAAAAATTGTAGGCTTCCTGAGAAGCTAACAAGGAGAAGCTATAAACAAAACCTGTAATAAATCTGTCTCAAAAACCTCCTACATGTGACCAAGTAGAAAATTAGTCCCTGCAGGCCCTGTGTGATGTGCGACTCATGGGAAAATACAGGGACAGATACTGACCTCCTAAAGTGAAGACATATACTTAGGAAAGATGGTTTTAGTTCTTAGGTCAGAGATTCAAACTTGTTTTCAGTTGACACTTGCTTGACATACATTTTCAATTTTAAAATATTTACATTTCAAAGCATTGCTGCCTGAAATGAACTGAATGTATGTGCCCTCCCTGCCACTAAATTCATATGTTGAAGCCTATTCCCGTGTGATAGTATGTGGAAGTGGGCTTTTGAGAGTCCAATAGATTTATGAGGGTAGAGCCATCATGAATGGGATTCGTGCCCTTATAAGAAGAGGCCAGAGAGCTAGCTAGCTGTTTGTCCACTGTGTAGGGGTACAATGAGACACTGACAGTCTGCAAGTCAGTAAGAAGCTCTCACCAGAACCCAACTGTGCTGGCACCCTGATCTCAGACTTCCAGCATCCAAAACTGTGAGAGATAAATTTCTGTTGTGTGTAAGCCACCCATTCAATGGTACTTTGTTATAGCAACCTAAACACGCTAAGACATTGCCCTTATTCCCAATATATGCAATTGTGCCCATAATCCCAGTTGAGGTATAGAAATCATTGCACAAGCAGGATCAAAATATGTTATGTACATAGCTCTCATTGGTCTGGGCCAAGGTGAAGATCGATTAAGCAACCTAAAGGTAGACTTGTGAGTAATATGACCCTTTGGTGCCTCTCAATGACTTCCTTCATTCTTTTGGTCCTTAATGGCATTGTGTGCCCTACATTCTGATATCTGGGGTTTGGGTCTCTCCCTTGTGAAGGGATCTTTCTAATTCTCATGACCAGAACACAATCTCCTACCCATAGACTTGCTTCACCCAAAGACTCCTATGATTTTAGATGTTGTTCTAGAGTTAACTTATATCCTAGTTTCTTGCCAAGAACTGGGTCTTGTCCTTAGTACACCAAGTGTCTGCTTTGCTTCCTAACTAATATTACCTTGACTATGTTAATTATAATGATAAATCATACACTACTTTTCTCTTTTGCCATAATTCATCATTTCCAATGCCTTTAAAATTTTTTCTTCAACATCTGTCTTTTATCACTTTTTCACATGTGTCTTGAATAATCAATGGGATCTTTAGGCCAGCTGGCAATTGTGACACAATTGTCATTACTTGCTCTTGGTCGTTATCCCTGGTGTCATGACCAGATCACTGCAATCCCTTGATTTTTCAGTCAACAAACCAGTTAAGACCATTCAGCAATGAGGTATGAGTTCTAACTGTTGTCCACTTCCTTCAGTCAGAACTGCCTGGTCAGCTCATGAAAGCACCAGCATTGACATTTGTAGAAAGAGTGCAGTAGGTTAAAAGGAACGCCAAAGATGAGAGTGACATGGTTGACATGCTTCATCACCAATTCCCTTCATCATAGAGCAGTGGTTCTCATTGGCTGGGCTTGTTAAACACATATCCCTGGGCTCTAATCCAGGGTTTCTCCTTCAGCAGGTCTGATGTTGGGCTCAAGAATGTGTATTTCTAACAAGTTTTCAGATGCTTCTGCTAGTTCAAAGATCACATATTAAGAACCAGTGTCCTAGAGAATGATTAAAAATAAAAATGTTTCTCCATCTGCTGGCTCTGAAGGCAACTTGGCATCGAGTCAGTGTCCACATTCATTTCTCTGAAACTCTCAAGCAAAGCTTTCCATTTCTCAGGCCATAAGATGTCTCTCTCCTCCTCTATGAATTTCCTTCTTTTTCTTCCCCATCTTGTAGCCATTTCCTCAATCTCTCCTTGCAGAAACACTGGATCTGCAGACACCCTTCAGATCCTTATTGGTTTTTGCCCCTTTTTGTTTCTCTTTCCACAGTGGTTATTGACAATTATTAGTATGAACGGGTTGCAAAAGACAGGGGCATCTGGAGCAGTGGGTGAATAGGCCTTCGGGATTCATTTGAGAGAGTTCAGTGAACTGGTGAGAGGATTTAGTGGGAAAGACTACAACAAAAAATAATGTTTCATATTTTTATACAGCTGCATGTCCCTCCCTGGTTAATCTTAATTTTTATCTCGGGGTTTCCTCCCCTGGAATTGAGGAATGGGGAACACTGTCCCAAATCTTTTTCTTCCAAATAATTAATTCTCACATGCTCCAAAAGCAAAGCAATAAATATTCCTCTAGAATATTTATGTAATAAGAATGTAACAAAAATAAATTTTACTTTTACAAATCAGATGTTTATAAACAAGGGCTTTGCTTTGTTTTGCACCCAACATGCTTCTCTTGACTCTTGAGCTCCCCATCTGCTTATAGCAAGCTAGTCATGCTCTCCCATTTTAGTAAACTCAGTATAATCCAAAAATATTCTAGTTTAAATGAGCCATTGATTGTGTACTGTTCAATGCAAAACTGCTTCCTCTAGGTTGTATGGTGTTCTTGCACAGATTCTTCTATAGGAAGAAGATTTTGGAGGAAGGGCAAGGCCAAAACCCAGCAGTGTCCTAGGGCTCTGTCAATACCCAAATTCTAAGGCTTTGATGATTGTCCAACCCTTAATGTGGATGGAGCCCACTACTGGCTCTCTCATGAGGCACAATGATACTCTTAAAACCTTCAGCTGAGTCTCCTCAGTAACTCTTTGGAGATAGTAGCCCTGATAAGGCATATTAGGCTTTTCCATCATACCAATTCTCCCCACCAGCCAACCAGTGAGCTTTCTACCCCTCAGAGCTCCATTAATTAGAACTCCATGACTACCTGGGCAGGTTTTTGGTTGACAACAAGTAAATTTATTCTCTCTGCTAACACCTACCCCTACTCTATGTCCATAGGAAGCTTGGAATTCTCACCTGGCACACATGGAATAGTCCACTGAGCTCTGTCATTCTACTTTTTTTCCTGTCGTCCTTCCCTATTGCCCAACACTTCCAGCCGGATCTAGAGTTCTGCTAAATAGCAAATACCAGGAGAGAAGCAGCAATATATTAATAATTACCCCCAAGTTTGGGAGGACATCCATACACTGTCTCCTTTATCAAGATTTACCCAGGGAGAGGCCATGCACATCATTCTTCAGCTCCTTCCTTTTCCGACTCTCATTTCCTCCAACTTCTCAGATGTGTGTATAGGCCACAGAGTGGAGATTGGGGATAGTGGGAGTGATGGATTCAGAGAATTAACATCATTTATTTGTTCATTCTGCCTGAGGACCTGAAGTAGGGTATCCGCCTACCAGGAAAATGTGCTTCATTGAAATTTAGAAATTAAATAATGTACATATATTTGTCCTCCTCTGCATTTTCTCTACATATGTGTGGGAGGAGCCTGCAGGTAGCCTCATGAATTAATAGTTCAGACATTCATTGATACTTCATATCATTTCGTTACATACTTAATTTTCTACAGAGCAGGAGTCTGCAGGAAACACACCATGCTCCTCAACCAAAGGTGCTACCAAAATCACAGACTAAATAATTGAGAACCTACCTTTGAGCCAAAGAAAATTAATAAAGATAATTTATTAGACCATTGTTTATTGAGTATCCCCAAATCCTAGACATCTGTGAGGTACCAATTAGATAATAAATATATGGATGCATGTGGTAAAACGGTTGGGGTGGGACAGAGGGTCAATAATTATTTCTTGGAAGAATCTCCAAGTCAAAATGTAAAGACTAGCTGGTCAGCATGCCAAGAGGCCACACAGAGTGATACCTTCATAGGATCCAAAATATCCTACATAACTGTCCTATTTCATTCATTGTGATTATAAGAACTTGTGGTGCTTATTTGCGTTTTAGTTTACCTCTATATAAACTACAAGCACCTTGAAGACAAAGTCTGTGCTTTGTTTATAGCTAAAGCCTCAAAACTACCCTGGCATACATCGGGTACATTATAAGAATGGGTAATTTGTTGGACCCCTATTATTATTAATAGAATCCTAGGTAACATTCCAAAAATTATTAAACCTCAAGAATGATTTGACATAAACAAAATGCAATTATTTTTAACTACTAGTATAAAAATTGAACTCATATCAACCATTTACAGTTGAAATTAAAATGTAATCTCTCATAATATTAGAAGAAAATTAATGGTTTTACATTAATGTGCTTCCTGGTTTATTACTTAATAAATTATTGTTAGTAACAAGAAATATTTTAGAAGATTTTAACTGTTATATACACTGTATTCTATCCATATTGATGTCATGTGAAATTATTTTGTCATTTTTTTAATAAGTGACAAATGAAAAATATTTTAAAGAATTATAAACATGTAAAAGGCTGGCTCTGGTGACCTGATGTTTTTATGTTTATGTCATATATATCACAAATAAATCATGGCTGTTGTATTGTTATATATTGTTAAATTGTAGGAAAATTTAATTTAAGGCCAATGTTGGTAACATTGTAGATACATGAATCATGTTCTTTGCATGGATGGTTTTATAGCAGAGACTCCTAGTGGTTAGTAAGTTAAAACTCTGTTAGAATTTCCAGTGTAAAGTTTCAAAGGTGTCTGTTTCTCTGGATTGAAATTTAGTAGTAAATCTTTAGAACTATCTTATTAATTTTAAAAATTATTTTACCCTGGTTAAAAGATGCAAAGTTACAAAAGAAGTCGATGTAGCTCTATTTTCTATCATTATTCAAAGATGTCTTTTACAATACTATGTATTATAAATGAAAGTAAAAAATTCTGAAGTCTAACCTGGATTAAGTGCTAACCCACAATTTAACCCCTCTAGGCTGCTCTTCCTTCCTTGGCAGTGAAATAAAGAGTTTGGAGGAGAAGATGCCTAAAATCTATATATCTTTGTATCTATCTATCTATCTATCTATCTATCTATCTATCTATCTATCTATCTATCCTCTATCTATCATCATCATCTATCATCTATCTACCTACCTACCTAACCTACATATCTACCTATTTATCGTATCTAATCTATCTACTCACCCATGATCTATCATTTATATTGTACCACCAGTCATCTCTACTTAATGTATTTGTACTCATAATAACAGACTGAACACAGAACTAAAAAGAGCTCTCCACATTCCACTTCCCCACCAAAGTGCTACCTTTTAAAAAACTTTATTGCGAACCATAAAAATCTATTTTCTTCTTTAAGATTACCTGGAAGACCATACTGGAACAGCTCATGTATTGTTTAAGAATCCATATACAAAGGCATTTTAAAAAGCATTTAAACTGTCAAAATATATAACTTCGTAAATTAGATACATTAGAGTTGTAATATGTACATCATAAATAAAAATTAATGTCTATAATACACAAGGATATTATACTGTTATACTTTGCTTCAATTTAGATCTTGAAAAATTAATTTGTATAATAGACCATGACCACTTAAAAAATGACAATAATGCCTAACCCAAAGTACTTTATCATAAAAGCAGACACATTCCCATGGGAGCTAATTTTCTATTTGGCTTCTTTCTGTAAATCAATATCTAAGGAAGCTTAAGTTTTTTAAGCTAAAAACAGAATGAATTGCTTTGGGGAATGAAATTCCACATCTGACCAATGTTCACTGGCTACAAGACAGGAAAATTTTTATTGTTTATTACAACATCCAAAGACCATACTAAGGGCTAAATTGCAAGTAGTGCTGTGTTAAATACTATATGACAAGACTTGGACTTAAAAAAAAAAAAAATCTTGCATAATATGACCAGGACATACATTTAGCATACATTATATATGTATCTATATATCTATATGTATCTATATCATCTATCTATCTATCTATCTATCTATCTATTTATCCAACACACACATATACACATATACAATATATATAGTAATTGAAGAGGTAATTGCACTTCATAAATAATGAATTTTTCAAGTTTGACTGAATAGGGAAGTGATTATAAATCTCTCAGGCTGTTATAGTTTAAGACTTTTTAAAAATTTTTTGACAACTGTGGGGCAAGAGAACTTTATCACTGTTGTCTGACAGCCCTTTTTCTATTGGATAACTATTAAATTTCTCCTCAGTTTTAATTTTTTGCCAACAGAATAAACCTTGTTTTTCTTTTATGTTTTTTTTTTCAGGTGTGATATTCAATTAAAAATCTTTGCAGCTCTCCTTTACAACTCATTAGTTTGTCAAACATATGCCAATATGTTCTGACTGATTTTTCCCAAAGACGATGACTACACTAACTGAATTTTTTTTAATACGTGCAATATCATGCTTGCATTTTACACCACAGACAGGGATTCATTGCAGACACAATCGAGCTTGTCACCCTACATGTTCTACTTTCCTGCCTAACCCTCTCTGTCGAACTTGTACAAAGTCTCTTTTCTTAGGTGTATTACATAGCAGATCTCATGTATGAATAATTCTTCAGTTTACAAAGTCACTCTAGTTCTACTTTTATCTTCTGAAATGCTGAGCACTCTCATGGGGGGTGGGGCATTCTTTGCAAAGTCGCTTACCTATGAACATTCACTCACACAGCTCCTGGTTAAAACAAGGAAGGGGCTGAGCACAGAACTAAGCGTGTGGAATATCATTTTCTTGATGTCCCTCCAATTTGACGTTAACTGACTCATAGACATTTTATAGGGTAGGATCCTAAAACTAGTTATGTTGGTATTGTCATAACGAATGATGGTATTGTCTCTACTTTGATATAGATACCCCATACCATATGAGACTAAATAGAAAATTTCGCAGTTGTGGAGACAGATTGTCTCTGATTTTCCATAAATTTCTCCAGCCTGTCATAAGAGCAATTTTTTTTCTAACTGGCAAAAAGAATTTTTGATGAGAAAATTACATAACTTCAGTAGGACGGGGGCTGTTACTGATTTTCACTCCGTGGCAAGTCATCTTCACCTACGCCCCTTCTTGTCTTTATCCTAAGGGAGGATGAGCTGCTCATCTTACACTCTTCCCATGATATTCACTGGGCTAGATTTTTCTAGAAGGGAGATTATTCCACCTAAAAGAGAGAAACCCAGCTTCCTCCCTTCTCCCTGTGCTCCCAGTGTTCATAGGGAGCAGACCTAGTCACATCTGCCTGCTCAAGGCAACTCCAGCTAGTCTTGTTTGCTTTCTTTTTCCTCTCCAACCTTCACCTTCAATCTTCAAACTTCTACCTTCAAAGGTCAGCAGAGCCATCTTTTCCTGTCTGAGCCTCCAGGCACACTTGAGATTGCTGGTCCTAAGATTTATATGAAAAGGGGAAATGGGCAGCTTCCTTTTGAACTCAAGTTAAAATTATGTGCCCCAGGATACATTTACACAAAGAGGCCCCATGTTGTGATCCCAATTTTTCTATTTTTTCTTCAGTGTATAGAATCCTAGAGGCTTTCCATGGGGAAAAAAAAGGTCAAGGCAGATTATAAACACTTCAGGGTCCCTAATGAGAATCATAAAATAAACTTTAATGTTTAACACTGACCCCCAAATAGGGGCTGAGTGGATATTGTCATTGGGAAACAATCATCAGATAAGGAGATGACATGAGAAGTTTTATTTAATATAATCCATTTGGCTCATTTAGCAAGAAAAAATTATTTATTTTGTAGTTAAATTGACTTTTTTAAAGTGCTTAAAGTGTCCAGTAGCTGGGTAAACAAAGATCTAGTTCAGTTAAGTATGAAAATTTCTTTTTGTGGGAAAAGTTTTTGTGGTGGTGGTTGTTTATTCTGGGAAGAATTTTAGACTTTGAGGTTTTTGGGTTTTTGTTTTTTGTTTTCCATAACACTCATTTTCTATTTAGGGGTGGAGGAACAGGAAACTTAGCATATAAAAAAGGGCTTCAACAGATCTATGGATGTGCACAGACATCAGAAGAGGTGGCAAAGGGTGTGATCTAGGGGTGGAAGGGGCCCTGCCATCCCTTGTCAGATTCCAGGCCTGCCTTTGCCCACTTTCTCCTTCCTCTCTCTCTACTTGATTTCATGATGTGTCACACTTCTGGTTCATTTCCTACTGTTTAAAGAATCCTTCTTTATCTCCTTTTTGTCCACGAATTCTATTGCCGAGATTTGGTCCCAGCTGCTTTCTCACTCTATAAACTCTTCTCGGAAGACCTCATGCACTTACTACCACCCAGGGTGAATCCAAGTTTCATAGATACCTTTTCATTTGCTTGTGTCTTCTTCAATTTCTTTCATCAACGTCATGTACTTTTCATTATACAGATCTTTTACCGCCTTGGTAAAATTTATTCTGAAGAATTCATTATTTTTGATGCTATTGCGAATGGGATAGTTTATTTCTTTTTTCGGGTGTCTTGCTGTTAGTGTATAGAAACATAACTGATTTCTGTATGTCGATTTTGTATTGTGCAACTTTACTGAATTTGTTGATTAGTCTAATAGTTTTTCAGTGGAGTCTTTAGGATTTTCTAAAGATCAAACCATGTGTAAACAGAAACAATTTTACTTCCTCCTTTCCATTTTGGATGCCTTATGTTTTTTTTCTTGCGTGATTAGGAGTTTCACTACTACGTTAAATAAGAGTAGTGAGAGTAAGTACTCTTGTCTTGTTCTTGATCTTAGAAGAAAAGGTTACAGCTTCCCACCTTTGAGTATGATGTTTTCTGTGGGTTTCTCATATATGGCCTTCATTATGTTGAGGTATGTTCTTTCTATATCCAATTTGTTGAGTATTTTTATCCTGAAAAAAATGTTCTATTTTGTCAAATACTTTTTCTGAATCTATTGAAAATCGTATGACTTTTATCTTTAATTCTGTAAATGTGGTTTACCATATTTATAAATTTTACCTACGTTGAACCATCCTTGCATTCCAGAAATAAATTCTACTTGATCATGGTGTATGATTCTTTTAATATGCTATTGAATTAACTTTGCTAATATTTTATTGAGAATTTTTGCGCCTATATTCATTAGAGATATTGGTCTATAGTTTTCTTTTTTGGGGGGAGCTGGAGTTCCCATTGTGGAAGGAGAGAAATATGTACGTGCAAAGAGGAAGTTGAGGAAGAATCCTGTGATGTTAGATTAAAATTATAATTGTCAGTACGAACTCATGATTATGTGTATGTAAATGTGATATATATGTATGTATATGTATAAATACATGTATAGAAATACACAAGTGTGTGTGTGTGCATGTGTGTGTGTGTGTGTGTGTGTGTGTGTGTGTGTGTGTGTGTAGTTTCCCCCATTAGGTCTGTGGAAAAGGCCTAAAAACAAGAACACTTCAGTAAAAAAACATTTATAGCATCTAGGCCTTGGTTTCTGAATACCAGTTCCGACTATCCATAGTTTATTTTACGACTGGAGCAGAGAATGGAAAAGGAAAGCCTAGAAAAACTTGTGCTAGGAAGTAAGAAAGTGCATAAAAAATTATGCAATTTTTTTCAAAGGAAATGAGCTGGCTTAATTGGGCTCCCACTGGCCAATTAAAGAATTTTTTTAAAATAACATTTTAAATTCAAGTGATTTCTACAGAGATATATAAAAATGAGAACATCTGAAAATCAAAACAAAGTTTACATAGAGCAGCTAGGGATCATTTGCACTATCCATAACTGGTTTCATTAGAAACCAAAGGTTAATTTTAACTGTTATTAGGAAAACCACTCTGTAACCCTAGAGACTTACAATTTCAGTTCATTTCTTAAAACATCATGACCAAGACTAATTAAAGCCTAGTCATTAACTTCAAGATGGCTCACATCCCTCCCAGCCTATGATACAACAATATTTGATTTATCACCATTCCTTGGTGAGACGTTAATCTTAATCTTTATTGCTATGTCCCTGCTTCCTCAGTATGAGACCTTTTCCCTGCTTCTTAGTCATCACTCAAGGATCAGTTTGAAAACAACCCTATTACCTGCCCACTTTATTCAAATTTATAGAATGACTTCCTCCTGCATGTTACTACAGAGCTATGCACAAACCTCTGTTCTATTTACATCATGTCTGTTCTTTTTACAGAGTATCCTCCAGTACTTTCTAAATTGTTTGAGGATAGAGACCATGCTTTATTAATATTCATATCTACAAACTACCTTCCACCCCTTCTATTACCTTTAGCAGCTAGTTCATTGCTTTGCATATAGAAAATATACAACCAATAGTGTTGATTTAACCTAAGTTGTGAACAAATAGATAGAGATTCTAAACTATTAGTATGTACACTCTGAGCTAAACTCAAGATGCAACTCAATAATTTCAAAAGGGATAAAAGTAAAACCCAGGAGAAAGAGAGGGGATGGATATTTACTTAGTACACACGTTATACCAGGTACTTTCACAAGAATTGCCTCAATTGATCAGAGACGCTAGGACAGGCTAAGTAAGGTTTAAATGAGAAGACCCAAGTGACATGGCTAGAATTTGAGCCCAGGTCAGCTTGACCCCAGAGTCCATGCTGTTTTACTATATTAAGCTGTCTGCACTGTAGTTCATTCACTTTAGGGAATATAACAGATGGAGCTTAAGAGCAGGTATTAATGATATAAATGAATTTAGGTTTATCAATAGCATTGTAAAATCCAAATCAGAGCAGGAAATATTTCCACTGTACTTTTAGGCTGCTTGGTACCGCTTGGACCATACTTGAGTACTGGATCCATGTTGCCTTCTATGACAATGAGATGCATCTGAAGAACGGATCAGGAAGAGAACAAATCTCAAAATGATAATATATAAGAAACAGCTAAAAGTTGGAAAATACTTATTCCATTAATAAGTATGGATTAGAATAAGAGGCTACCAGAAAGCTACATTCACCAGGTAGAAACAAAAACCAGGATGGGGACCAAATAAGAATTATAGAGAGGCTCAGCATTCAGACTTCTTTTCCATGTAATATTTAGATTTTTTTCCCAACTAAATCTTCTAATATAGTTTTATTATTGTATAAATATAGGAGGGGTGACAATCTGTAATGTGCATGGAAAGAGAAACTCCTATATCAGGAAGGAGCTGCAATGCATAATAATATATATGCATTCTCTTTCTCCCCCCTCCCCCTATTACTCCCCTTCCCTGCCCCTGTGTGTGTGTGTGTGTGTGTGTGTGTGTGTGTGTGTGTGTGTGTGTGTGTGTGTGTGTGTAGTTTCCCCCATTAGGTCTGTGGAAAAGGCCTAAAAACAAGAACACTTCAGTAAAAAAACATTTATAGCATCTAGGCCTTGGTTTCTGAATACCAGTTCCGACTATCCATAGTTTATTTTACGACTGGAGCAGAGAATGGAAAAGGAAAGCCTAGAAAAACTTGTGCTAGGAAGTAAGAAAGTGCATAAAAAATTATGCAATTTTTTTCAAAGGAAATGAGCTGGCTTAATTGGGCTCCCACTGGCCAATTAAAGAATTTTTTTAAAATAACATTTTAAATTCAAGTGATTTCTACAGAGATATATAAAAATGAGAACATCTGAAAATCAAAACAAAGTTTACATAGAGCAGCTAGGGATCATTTGCACTATCCATAACTGGTTTCATTAGAAACCAAAGGTTAATTTTAACTGTTATTAGGAAAACCACTCTGTAACCCTAGAGACTTACAATTTCAGTTCATTTCTTAAAACATCATGACCAAGACTAATTAAAGCCTAGTCATTAACTTCAAGATGGCTCACATCCCTCCCAGCCTATGATACAACAATATTTGATTTATCACCATTCCTTGGTGAGACGTTAATCTTAATCTTTATTGCTATGTCCCTGCTTCCTCAGTATGAGACCTTTTCCCTGCTTCTTAGTCATCACTCAAGGATCAGTTTGAAAACAACCCTATTACCTGCCCACTTTATTCAAATTTATAGAATGACTTCCTCCTGCATGTTACTACAGAGCTATGCACAAACCTCTGTTCTATTTACATCATGTCTGTTCTTTTTACAGAGTATCCTCCAGTACTTTCTAAATTGTTTGAGGATAGAGACCATGCTTTATTAATATTCATATCTACAAACTACCTTCCACCCCTTCTATTACCTTTAGCAGCTAGTTCATTGCTTTGCATATAGAAAATATACAACCAATAGTGTTGATTTAACCTAAGTTGTGAACAAATAGATAGAGATTCTAAACTATTAGTATGTACACTCTGAGCTAAACTCAAGATGCAACTCAATAATTTCAAAAGGGATAAAAGTAAAACCCAGGAGAAAGAGAGGGGATGGATATTTACTTAGTACACACGTTATACCAGGTACTTTCACAAGAATTGCCTCAATTGATCAGAGACGCTAGGACAGGCTAAGTAAGGTTTAAATGAGAAGACCCAAGTGACATGGCTAGAATTTGAGCCCAGGTCAGCTTGACCCCAGAGTCCATGCTGTTTTACTATATTAAGCTGTCTGCACTGTAGTTCATTCACTTTAGGGAATATAACAGATGGAGCTTAAGAGCAGGTATTAATGATATAAATGAATTTAGGTTTATCAATAGCATTGTAAAATCCAAATCAGAGCAGGAAATATTTCCACTGTACTTTTAGGCTGCTTGGTACCGCTTGGACCATACTTGAGTACTGGATCCATGTTGCCTTCTATGACAATGAGATGCATCTGAAGAACGGATCAGGAAGAGAACAAATCTCAAAATGATAATATATAAGAAACAGCTAAAAGTTGGAAAATACTTATTCCATTAATAAGTATGGATTAGAATAAGAGGCTACCAGAAAGCTACATTCACCAGGTAGAAACAAAAACCAGGATGGGGACCAAATAAGAATTATAGAGAGGCTCAGCATTCAGACTTCTTTTCCATGTAATATTTAGATTTTTTTCCCAACTAAATCTTCTAATATAGTTTTATTATTGTATAAATATAGGAGGGGTGACAATCTGTAATGTGCATGGAAAGAGAAACTCCTATATCAGGAAGGAGCTGCAATGCATAATAATATATATGCATTCTCTTTCTCCCCCCTCCCCCTATTACTCCCCTTCCCTGCCCCTGTGTGTGTGTGTGTGTGTGTGTGTGTGTGTGTGTGTGTGGTGTATTATATTAATTTACATAGAGTGCTTAATAGAAGAGGAAATAGATGAGGGGACAATTTGAAAATATTAACAGTTAATTTTCTCCTATATCCCATATCCCATGGACCTTCCCCATTCTGGCATCTAAAGCATGCCATGTCACAGAAGAATGCAGATTACAAAGGAATAAAATTCCTGGCTTTTGAATATTAAAACCTAGGCTTCAGGGCAACACAAACACATTTAGAAGAATATATGATGAAGAATATATTTTGATTCTGCTGAAACTACAGAAAAGATGTTTGAGCTAAGGCAAAAGGTAGAGGGCATTACCCAGGAATCAAAGAGAACTGAGAAATTGGCAGGCATCCCTCTTCAGACTCGCTGCCTTTACAAGGCAAGGGAATCCTAGATGGGTTTGAGGATCTGAAAGCATAGAGCTACAGCCATGGGATCATCAGTTCTTCAGTTCCCATCCTAGTGCCAGGAAAGAGAAAATGTCTATTTCACATGCCTAGGCCTGAGTCAGCCTCATAAGATTTTCCAGTACCTAGTAGAATGTTTCTTGCATAACTGAGAGCACTATGGACCTAACATAAGTGGAAGATCAGAAGAGGCCTCAAATGGGGCAACTTAGAGACAGAGACCAAGCTGGAAAGACAATAATTGATGACTCTAAGGACAGATACATGACAGGGTTATGCGGTAGCTGGCTCATACTGGCATGAGGAAGCCAGTTGTGTGTATTCTTATCAGCTTTGTACTTTCAGTGATGAGAAAGGTAATATGAAATTGGCCTTTACAGGAGTATTTACACTATGGAAATTAGCAAACACTACTAATCAGGGCTTTTTTTTCCAGAGGGTTGGTTTACCAGCACACCACTGGTTGCACCCCTAACCCCAATACCTCAACACTACATAAAAACTTAAGAAATTAATTTTCTACCATCCAATGAAATGGTGGCTCAACATAAAAATTACATTTTTATCATAAAATTACAGTATCACATTTCATACATGCCTGAGGTTGTGGACTGAGATTCATACCATATCTAGCAAGCTAGTTATTATAAAAATTAATTTTTAGAGATGTTATAAAAAATGATAACAAAATATCTTTAGGAAGTCATAAAACTTATGTTAGCTATTACTTTCTTGAAGAAAGGAATTACCCAGTATTTGGCATAGCACCAGAGAAAGCCTAATATTTTTTGAATGATAACATATTATACCAACAGTGATTATTGCCTGCTGTAAGCCTTTGAAAATTGCTTAATTAAAAACTTTCATTTTCTCACCTTCATTTGAAAAATTTCTTTTCTTTTCAATGTTTTTATCATTGTTACTTGACTCTATTTCCTCATGTGTGCATGTAAACATTCTTAGGTTCGGCCTATAAGAAAACTGTGGCTGTAGAGGGAAATAAATCTAATTGTTACATGGGCCATTTTGCTGTTGTGATATTTTAATGCATCTAATGTTTCCAGGTGTCATTAGAGAATTTCCATTTCAGCAGACATATAATGCCATCTCTACCAAATCTTAACAGCTCATGATACTGCATGTTGGATATGTGAACTCTGAATAACACAATCCATCTTGGCATTTTTCAACCCCTTAGTAATCAATGTTACTTTTTCATAGGTCTGGATCTGGATTTTATATTTCATATAAGTTTTCATATTACTTTATTATAATAATGGGTAGGTTGATATAATACTTAGAACTTCTATTAACATTCTGAGATATATGAGTAGTTTAAAACATTCTTATAATCCTTAGACTAAAGAGCTATTTATACTGTTTCTTTTCAACAGAGAGGTATTATAAGAATTTATTAATCATTGTAAATTTTGTACAGAAAAATGACTATTTTTATAAAAATTTTAATGAGTATTTTCTATGATAAAAGTAATATGTTTCCATGGCATTTTCTTCTAAAATGTTTATGAAAGAAAAAGGAGAAAAACAAAGAAAGCTTTCAAGAGTTATTCAAAGCAACAAAAGGAATTTAATTATAGGAGAATAAATCGTTCATTTATTGAAAAACTGGCAAGAGGTGATGATTACCAAGAAGGCATTCTTTTAAACACAGAAGGTCAGGTATGCACTGAAGTTCAAACTCAACTTGAAACTTTTTCCCCTGAAACATTTACCCTTCTCTTGCTTCAGGCAACTCAGCTGCACAAAGGGCAAAGTGTCATGAATAAACAAAGATTTTTTTTTAATGGGTATAAAATAAAACATTTCAAGGAATATCTTTTCGGGTCCCTAACTGTGAGGGTAAAGCTAGGAAAATGACAGGTTGAAGGAAAAATTCTGGAAAACCTTTTAAAAAAAAAACAATAAAACAATTAAAAAACTTACGGAAAAAAAATTCCGGGGCCAAAAAAAAAAAGAAGGAAACTTAACTTCCAACAAAAGAAACAAAAAAAAAATGAAAAAGGTAAGGCCAAAAAAAATTAATCAATAAAATGGGGGAAAAAAACAAAAACAAGGCAAAGGTAAAAAGAAAAAAACCAATCAAACGAATTTCCCCCCCAAAAATCCAACCAAATTTTTTTATCACTGTGAAAGATATATAGTAAGCAGTACAGTTGTGAATCACTTCCTTTGTGCTACCTTATACTCTTAACTTTAAAGAGAACCTGTCACAATGCATGACATTCAATTGTTTTGCTTTTACAAGCTTGTCTTTTCTACTAAAACTGAATGCCATGAATATAATGCTATTGATTTTATTCAGTGTTGCATGACTAGTACCCAAAATAGTTCTTGCATATAGAAGGTGTTCAATAAATAATTGTGTGCAATTGATTTAACATGAATATTTAGTTCATACTCTTCCTTCTAAATGTTCACTTCCTACTGCTATATGATGATTCTTAAATGCCCTTTGACCCTTCTTGCACATAATTAAAGAAAGCTTACTCTTCTCTTTTTATTCCTATGAAAAAATTATTGCATAATACCCTTGTCCATGAGTTATCAGTTTAGATACTCTCACCATAAGCAGTTGCATAAATTAAAGAAATTATTGTCCTACCCCACCCTCCTGTCCCCACTGACATTACTGGAATATCTGAAATATACAACAGCTATTTTAACAGAATGTTCCAAACAGAAATTTAAAATTCAGAAAGAAAACATGGCTAGTATCATTGGTAATTTCATGTGGAAGCCAAGATCTGTGCTCCTCAAATTTCAATCTATGCAAATTCTTCACTTGACCCCTGTGATTG
This sequence comes from Pteropus vampyrus, assembly GCF_000151845.1. Classification (NCBI taxonomy): domain Eukaryota; kingdom Metazoa; phylum Chordata; class Mammalia; order Chiroptera; family Pteropodidae; genus Pteropus; species Pteropus vampyrus. Next base: position 856,938 of record NW_011888936.1, read on the forward strand.
AAAGGTGGGCAAGTGAGAAGAATGGGGACATCTTTCCCAGAGCTCAAGTTAAGGGCCTTTCCATGGACTTTTTCAGAGATAAAAAGGTTCTTCACATCTGTGACTCATTTCTACTTGCTCCCTGGTTTATTTTTAAAACTTCCCCTCATATCTTGGATTCCTACTAGTAGAGAAAAGAAAAAAAGTACAATTTCCTTGCTCCATTTGATAATACTTTTATTCTTCTCTCCTAATAGCCGCTCTGTTCCTTTTCCTTTTCCTATGATCTTTTCGGCCACATTCTCTGTCTCTGACTGGGGCCTCTGCCCATTTTATTGGGAATTCTCCTGGTCAGTCCTGGGTCAGATGTTCTCTCTTCTCTGCCCCCAACCTGCCTTGTGTACATGGAGCCAACCTTCTCACTCCTACCTTCTCACTTCGCTGTCCCCGACAGAATGAAGGCAGAAGCCCAGCGTTGGTGTGAAACGTTCAGAGATCTGTCAAAGGATACCTTCTATTACCTTCTCTAGACATAGCCAGGTGCCTTCTTCAATAACTTGAATGGAACCTGTGAAATCCTTCCTCCTCTCTGGGCCTCTTCGTTGGCCTTGCCTGGCCAGCTCCCTCTTGGCCATCTGATACTGGTGGTCAGATTCATGGTTATGGTGTTACTCCTGCTAAATAAGTTTCCTCAGACACTTTTTGATAATATATCCAATAAACAAAGTACAATGGAAGCAAAATCAGCCTTTTTGATCAATAGTCCAAATTCTGAAATTACATATTTGCTCAACAGCATGTCTAAATTCCTTCCGTTTTTTTTCTTTCTTTTCTTTTCTTTTTTTTTTTTTTTTCCAAAATCTATCTTTTTTCTCTTCCTTCTGTAAAACTTACCCTGATTCATTAGAAGCAGTATGATAAATCCCCAGGTCAGGTAAAGAGACAGCATTTGGAAGAAGGTAGCGATTTACCAGCAGATGAAAGGGAAAGTGAATAAGGAAGAAGAAGAAGGCAGATGGGAGAGGGCCAGTTGGCCCCAACATTCAGCCCGAAGAGGAGTATACTGTCTGCTCTCATTCTAAAATGACAGGAAGTAATGGTCAGGCTCCCTGTTAGCTTCTCCTACTTGGACTCGTAGCTGTGGTCTGACAAGCAGAGATGTGACTGACCGTGCTTCAGAAGCTGCCCAGACGGCCACAGTCAGCAGTCTGGGACCAGCTGCCAGGGCCAGGGAGCAGCTGCCTCCATTACTGCCACTGACAAAGGAACAGCCAGCCTGAGAGACCCGCTTGCTTCTGAAGGGGCTGAGAGTGCCACAGGGACGGTGGCTGGCATGGACCTGAACCCAGCTATGGCAGATTTCCAGGCTCCATTTGTGGGAATCCAGCCTGAGTTTGGCCACTGTACCTGTTCCACATTTGCCTCCTGATTTATCATTCTCCCTCCCCATTTCCCACAAAGGCTCTATGCAAACAGCACGCCAGGCTCTGCAAACCCCCAGAGGGTGGAATTTCCAAGGTAGGGATTTTAGGCTGCACTCCTACGGTCCTTCTGTCTCGTTTTTTATCATCAAGAGAATAGAAAATCAGGAGAGAAGAAAAAAAAGTGCAAACATATTGGCTGTTTGATTTATTTAACAGCCTAAATATTCATTTTTTAAAAAGTTTAAACTTTTTCTTTTTTGTAATTACAAAAGTAATAACCTATGAAGGCAGAAAAAAAATACTGAAAAAAGATAAAGAAAAAAACCTCAAATGTGGTTTTATGCCACGCTTTACATAAAATGTAAGATGTATTTATATAACATATAACTGCACTCATAATACAGTTATAATACATATTATTTAATATACAATATAGAGAATTTGCCATTATCATACATAATATATTACAATGTAATATGTAGCTTTCAGCATAAAAACATATACAGTACTATATATCAGATAATACTACTGTACCTTGACTCTAAAATGCATAAATTTCAATTAATATTTTCTTAAATTAGAATAACTCTTATCAATATGTATAATAAATTGATGGTGTACCTTAGATAAGAGCAAACATGATCTCAGTGTGTCTATTAGAGTTTTTACAAAAATAGTACATCACTGGATGAACCGTTTTTGTAGCCTTAACCATTTATCAGTAACTGTTTCCTATGCCAATATATATTCTTCTACCTCACAAATTTTTATAGTTCTGCTGTAATCCATGATAATGATTTACTGTGCTTTACTTAACATATTTCTGCTTAAGAGAATTTTAACTTTTATCAGACCACGTCTCTCTAAGTCTTTTGAGAAATGTGTGAGAGAGGCAATCTGCTTACCTTTGCAGTCCAGGGAATTTCAACTGGCCCCTCAGAGGACATTACCTGAGAAAGAACACATTTGTGCATGGGCAGTGTCCATAGTAAAAGATATCTGGGGAAGGATAGCCCACCAACCCACTTATACCTATTTTGTTAGGAAATTTGTGTGACTACACCCATTTTTCCAAGAAAAGATTTAGCTGTGAGCTAATCACTTCTTCCCAGCAGTGGGTGTCCCTTCTCAGCAGAGACATTAGAGGATGCTTGACCACTTTACTAACAGAGGCATGTCCCCTGTGGCACTCAGGAACTCCTTTTCTTCTTACACTACAACAGACCTGGGTGGCTGAGGGTCCCAGCAAACTCAAACACCTGAGACCATTACAGAGTAGCCTCAAAAACCATGGGGGATAAGAAGGAAGAGAGAAAGAAAAATGTAAAAAGGAAGGGTTATCTAAATAAGTTCATGGAATCAAAGCAAAACGACTTTGATTAGGGTTGAGGTGTTCTGTTCTGTTTCACTGGGGGAGGAGAGTAACTTTTATAACACTAACTGTTAATATTTAACTCATCAGTATCTAACATTATTCATGTCTGTCATGTGAATGGCAATACCTAGGCCCTTTCCAAATTGTTACTATTGGGCAGGGCTTTGGGGTCATGCGGGGAAAGAGTGGGAGTTTACGTATACATCTTTTATATTTGAAGAATCAGTGTCGCATGCCAGTTAATTGGTTTCTTCCATCTGTAGCATCAATTTCCTAGATTATTAGTTTTTCTTGAAAGGAGATATAGCAAAATGTACCTGGCTTTTGTTATTCTTGACAAGACAACTAAAACCTTTACAAAGCTGGTTAATAAAAAACATGTCTGATGATTAGCTTTTATACCTTATTTATTTACTTGCTTATTTATTTTAGCTTATTCGATACTGGCAGAAAACTTAATAAAATGTACCATAGATGTTTGGAAGTAGTCAATTTCAAAGGCATGAGGTAGTATGATTTAGTAATTGATAACTAAAGCATGAGCAATCATAGTCTGTTTCCAAGGTTAAGGTTATCAAAAAAAAAAAAAAAAAAAAACCCTCAGCGTTAATGCTTTTCAACATGACATTACCATTGTGTAGCTTGAGATAAACAGAGAACTCACATCAGTTTCAATAATATTACATGTCCGCTGCTCAAAGACTTTTCTCCCAAGTTTTAGCTAAAAATTTTATTTACTTATGATTATATTAAGTCAGCATTAATCACGGTCTAATTCATTTGGATCATTGTTAATTATGGCTACCAAATATTCTTGAAATTCCTGTATAATATTAGAATTGAGAAACCAATCATATGGTCAATAAGTAGCATTTATCAGTACTGAAAAATATCTCCATAGTTAGTAAATAGATCATTTCAATTATTGCAAATTTATTAGGAATAATTCATGACTAACTAGATTATAAAATAATAATAATGAAAAGTGTTGGCATTTATGCTTATTAGGGAATCTAAAAGTGTCTCCCTTTCCTTCTATATTTAGCTATTGACAATAAAGTTAATATTGAGGAGTAACATATAGATAGACATGATTAATTAATATAATTACAATGAGCTATGTTACCTTGCAATTGAATATTTATACTGTAAATGAGTACACAGTATTCTGACAGAAAACTCTTCTTTCATACCAAGAATATCATTATGTAATATTAAAATATGTATTATTCAATCATGAATATTATCTCAACTAGGTCAATAAATCATCCTCAGATGTACACAGTAAGCTGGATCTTATTAGAGTTTTCTTTTGATTCTCTCTCTCTTTCTCTGTCTTTCTCCTTAATGCTACAAATGGCTCTTTTCAATTTCCTAAGAACAATGGGATTTGAATGCTGAAAGGGACTGAAATATTGTCTAGTCCAATTCACTAAATAAAGAAATGAAGAAACTGAGGCCAGAGAAATGAAATCATTTTGCTAAAGACACATAATAATCAATGATGATATGTAGGCTAGAATTCATGTTCTCTCAGTTCAGTTCTCTTTCTATATTTAATTTTGTTTAGATTTCTAAAAAATATACTTTTCGTTCTGAAATGTGCTTATATTAAAATCATTATATCCATGATTATTTACTTATTAAACATTGGTGCAAAATAAAATGTATCTTTTCTTTAATTTCCAGGTCAGTGGATTGTGTATTCTAACATTTGTGACGTAGTCACACAAATTTTCCTTGGATTAGACCCTAACTTGTTAGGGAATGAGGAATGATCTGTGTGTTCAGAATTAGGACCACATGACATAGTACGTTTCCTCGGATACCAATGAGAGGCAATTAAGAACAAGGTCTGGGTTCCTGATGTCATGACAAGGGGAGAGAGGAAAACTCTGATCTCACTGAGAAGCACTGAATTAATTTAGGAAATGTGGGATGGATTTTTTTACCTAGAATCATTACATTTGGCTATAGATTAAAGTAGGACTCAAGATACAAATTAAATTTGGTTACAGAAAAAAAAAAAGAAAGTTACATGTTTTACACTCTTGAACTCTGCAGATCAAGGCTTTCATTTTCATGTCTACTAGTATTGCTCTATATAATAATGACCTTCTGACATGTTTCTCTCTCTCACCAGGCTATAAACTCCCACATATTAAAGAGAGTAGTTTAGTCATCTTTATATTCTCCAAAGCCTTGTACACTGGATGTGATGAGGGATTGTTTCTGTATTAGACTGATTGCAAAAGTGGCCCCAATGACTCTCCACTCCATAGCCATTCTCCTTGCTTCTGTAACCTTATAGCTCTTCTCATTAAGAGGTAGAGTCTGTTTTTCCAACTTTTGAACCTGGGCTGCCCTTTTCATCTGCTTTACCCTACAGAATGTGATGAAAGTAGCGGTATTCTAGTTCTGAACCTTAATCTAAAGAGGTTTTCTGCCCTAATGCTCGCTCCCTTGGAAACTTGTCACCACCATATCAACAAGGCTGGCTAATCTGATGGATGTTGAGAAGCTACATAGAGTAGAATCCAGTTGTCCTAGCTGATACTATCCTAAACTATCCTACGTTCCATCAACATCCAAACGTGGAAGAGAATCTAGGCATGATCAGCAAAGCTATCTGTCCAATCTAGAGTTTCTGTAGATACACAAGAAGGCTCATCTGAGACTAGAGGAACCAGAACTCAAGGGCAAGAATAGATGCTTATTGTTTTAAGCCACTGAGTTTGAAGGGGGGTTATTACAAAACATTATTATGATAGTAGATAACTGATATATTTTCTGAAATAAATTGATTAATTGCTCAAAAACGATTAAGGAAATAATGACTTAGAAAGTAGTGAAACACTCACTATTCACAGGCTTAAGGATTCTTGGTTTTATGACTCCTTTCATTTTGTCACTAATGTCTCACTGAGCATCAGTGTATTCCAAAGAGCAATGATCCAGAAAGAGGTGTTATCCATACATTTGACTCTTTCTAGATGCATGACCTTAAACAAGTCACTTAATCACAGTTTCAGTTTCCTCTTTTATAGAACAGAAACAATGATCCTACCTTGTCAACCACACAGTGTTATTGTATTGAATGAGAAAATATTTGGGATAGTGTATTGAAAACTACTCCATCCACTCCACATATTGAATAGAGAAACTCGGCTGCTAGTTTCTTTGGTGAAGGGTGAAAAGAGGCTGAAAGAATGAAAGAGAAATAGAAGAAACAGGAAGACTGATAATCTTGGGGGCGCTTAGGATCAAATGGTAACTGTGAAACTGCATACATGCCTCAGTCTCAAGTAGCATTATCAAGTTTAGTGATGGACTTTTTTTTTTTTGACAAATTGCCATCCCAGTTTATTTCCTAGATGATATTTCCACAAATGGAAAATCATTCTCCATTGTCTGAATGGCACTAAAGAAAGTTATTATTTCACATCTGA
>NW_011888936.1:864199-886206 GCF_000151845.1 Pteropus vampyrus
CATCATCATCATCATATCTTATCTTTTATTGGTCTTTGTGTCCTTTCAGTGCCTGGCATATAATAGGTAGCCAATAAAAGTTTGACTTAATTAATTAACTCAATTAATGTTATTTAAAAAATAACACTATTCACTTGCGGGGAAGTCAAGTGCTATGTTATTTGCTTTAAGCATAATGTTTAGTTAGGTTATCCCAACAAATCTATAAAATATATACTATCATTCCCAGTTTACAGATAAGAAATTCTAAGTTTAGAGAATTTAACTCACTGGCTCAAAGTCACAGAAGTGTCAGGTGGGGAGCTTGGCTTAGTCCTCACCAAGGAGTACTGAGGGAAAATTATATAACTTCTGTTTATATTTTTACCTAAAAAGTAATATGAAGTTTTCTCAACATTTAATAAACAGAATAATAGCAGTAGATGTGTATCTATATCTATCTATGACCCATTAGTGGCTAGAAAGATACATTCAGAAAATCTGGCCCAGGATTTATTTGAATGGGATAGGACAGAATAAGAAGAAATTTAAAGAAATGGAGCCGACTGGAATGAACCAGAGTAGAATAGAGACTATCAATGAACCAGAATATCAATTAGATTTACATATTTTAAGTATTATTTTGAGAAATTTTGTTTTAAGTATATCTACATATGTACTATTGTGATATAGTAAAATCTATTTCTTATTGCAGATCACAATCAAAAATGTTATTCTTAACTATTACACTCTGTAAAGAGCCGCAAGCTCAGACACTGCAGACATTATATTTGGCCAGCAAAAATATTTAAAATTGAATTCTGTTAGTTATGGCACACATTTTTCAGGTCCCATCAGATCTTAGTTTCATCTGGTTTAATTTACTCTCACATTTTACTGGTTCGGTCCCTGTTAAGCAACTGAATTTTGGGATTCCGATCTTCAGGATCTCTTATCTATTAATTTTAGTTGTGTCAACTGATTTTAACAAAACTGTATGACAAATCATCTGGCTATTAATCCAATCAGATAAGTGAGACCCAATTGAAGACAGGTTTATCCCAATTTAGTTTTTCCATCTTAGCATGTGATATTATAAAGCCAATACATGAGAATAAAATCTGTAGCATAATATTGATAATTGCTACTATTTCTGAAAACTTGCTAAATGTCTGGTACTGTGTTATGCTTTTTATACAATTATTAATCCTGAAAATGATCTTATGACACGTATCTAACTAGTTATATTTACAATTGAGGCAATTGAGACTTAAAGAGGTAAGTTAGCTTGTCTAATATTACATAGCTATGTGGCAGAACCAGAAACCAAGACCAGTCAGATGCAAAGTCCAATGCAAAAGCTTTACCTATTCTTGCATCAATATTAGATGCATAGCTGGAAACTTATTTCAAAAACTGCAGGATATATTTTAATTTCGAAAAAGAATGCCCTCTATTTCACTCTTTCTATGACTACTTTCCGAGTATGGATTCTTGTTACCTCTCACCGGATTGTCAAAAGACGTTCCCAGTGGCCTCCAACTTCCCTTCTTCTAATCTAACCTAAATACTGATGACCTTCCTGTAACAATTCCTAAAAACTTACCACAGCTTCCCTTTACCTATACCACTTGTGTTGGGCAGAATAATGGCCAACAAAATTCCAAATCAGCAGCACCACCACTACCATTACCATTGTCACCACCATCATCATATCATTATAGCTTCTTTTTTGTTATCATTATATCCTCTCAGTGTCTGGTACATAATAGGTAGCCAATAAAAGTTTGTTGAATTAATATCAATTTTAAAATAATTAGTGCATGACCAAACTCCTGCTGGAAACTTCTGCCTACTCTTACTGCTCTCCCTGATGGGTTCTTCTGCCTCTCTTATGGGACTAAAATCTCCTTGAAGACTGGGATGAGCTGGTATTCTGTTATGGGGGCTCTGCATTTTATACTCAGTGCTTTAATTGAATTGAAATGAAAATGTATATAATTGTTACGTAAGAAACATCGGCATAATTAATAGGCCACACACTTAGAGAACTGAGAATGCAAGAGATAGATGTGTTTTTCTTTTTTGCACTGCAGATGGTGTTTCCTAAAACTAAATAAAGTGACAAGAGCTAAATGAAAGTTTTGGGTTTTTTTTTTTTTTATCTCTAGTTAAAATAAAAAGCACTATATTTTCTTTTTGCCTCAGCTATAATTCTCTTCTGAAACTCACAAAAGGCCTAATTCTTAGAAGAGATTGCTAAATGATGTCGTTTACTCAACAATAACAAGCACTCTGTCTACATGACTCCTTTTAAATTTTTCCTTAAGCTCTTCTTCCTTTCCACTAACAAGTTTTTCTCATTAGCTCCATGTGTTGAATTTCAAGGTCTGATTCTCAATGGAATAGTAAGGAGCATTTAGCCAAAGGGCAAAGGTACCAAAGCCTGGAAGTGCTCAGATGTTTATAGTAAATAGAAATCTAGAATTGAAATGGGGGTGGTATGTGAGGTAGATAATAAAAAAAAGACCAAAAAAAAAAAAAAAAGCAAACTATCTTGTTAAGTAATTTCAAGGAGTCAAGAAAAAAAATTTTTTCTTAAATCTTTTAAACAATATCCAATCTCTTGAATTGGCTTGGCTGGAGAATAAGTTAGCCCACAAGGGGGGAGATAGCACACAGGTAAACCAATGATGGATGTGACTGCCAGCAAGAGCAGATTCAGACCCTCCCTATATTGAAAAAGAGAAAATGTTACTTTCCCTTTTAACTTCATAGGAACATTAGAATATGGAATCAGGTCATTTTATTTAATCTCTTTGATATCAATAGAGGAAAATACATGCCATGTGAATACGAGCTATTACTTTCCTGTCCTACCTTTTCCGGGGTGACTTGCAAACACACTTATGCACATATTTGCTATGAACGATGTTGAACATGAAGTTAATTGACCTTAATGAACAGAACAGGCAAAACAATCCTTCTGGAATTCCACTGCACAGAAGCACTCTTCAGAAAAAGCAACAGGGTTTTGGAGTATTTTTAGATACTGTGACCTAGGCAGGATTTCAGTAGAAATATGGGCAATAAAACACAACTGACATCTTTGGGATCTGTATGGATGCTTGGAGGTGATTAGCCAGGCTACTAGGTTAATCTGTTATGGGGACAGGGCATATCTGGGAGATAAAATGAATAAAAGCAAAGGATTTCTTAGGAATCCTACCTACATTTTATACTTGGTTTACACTCTTTCCAGCTGTGAAAGGCTCAGCCTACAGTAGCCCAAAGCCAGTGCTGTCACTTCGAGATGTGTGAATTTAGCTGAGCTCCAGCTGGTTGCTATCAAGGCTAATATAAGAGGCAGTATGGTGCCTTTACCTGGCTGAAGACTTTTCAGAAGTGTGAAATGTTACATACCTCTTGTTGAAAGTCTGCTGCTTATTCCTCTAATTTCATCACTGTCTGAGTTTTATTGCACTGGGGAGTTCTTATTCAGACCTCCATATAAGTAAGCTTTTAGTAAATTAACTGAGTGGGTGGGCAGTATGGGAAACTATTTGGAGAACAGGGTTATGGGAAAGGGGAGGCATTTTTCTTCCGCCCCCTTCTGTTCTCCCAGCTGCTGGAGGCTATTAAGGCCTTTAAACCTTGTTTATTAGCTGGGGATTTTGAGATCTGCATCAGTGCTGGTGGGTGTTTTTATTTGATGTCTGCTGACTCACTTATGTTTTGAATTCTATGTCAATCCTCAGATGTGATTTTTCAGAATGAGAGGGAAATATATTTTTAAAGATAAAACTTGATATTTCCGTGAGTTTGATTTACCTCACTACCTGGCTATGATGTTAGTCAGTGTTTAAATGTCAAGAAGAAGCAATTAGCAAAATAATTTCTTTACTCTTTATTTTCAAGTTTTTTTTTAACCTCAGAAGTTGTTTTTTTTTTTTTTATCAGAAGATATTTGAGTTTGTTATGGTTGAGTATACTGTAAAATTCAAAATAATTTTACATCTTCACTCAGTATATTTTAATCCTTTGTGTTTTAGAATGAAAAGAGAACAATCTCATTTTCCTCATTTTTTTTTTTTTTTGGAATGTCTACTCTGTACTAAGCGCTGTGTTAGTCACTGGAATGAAAAGCAGTGAGATTCTTTGATTTCATACAGGTTATAGTTACTGAATGCGGATATACAGGCACATACAACACAACAAATAACAGCGATATGCAGTCCTGTCCATTTAACAGTTAAAAAAAAGGCTGTGTGTTCTAAGTCAGTGCACTAGCAATTCCTTTATGCTATGCCTATCCCACACCTTACTGTTCTGAATGTTTATATTTGCATATTGTATACTGGCAGATTTCCCAAAGTGGGAAAGAGTCCTAAGAATTTAGTTCAACCATAAATAAAATGCTGCTAGAGTGAATACAGGTTAAACATGAAAAGCAGAGTAACACTCAGTCAAAAAGGAAACAAAACGACAGCCTGGAGATTATTTCCTGAATGAATTATAACCGTCCATTTAAAGAAGCCTCAAAAGACGGAGTAGGATCCGAGTATCATTCAATTTAATGTGACTTTAGGGAAGTAGAGACCAGGGGTAAATTTGCTGGTCTGGGCTATTCTGGTCCTTCTCTTCTAAGGGCTCGGATGGCTGAATGGCAGAGACATTTAAATATGTACTGCAAAGTGTTTCTGAAAACTATGCAGTCTGTGATTTTTAATGACCCTTTTAAAATGTTCTTACATTGCCTCTCAACCTGTAATGTCTATACAAGTCATCCAGTGATAACGTTAAAATGCTGATTCAGATTCGGTAGATCTGGGGCAAGGCCTGGCAATTTGCATTTCTACTAAACTCTCAGGTATGCTCATGTTCTAGGATTACACTTTGAGTAGCAAAAGTCTAAAAGACTAGAAGTACAGATGGTAGCATTTCCAATGGGCTGGGTGAGGCTTATAAAAGAGCCCTTTTTCTAGTGGCACATCAAGCTAAATAGTATACACAGGACTAGAGGTCAATCGCTAAAATTTAGGAATGCTTAGAGGCATTTAAAATCAGTAGAAATCAAAATAAACTTTATGATAGGAAGGAAAATTTCTAGAAAAGAATATATTAAATAGAATTTGAAATAAATACGCTAGAGAATAAATATTAGGGAAATACACTGCAAAAGTGATATTGCAAAGATTGGTAGGTGAACTTGGAATGTGATTTTAGACCACAAATAAATTCACCTTTTCTGAACAGCAATTGGGAGAGTAGGTACATAGATAAAATATTTATTAAACAATTTCTCCACTAAGCATATTATGAAATGTAAATTAGTGTGTATGCATTTAATGTCTCACTTATTAAGTATAAAATAAAATATAATTACAGTCATTATGTAGTATATCAAATACATTGAGCCCTTCCTTTTCAATTTTATGAATTTGCTATTAGCTCTCCAGGAACCCGGATATTTGTTTGTCTGTTTACCTATTTTATATCCTAATATCACTAGATATGTATTCATCACATTATTTTACCACATGGTTTATGTTATATGGCAATGGTGGTTTGTTAGTTCTAGAACTTTCCTGAACACAATAAATAGTTTCAAGTTTTCAAGATTTCTCTCTAGATCCTCGAGTGTAAAGAGATATCTGACAATTCTGTGTTTTAAAAAACCATGTAAATGAATGCTTAATGTTAGAGGAAGTGCTTAAAATTATACAACAATGTTGATTTGGGGAGGTAATATTACTTGAAAGCATTGCTTAGAATAATGGTGAGAAAATACAAAATCTAGAACGTTATCGGCTAGCAGATTAGTTTATGTGAAATAAAGTACATAATCTGAAATAGTGAATGCTCATTAGAAGACTCATATAATGAATTAGAATCTGAGCCCAACTGTGCCAAACTGAAGAAAACTTCTTTAAATCAAAAATCCAGAGTTTATAACATTGATATATGATCATTTGCCTTTTACATACCCTTCAATTAATTCAACACAGATTTATTGAAGTTCTACTAAATGCCAGGAATTCTGCTAGGCATGGAACAGAAGGCGTTCTAGAGTCTGGACACCCTCATGGTAAATTCTGTGCCTAATTCTCCCAACTTGATTTGTTGCACCAAACTCTCTGTCTCATAGCACGCACTGTCCCTGTGATTAGTTACATGTAAACAAGCAAAACTGATTATTTGGAGCTGGCCAAGAGACACAAAACAAGCTAATAGGTAAAGTCTGTAATATACAATTTCTACAAATTTATTGAAAAAATGTTGATGTGATTGAAAGATGCTATGAAGAGGAGAGTAAATTCTCTACAACTCCTGTTTTATTTCGAGTGAGTTTTGGTCTCCCTATATAAAAATTTCTTAATGTTCTGTTTGTGTTTATCGAATTTGAGTGAGAGAGAAAATTGTAATGTCATTGTATGTCCTGGGATTTTCCCTAAGAAATATTATTATAAAATTTTCCCCTGGAGAAAAGAGAGACAGAAATTGTAGCATGTATTCTAGATAACAAAGTAAATATCTGTATGGTGATATGTTTTATATTTTATTTTAAAATTTAATGAGATAAATTTGTTGTAGCAGGATGTGGTCAGAGAAATAATTCATATCAAATGGTTGCTTTCCCTTAGTGAAATCAAGCAGGTGAGTCACTCAGACACAGTTTCCATCCTCTCCCACCCTTTCTTGAACCTATGCTCTTCTATCAAGGTCTTATAAGAAAATAAACCTGAGAGAATTTATCATGTGCTTCCTTATTTCCTTATCATACTAGTGCTAGGATCTGTTTCTGTTCAAAGGGAAGATTCCGTGGGCAGTTAATATTGGCAATTGCTTCAGGTATGATTTCTATCCCTCTTAGTCATAAGCATAACACTGGATTTAGAGGCTCAGAGAAGCCTATGGTAAAGGAGACAATTAATTTTGATTTAACCAACATTTGGTTATTTGTAACCATCCCTCACCACATTAATAATATCTGGAACTCATTCTTGGAAACACACTTTGCTAGCCTCACCTGGCCACCCTGGGGAAGTTTTCCCAAGAATAACATCAATAAAAAGATAAGTAGGACTGTGTGTGTGTGTGTGTGTGTGTGTGTGTGTGTGTGTGTGTGTGTGACAGAGTTTGAGACTTGATGACATCATATTTGAATACATTAACCCAGACCTGCCTGATTTCTCAGTGCTTTTGAACAATTATATCTAGTGAAAATGCCCTGATTAACATAGTTATTAATATGACTAGAATAAAGACTAAGAAATTGTTAAATATTGTTCAGGAAAAAGAAAACTTTCCTCAAATGACGAATGCGAAGAAAAGAAGGTTTTGAAATCATTTTCTGTGAATGTTCACTTTTTGACATATAGTATGTAGTTCAATTTATCAATAACATTGCCCCTGATTATTTATGTTTAAATTATGACAATTCATTTTAAATGGAACCCAGAGACAAACATATATTTTTTCAATGTATTTTTCAAATCAGTAAAGCAATTTTGCATAATGGTTGCATTTAGGTTTTAGTAAGCTGTTACATCAATGAATGCACTGTATTTTTTTTCCCAAGAAATGAAACATAATATATTTATGATGAATTCAATGCTTACAGTCACTTAGGAAGTTTCCAATAGCACAATGTGACCATTTAGTTTACTTAATTCATAGGAACCTATAGAAAGTTGACTTTATCTAACTTCAACACTATATTATTAAATATTTATGGGCATGTGTGAGAAAAAGAGAGAAAGAGGTAGAGAGAGAGATGTTAAAATATTTGAAATAATTCAAATGAAATAATATTTAAGTACCTGAGTTCAGATATCCAGGAGGGAGCTGATGAACAGGTAAGAGTATCTCTCAAATAAATAACATATTTGACCTACAATCATCTCTCAAATAATGTTATTTTATATCACTATTTTTAAATTTTCACTTTCATTATTAGGACTCAACACCCCCCCACACACATCCTAATAGTGGTAAATAACAATTCTTTTTAAGAACCATTCCAACAGTCAGGTTATTGCTATTCTCATATTGATGATGCAGTTCTAGACATGATTTTGATTTTATTAAGAACCAATATGCTAAAAAAATTTCTTTTAATCTAAATATCTGATAACTAAAGGCAATCCAATTCTCTGGTTGTCAGGCCCTATTACCTCTTTCTACAGCAGCCCAATTTTGTAGGTCTGTTTTCTGGAGAGAACAATGTACCCCTCAATGGTACATGACACGCTCGATCTAAGAAATTAACATCCTGCTTAAAATATATTAAAAGACTTGGGTTTCTTTCTTTATTAAAGAGTATAGAATGCAACACCTGGTTACATCTGTCTAAACCCAAGAGGTTAAGAGGAGCTCAATGGGAAGCCTGCTGTCTCCTGAAAGAATCATCCTCCGGTTATTGGCAGAAACCATCTCAGGTTCCTGTCCTCCCAACGATGTCTTGCTCCTTTGAGATTTGTTCCGGTAACCCATTTCGAAAACACAGTTACTGTGTACAATGCACTGGAACAGGATGTGCTACTCATTAGACTATCACAGCTGTGTGAGGAGGGATGTGTCCTTTTTTATATCATTTTAGTTTTATACTATTCTCTCATAACACCCTTTTCTTTATGAGGTATTGTTTAATGCAAAGCTAAAGCATACAACGCTTTCCAATTGTTTCTATAGAACATTTTTTTTAGAAGTAGAGTAACATCTACTTGAAGATATCTGTGCCACAAGATGATAGCTTCTAAATTGCCAACATATATATGATGAATATGGATATATGTATTGTGTGTGTATATATATATTCAATACAGGAAAGGACATTTATATATACATGTATTATGTGTGCCTACATACATGTACATTGTGTGTGTGTGTGTGTGTGTGTGTGTGTGTGCACATGCACGTAATGTAATATCCTTTCCTGTACTGGGTATGGCACTGGTTATTCTACTTTCAAAATGCAGTTAAAGAAACAAAGCCATTGTTTTTGTGTGTATGTTCCCTACTGATATGCATTTAGTCTTAAAAACTAAGCCACAATTTTAATTATGTTCACGCAAATTCAAACACATTTTGTTGCCTCCAATACTACTGTTATGTATCAATCAGTTATTTGTACTCTAGGCTATTAAGTAGGATATTCTAGTTATATTTCAATGTAGTATATTTGCATGTCCTCCAGAAATGGAAGTGGTGGTATTGGTCTTTTGCTCCTATGCTGTGTGCATGAAACCAAGCTGGAGACAGGAACTGCCAGTACCCTTGGTGGCAGCCTGAGATGTGTGAGGAGAGCTATGTATTTAAAGTACACAATTTAAAGCACATAATTGTTGGCTTCAGGCACCACTGAAAATAAATTTCCCAAATGGTGATCAAAAGTCAATGTAATTGAGGGATGGGGAAAAACATCAGAGGGCAGTGGACATCCATGACCAGAAGTACCTTTTTTTTTCTTTTTTTTTTTTTTCAGTGTACATTTATGGATATACTGTGAGAATTTTAAAAAATATATATCATTATTGAGAATTCAATTTTCTCCCTCTCTGTGTTGGTAGGGAGTGAGTTGATATGATCTTGTGTCTGGGCAAAGAATATAAAGAAAAGTCAGAAAATGAAGGTTCTTTCATGTATATTAGACATGACATTGCTTGGACACTTATCTGCTTTTTTAATGAATGAAGCAAAGACATTGTTAATTTTTACCTACTGATTTGCAATGAGACTAATACGATTGGCAAAGCCTCAACTATTATTACCAGGATCATCACTTCTTGTAACTAAGCAAAATGCAATAGCCACACACACTTTGTTGTTAAGGACATTAATATGTTATTGCCTAATAATATCATTAACGAAATTACTCGTCCGAATCATGTTTAAACAGAATTTTGTTTAATCTGTGTATGAAGAGATGATTGCTTATAAACTCTTCAGATTGTTTCTGACTCCCTTTCAAGAATCAATACTCAGAAAGGTATTTGATAGACAAGATGAACTCCCCAGGAAGCTTTCTGAAGGATGTGAACAAGAATAAATTGCTTCTCTTTCCTGCCAGGTCCAAAGCAGTCCTATTTCTCACCTCTGGAAATGCATATGGAAACAATTGCTCCTGGGCCATTTCCTCTGCCCTCCAGGTAGGCTGTGGCCTCTCTGTGTCTGCAGTCTTAATCATGCTGCTCAGCACAGAAATCAAGGGTTAACTGAACAGACAATGCTTGTCCCTAGCCCTTGCTATTTAAAAGAAGGGAGCAATTCCACAGCATTTTTGAATTCCATTTGTTTAACATAGCATCTGATCCAACACCTTGTATTTCAGACAAGGAATTTAGCAAAATTAAAAATATTTGGTCAAAATGAAACTGTCACTTAAGTAACGAAAGGGTCAGGATTAGAATCCAGGTATCCTGACTCTAGCTCTAGGCTGCTCAAGCTACTTCCTTTCACATTTGCCTTATAAGTGACCTTTAGAGCAGAGGCCACCAAATTTAAAGGGGTGAATCATGAAGACCTTGATTTAATCCATTCCATCAGGGTCTTTTTTGAAAGTAAAAGGCAGACCTAATCTTTTATTTGTACTGAAAACTAATGACACATTTAGCTCTTATCCCTTGTGTCTTAGTTATGGTTTCTCAATGCTGCGTAACATTTTATGGAGCTGAAACTGACATTATTTAAAATGTGATATGTGAGACTATGTGAGCAATGTAGTAGGTAGAAAAACCCTTGTACTCCTACCTTTTATGGTTTCAAAAGAAAAGTATAATTTTGAAAGAGATACTACTGTTCGTAGGAATAAAGCAGCATTGTTTCTTCTTTATGTTTCAGTATTACTCACTATATATACTTTAAAATTTTTAGAATAGTTTTAGGTTTACAGAAAATTGTGAAAGTAGTGCAGAAAGTTTCTCTATCAATACCTTCTATTAATTTTGTCACAATTAATGAACTGATATTGCTACATTATTATTAATTAAAGTCTATACTTTATTCAGATTTCTTCATTTTGTACCTAACATCCTTTTTCTCCTCTAGGATTTCATCCAGGATGCCACATTACATTTAGTCATCATGTCTCCTTAGGTTCCTCTCAACTGTGGCAGTTCTAAGACATTCCTTTTCTTTGAGGACCTTGACAATTTTGAAAAGTTCTAGTCAGGTGTTTTGTAGAATGTCTCTAAATTGATATTTGACTGGTGTTTTCTTCATGATTAGACTGGGGTTATGGATTTGGGGAATGAAGACCACAAAGATAAAGTACCATTCTCATTGCAGCTTTTCAATGGTACATGTTATCAACATGACTTATCATATTTGATGTTACTCATAATTAACTGAGTAATGGCTGAGGTGATGTCAGGTTTCTCCACTATGAAGTCACTCTCTTCTCTCCATTTTTGTACTATCTTCTCTGGAAGGAAGTCATCATGTACAGCCCACATTTGAGGAGTATGTTCTACCTCCTTGAGGGAGGAGAACCTAAATAATTATTTGGAATCTTCTGCATTGGAGACTTGTCTATTCTTTGCCACTTATTTATTGATTCAACTATTTATTTGTATCAAAAGAGACAGAGATATTAAGTTTATTCTTTGAGTTATAATCCAAAACTAATGTCTTTGTTTTATAGCTCAAATTATTGTGACTTTGGTCATTGGAAACTCTTTTAGTTGGCTCCTTTGTCCCTTTAACATACCACTTGATATTATGGTTCTTTGTGTTTTGAGCTCTCTCTCTCTTTTTTTGTGGGGAGGGGGGCACTTCCAGATGGCCCAGACTCATTCATGATACTCCCAGCCACAGCTAAAATCATTCATTTCTCTAAGAAGCTTTAGTTCTTTTGTTGACGAACAATATTAGAAACCAAGATCACATCATCACTGTTGCTATTGCTATTGCTATTACCAGTTGTTTGAATTTTCACAATTTTGATAGGTGTGTAGTAGTATCTTATTATTGTGGTTTCCTTGGTGATAGATAATATGAGCATCTTTTCATGTGTTTATTTTCCATCCATATATCTTTTTTGGTAAGGTATCTGAACATTTGCCTATTTTTAAAAATTGAGTTGTTTTGTTATTGAGTTTTAAGAGTTCTTTGTATATTTTGAATATAAGTCTTTTATCCATATCTGTTTTGCAAATATTTTTGTAAATATTGCTGTGGCTATGACAGTACATTAAAACATTATTTATACATTAATGAAAATCCTAAATTTGCTATAAAAAATTGAATCAGGTAGATTTGAAGTTTTGAGAAAAGGCCAGTTAGACTTAAGAAATTTCATATTCTCATTAACTTGAAATTGGTTGAGACTCTTAAAAATGTTTGTTTGTTTGTTTGTTTGTTTGTTTGTTTGTTTGTTTATTAACACCTACAGCACCTGGTCTTCCTAGGTGGTCTTCCATCCAAGTACTAACCAGGCCCGACCCTGCTTAGTTTCCGAGATCATACGAGATCCGGCACATTCAGGGTGTCGTGGCCATAGACTAAGACTGAAAATTATAAGCAATAATCTTTCTTTTGGTTAATCTCTCAGCAACAGACACTTTTGCTTAACTAGCAGTCATTCGCTTATATTTCTTGGTAACTACACTCCTATTTTCTTCTATTCAGGTGGCAATATGCCTGTTCTCATGAATGAATCAAGACTGTCAAAGCCATTTATGGTAATTCTATTCTCCTTTGCCAATGTCCACATAAAAGTAACCCTGAGTCAATATGATGTAAAGATGTAAAGGGAAGTGTGGCAAGCACTTTAGGAGAAGGTTCTTCTTTCTTATAAAAGTTAAGGCCACATGACAAAAAAATTGCTTTTGACCCTTTCCCTTCCTCTTGCTTTGGATGCCCTCGTTTAAGAATGTGAAATCTAGGCTTTGCCAGCCATCTTGCAACCATGAGGTGACTAACCTGAAGACAAATGCCAACATGCTGAGGAGGTAAAATAGAAGAGAGAAATGATATTGAGCCCTTGATGAGATTACTGAGCCACAGAACCCATTCTGGAAAGCTTATCTCCAGATGTCTTGCTTTAGTGAAAATTAAATGTCTATTATTGAGCCAGTATTTTTTAACGTTTACACTGGACTAAATAGGTAAGAATCCTCACAGATAGAGACAAGTTGCTCAGGGATTTTAGTTGCCTTGGGCAGCCCCTCCTGGCCACTGTAACTGTACCTAAGATTAGCATCTCAGCCACCTGCCACCCATTCATGGCACATTGTAGCACACTAGTTGAGAAGTTCTGATATCGACACATTCTGTAACTTGAGACTGAATCCATCCTAATTATGATGCATACTAAGTGCAAAATGTTTCTTGTCACAGAAGCCAACTAGCCAACCTATCGGATAATGTCTGATAAAAGGCTCACTTTTGTACTACTCTGTGATCACTCAAAATTGAGCAGAGTTTGGAAACTTCTTCGTCTTCCAGAATATACTTGGAAGAGTTGGTTCAGAAAGGCATAAGATATTTTATCTTCATATTTATACTGTGGTTTTAATTTAATTGCTTTGGCATATTATGGTAGGCTAACAGATTTAAAGGACATATCATTGCAGTAAAAAAGCTTTAAAGTGTAAGTCTAAGTTATTATTTGAACAGCTGTATCTAATTCATAATATGAAAATCACACCGAGCCAACATAGGTTTAAAAAAATAACTAAAAACAGTCACAAAAACCTCTGAGAATGCAAGGAAATCTCAATGTGCTTTCTCGACCATCTTTCGTAGATACTAAGGAGCCCTGGGGTTACTCCAGTGCAGAGCTGCCTAATGGCGAACTACGATGCCAGCTGTACTTACAATGGATAATTTTTAAAGGTCTTACAAGCTCTTGTGTTCCAGATAAGGACTCTGATCCCTAAAGAGGAAACATATCTAAGCTTTTCTTATTCATAATTAAATAAGTTTTCTGGCAGCAGACAATGAAATTCACAGGATTTATATTGACTCCTTCTGTTTGGGAATAAATTGTAGACTCTGGATAGCTCTGAATCATATTCTAACCCTCGGCTTTTTATTTATTATTACAAGCCTGCTGAAGCATAAATTTCCTGGAAACCAAGTACTTTCTTTAGGAAAAAATGTGGCACATATCTTTTTTTTTCATATACTAACTTATATTTATTTAACGTATATTGTATATACATATATGCGTACATCTACACATTAAGTCATATATAATATGTACTTTGAAAGATATTTATACGTCTATTATAAAATACATTTCACTTTATATTAAATGTAATATTTTGTCTACATGTAATTACTCATTTATTTACTTATTCAGTAAAATTGTTTAATTTAGTGCACCATTATGTGAAAGGGCATCCACCATTAGTTAAGTCTTATGGTTTGGACATGACTACTAAAATTAACATGAATTTTTTTTTTTTCAATATGAGATCATCAACAAATAACGATACTTGCAAAGTGTGAAACTCCTGGAAACTTTAAATTGGCACTTTTCTTGGTAGTGAGTTTTGGTTCAGTGTGTCTCATTCTTAATGTATGGCTAGGGGTAAAAGTCCATGGAAATGAGTGAGACTTTGGCCTTCAGTCATGCCAGCTGGAAACACAACAGTGCTACTCTCTGAAGCTAGCAATACTGCCAGGACTGCCAGCGGTATAAAGCTTCATCTTTTGTGGCTTTCTGATCAGCTCCAGTTTTTGTGCATATGTTTTGGCTAATTTCCAGAGTACAGCAAAATATTGACTAGCTTTGTGGTATGCAATTAAAGTGCTGATTTTAGCCTAGCATTAGGAATGAATCTAATAGGGAAACTCTGGTCAGGTTCTCCTAGACTTCTTGCAGTAGGCAACAGTTCAAGAAAGCAATTGCGTCTAACAGGATAATTTTGCTGAGGAACATGCAGCTTTTAGATTGATATTAAAAAAAATATGATAATTGCTATAGTTCAAAGCACCAAAGTCCACATATAAGTGACAATTGCTAAACTACCTGTTGAAATAAGCATCTCTCAAGTGACTTAGTCAGGGAAATTAGAATAATTATTTTACAGGAACACCTTATGCTGTCTGATGATTTTTTTCCCCATAGGATCTCATTTCCACATCTTGAAAAATGTCATTCAGTCTTTCACACAAAACCTAGCAATTTCAAATGAGGTTGAAAGATAGTTTACCTAATCCTATCTTCCTAAAGCAAGGATTTTAAAAAGCCTAAAAAGACACTATCAATACAATACGATTAAAGGATACAAGATCAAACAAACAAAAAACAAAGAGTAGACTGTTTTAAGAAGGTAGTCAAATACATTATTAAGTTAATGTAAAAAAGGAGTAAAAAGTAGATAATGGATTAGGCAACTAGGAAGCAGTTTTTGTTTTGTTTTTTGTTTTTTGTTTTTTTTAAGAGCGATAATCTGGACAACACAATTTGAAAGTGAAAAGTAAGAAGGAAACGGTAAGTAGATACCTCTTTTTCTGAGAGTTTTGATGAGGCAATGAAGAAGACTGTGTAGTATATTAATGAAGAATATATATATGCAGCCAGGAGATTTCTTTTTTAGGATGAGAGAAACTTGAGCATTTTATAAGCACAAAGAAAAGTCCATGCAGAGTAGGAAAGAAGGAAATTCAGGAGCAAGAGAGGACACCTGATAGAATGAGATTCCTAAAAAAGTGAGAATGGATGTTATCAAGCGGAAATATGGGGGCTTGGTTTTGACAAGGAGAAGGGCTAACCATCCCTAAGTTTGGAGTAAGTAGACCAGGATGAAAGGAAATATACAGGGTTGGTAGTGACTAACATGAGGGGATAAAAGTGAATAAAGGTCACATTTGATGGCTTAATTTTCCTCATATTAAAGATAACTTGGGTGAACTGGAAAAAAAGTGATAAAAGTCTTTGGAGAAACCCCCCTCCCCCAAAGAGTTAAAAATGAACTCAGGTCCTTTTACTCCTAATAATTTGGAGTACATGAGATAGAACGACATTCAGGAAGAACTATGTGTCTAAACCCGTCCGCTTCAGGAAACCATCAGTGTTGGACACTGGCGTGCAGACCTTTAACATGGACATTTCAGAGCTATCAAGTTTGTACAGCTAACTAATTTATTTTATTTTTGAAATCCAGTCCATTAGTGCTCATGGAGTGCTCAGCACAATGCTCAACTACAACATGTTATCAGGGCACGCCCTCAGAATGGTTTTCTTCTTCTTCTTTTTTTTTTTTCCTAATTATTTATAAGTTTATTTGAGCCAGACTAACAACATATGCCTGGGATCATGATCTCAAACGCTCCGATGAATTTTTTAAAAGGGCATTTTAGCATTCCAAGAAGTTTATTCTATAGTCAAGAAAAAGTCAAGGATTTTTTTTTCTACTTTGTACTTTTCTCATCCCTGTTTCCTTTTTGCCTTTGACCTATGTTCTTTCATCAGGAACATTATAAATATATAATTTTCCTGTAAGTCTGTAAGCGAGTTCTGAATTATAGGCTTATCAATCCTGTTTTATATATCTAGGAAAAAAATAGAATTCAGTCTAAAAACATTGCCCTTAGATGCTTTAGTACAAATTATGACCTTGGAGAAAATATAGTAGCTTTTCCCTAGAAATGGTATCTGGCTGTCACTGATATCTTATAGATATTTTATATGAGAAGAAATAAAGGGTCACTTCAAACTTCATAAAGTACATCCTAATAGTCACTTAAATGCAAGACTGGAAGATGACTGGGTTAGCAATCCACTTAGGTTGAGTGATAATAGATTTCCAAAGCTGAAAATGGAGAAACTATCAAGCTAGAAATATTGGTTGGGGCCTAACAGGCAGAAAGAATAATATATAACCATGTTGATTTTTATGATCAAGACCATCTGTACTTTAATGTGCCCTTTATTTTGAACAAAGTATATATATGATCTAGACCATTTATATATATGATCAAGACCATTTATATATGTATATATAAAGTATAGATTTAATGTGCCCTTTATTTTGAACAAAGGTAAGAATGAATAAATGAGATCTTTCCATGCCATGAAAAACGTTTTTGAATTTGGATACCATAGAAATGTTATGACAGAGGAGCACATGTGTCCACAGGGAGCATGTAGAAGAGAGAGGGCAGGAGTTGAGCAACCAGTACGAGGGAGATCCCACTATGATTGTGGAAGAACTGGACCACTTTTATCAAGTAGGAGTACTTTGAATCCTATTGGCCATCTCTGCTGCTGAATCTGTTACTTAGTCCATAATAGTAAAACAATATATTTTTCATATTAGGACGGACTGTTTTTTAATATTAAAACAAAATTTAGCTTATGTCATTATTTTCAAAGGACCTTTATTTTTTTAATCTGTCCATTTACTAGGCAAATAATTCTTTCTTATTGCAAATATCATCATTTTCTGCTTTCAGAATGGATGTTATCAATTTTGAAGGTCCCTTTCAGAAACTTTGTCCCATTGTTGATTATAAAAAGGCCTTGTCTGAAAATGTTGAAGTGGACTATTGGCCTACAGAAAACTAGAAGTGGGCTATTTTTAATTTATCTGTGGAAAATATTCTTTTTTTGCCCCTGATATTTGTAGAATGTTACTGTTTTGTTTTCATTTTATAGTCCTGATTATTTTTGTACTGTCTTTGGTATTTTATTGTTAATAAATTAAATGTTATTTAAAGTGCAATCGCTTTCTAAGGTTTTTAGTTTAAGTTTTCCACATGAATATCCATAATTTGTCAGATTTTTAAATTCTTTAAATTATTGTCACTTTTTTTATTATAGAAAAGAGAATATGTTTAGGGATTCTAGGGTTGCTGTTTTTAATCACAGAAAATGCTTTTTTTATTTACTAATGAAGAAAATGCTATTGGAGATTAAAAAAAAGGACACAGAATAATCCAGAATATATTTTCCAGAGCAATACTGTCTTGTAGGAAGAAAATGGTACAAGTGCCTTTGTAAATTAAATTCAAATGGAACCAACAACTTTTTCATGGTTCACTAAAAGGGCCTATTAATGAACTTTATTCCACCAAGAAGCAGTATCTAACACTTCAGAGTGTTATCTTCCACTGCTTAAAATCACAGAAATACAGAACTATGTGTACAGTGTCCCAGACCAAGCCAAGGTACTCATAAGAGATTATAGTAGTTTAGCTGAGACGTTGGGTTGCTTTGAGGTGAATCCCTAGAAGATCTTTTCTTCAAATGCTTAGGTGTCAGAAGTCTAAAATATTTAAGGGTATTCTAAGTATTATGTATTCTGCAAGAAAGAGAACTAGAGAGCTGATTCGTTTGTTGATACCTTTCGGATGTTGTAGTTTTGATGTATTGTTGCCTAATAAGCTAACTGTTTTCACAAAAACTCTCCACTGCCGCAGCCAGAGTTACTCTACCTTTCAGCTTGTTACAAAAAATAATACCAAGAAATGGAAGCCAAAAAAAAAAAAACAAAAATCAACAGCTTTTTCCTTTAAAAGAAAAAAAAAATCCACATTTTACTGTGAAATAAAATACATATAAAGTATACAAAATAAAAATGTACAATTCATTGAATTATTATAAAGCAAACACCTGAGCTAACAGACTGCCAGCACATTTTCTCCAAGCACTTCTTATCCCTCCAAATTCCCTTTCTCCTCAAAGATAAATGCTGTCCTGACTTTAATAGAAAATCTTCTTCTGCTTTTCTTCATTTAAATTATCCCTAAATATATTTTATATATATATATGTATATAAAGAATCTCACAGTATATTTTGTTTAGTTTCTGATTTTTTTTTTGCCAATTGTGATCACAAGATGCTGCCATTATCTGTAGCTACAGTTCATTCATTTTTATTCCTATATAGTATTCCATTATACCCAAATCTATTAAATCCATTATTGATGGACAGTTAGATTGATTCCAGTTTTCAGATATTATGAAAGATATTGTTATGAATATACTTGTACCTGCTTTAGATATTTTTATAAACTATTGGTACACAATACTGATGTATCTAGGAGTGGAATTGTTGGTTGGGTCATAGACAATGCATGTCTTCAACTTTATAACTTTTCCTAAGTGATTATGCCAATTTACTCTGCCAATAGCTTTGTATTAAAATTCCTTTTGGCTGCACATCCTCATCACCTCATGAAATTGTCAGCTCTTTTGCTTTAGTTATACTGGTGGGATTTTCGTGGTGAATATAATTTGCATTAATTTTATATAGTTATTGACCATTTAGACACCCTTTTTAAGTGGCTGTTTAAGTCTTGCTAGTTTTTTTGTGAGTAATTCTTTCTTTGTTGATTTTGAAGAGTTCTGTATTCTGAATATAAGCCCCATATCAGTTTTACGTATTATAAATATCTTTTCCAAGTCTATGGCTTAATTTTTCACTGTGTTAACAGTATCTCTTGAGAGAACAGTTCTTATTGATTACTCAAAGTTGTCAGCCTTTTACTCAGTGTATTTGACACCTGCAGTGGATAATTTTAACACCTCTCCCTTCCTACATATACTAAATTATTTTCAGTAAGAATTAAGAATTCAAAGAAATGATGTAATAAAGCAATGAAAACTTTTTTGAACTTTATATATATATATATATGCTAGTAAAAATTAAAATATAATAAAAATAAAATGTTATGATTCAAAAAGAAAAAGATTAATATGTGAACATTTTTTAATTATACCACTTTAGAGATATTTTCTTGTTGCTATTGTTATACCACTGACTCAGTATTGTTTTATGATGATACCAGTACCCTACTTGAAATTTTTTATAATTCTTTTTTTTACAAATTTCTCTACAAAACTACTGATTTCTCAACATAAGTGCAAATAATTTTAGGACCAAAAAACCACAACTATTTATTTAGTAGTTTTCATATATATATAACTATTTAAACTTTGGTTTATTGGTTTGTTTGTTTCACACTGATATATTAATATTTTATGTAAATAATTGCTTAGAAACTAAGTGAATTTCATAAAACAACAAAAATAAAATGTTATGTCAGTAACATGATTTAGTAGTAGCTGTAATTGTAACTTTTATAGGCATTTGCTTTTTTAAAAAATTTGAGTAATTACTACTAGAAAATTATATAGAATACTATTGTTTCAGATTGTAATTAAAGGATCAAATTTCAAACTACTGGGTTTTAAAACAAACAGTAATTTAAAATAATATATTTCAATATAAAAGATACTCACTTGGAATTTCCTTTATGAAAGTTTTTCATGAAATATATTTTTTAATAGTTTTAGATTTTCTATTATTCTTAAGTTATTTTTTGTTGGTTGACTTTTTCTTGAAATTTGCCCCTTTGATCTATATTTACAAATTCAGTGAAACACTATTTCTATTTTTTATATTAAAGTCTTGACTTACCTAATATTATTTTGAATGTTAATTTTCCATACTATTGGGATTTTTTAGTTATCTTAACATTATTAATTTCCAGCAGTATATTGTGGTCTTTTGCAATTAGTGAAACTTAGTATGTATCAATTTTAATAAATTGAAAAAATATATATTTTGTAAAATGTGTATTTTGTTGGGTGTAGTATTCTATTTAGATAAGTTAGGTAAAATTTGGTAATTGTATAGTTAGAATCTTCTACATCCTTACTAAATTTTTCAGTTACTAAGAAGTTGGTGTTAAAAACTTCCACTGTAATTGGGAACTTGTCTATTTTTCTTTTCCATTATTTCTTTTTGCTTTATATAATTTTAGGCTATGTTAATAGTTATACGCAAATTTGAGGTTATTATGATTATGAAGAACTGATCCTTTTATCAATTATGAAATGTCCTTCTTTATCTCTAATAATAGTTTAGTTTTAAAGTATCCTCTCTTTGATAGTGACAGACAATAGGAAAAGTTGCCTTTAGAAACATTTTATAAGTTCTAAGTGGAATATTCAGGATTTATACCTTAAAACATGATTGTAGGACTCCTTTTAACAAGAAAATACTAGCAAGCCTCTCAAAAAGGTAAGACAAATATTTGTGATATAATATTGTGTAGGGAATTGTCAGCAATATCTTGACATTTATAAACTCACAATGCAAGAGATTATAGTAAGTATGCTAAGGCAAAATGGCCACAAATGTGTTGTTTTACCCTTATAAAATAAACTGGTATCCAAGAAAGATGGAATGTCTCAAAGATCTGGATAATTGATGAGAGATTGTTAAAGCATTTAGAGTGTGTACCCTAAGATATTTCATTTTTAAATTATGTTTATTTTAATGCATCTACTTTTTATTTAAATTAAAAAAAATTTTTAAGGTGATCGAAGTTTGAAATTTGTAACATTATCAAATTTTTTCTCCCTGAGTAATTATATTTTGGAAGAAAGATACACACATATGTGCATTCGTATTTATATTTACACACATACATAATTTTTATATGTATGTATTTATATTTTCATACATACATATATAAAGGCAGAATGTTTTAAAACTATCTCAAGTAATAGTACCACTCGTTAATATCAATTATCGTTACCACTTGATTCCTTTAATTAACACAAAACTGCAATGAGCTATCATTATCTGATTTTCAGAGGAGGGATCAGAGTTCAGGTAATATAAATAAACTGCTGAAGGTCACAGTTTATAAGAAACAGAGCCATTATTAAAATATAGGTCTTTTGGAATCTAAAATCTATGCTCTTTGTACTATTAGGCGCTGTTAAGAAGTACCTGTTTTATGTCAAATTAACCAATGACCAAAAACAGTGTGAACAAAATAATGCTCTTAAGATACTAAAATCCAACTTCAAGAAACGTATAAATTGTTACAAAATGCTGGGGAAATTTCAGGAAGACATAATAGACTTTCTTGGCATGCAGTACCGAGGCCATCCAGATACAAAATCAATTAGAAAAGGCCAGAGATCAAAGAACAACATTGTGGACATTATTTCATGAATAACATAGATATAGGGTCTGTTTGTTGTCATCCTTAAGAATTTCTAAAATAGTCTGCATGATTACAGATTAAATGCAGTTATTGAAATTTTTTTTTTT
>NW_011888936.1:886256-888206 GCF_000151845.1 Pteropus vampyrus
TGATTTTCAGAGGAGGGATCAGAGTTCAGGTAATATAAATAAACTGCTGAAGGTCACAGTTTATAAGAAACAGAGCCATTATTAAAATATAGGTCTTTTGGAATCTAAAATCTATGCTCTTTGTACTATTAGGCGCTGTTAAGAAGTACCTGTTTTATGTCAAATTAACCAATGACCAAAAACAGTGTGAACAAAATAATGCTCTTAAGATACTAAAATCCAACTTCAAGAAACGTATAAATTGTTACAAAATGCTGGGGAAATTTCAGGAAGACATAATAGACTTTCTTGGCATGCAGTACCGAGGCCATCCAGATACAAAATCAATTAGAAAAGGCCAGAGATCAAAGAACAACATTGTGGACATTATTTCATGAATAACATAGATATAGGGTCTGTTTGTTGTCATCCTTAAGAATTTCTAAAATAGTCTGCATGATTACAGATTAAATGCAGTTATTGAAATTTTTTTTTTTAAAGTACAGCAGTGTCTGTGAATAAGGAATGTGAGGTATATAGATATATTCTAAGAAAATTTGGTCCATGAAAATCTGACTTTTCTATAGATGAAATAAGGAGTGATATGTCACTTTATAAAAAGACTTACTTAGAAAAGTGATTCTGTAGGATACCTTTAAAATCTATGCTATTCTTATGCTTTTAGAAAACAATTCCATTTACAAAGTTGGATTTGCAAAAGATATCTCAGGTATATATATATGTGCTGTACAAAGTACCATGAGCCATGTGTAAATGTACTTGAAAAAATATTTAGAGAGGATTAAAGAACAAATAATTTGGAATAATAAAATTACATGCACAACGCAACCAAAAATTATTATTATTATTTATGCCTACAGCACTTGGCCTTCCTAGGTGGTCTCCCATCCAAGTACTAACCAGTCCTGGCCCTGCTTAGCTTCTAAGATCAGACATGATCAGACTTTGGGCTTATTCAGGGTGGCATGGCCATAGTCCATGGACCGTGGCTTCACTGGGGCGCGAACCCATGACCTTCTGCATGTAAAGGAGATGTGCTAACCGCTATACTATGCAACCACATCCACAATCAAGTATTTATTTTGATTACTTACAGTGCAAAATTTATGGACAAATATATTGCCATAATGAAGTTTTATAAACCTAAGTGCATACTCAGCAATTAGAAATTCCAGTTTCAGCTCATTCTAATACAAAAATGCATTGGTTTATAATGTGTCCACCACCACTGGTAAGGAACACATGTGTCAAAAACATCAGCTTAAGTACATGAACTGAATTAAATGAGTTAAGGCTATATTTTGATTTCAGATTCTTATGTTTTAGCAGTTTGAACACATCTGAGTGGCTTCAAGGAAAAGGCTAGGATTTCTGCAGTCTCTCAGAACTAAGAATGTGATGATTCATACTCTATTATGAGCTGACGCACAACCAGGTGCATGTATTAACATATTATTAAACACTCACAGATGGCTTAAATTTACAAAGTGCATGGTGAGTAAATCAGTTAAACACATTTGTATTCACCAGACAACAGCAACTGTATAAAGGCAAGTAATAATATTGTAATAATAACAGTAATAGCAATAATCTAGATAAATGATTTCCATTTAAGAAAATTAAATGCATTTTGGAAAAATGGAGGATGTTTCTCATCATTGAATCTGACTTAATGTCTAGTTATTCTAATATATAGGCATTTGTAAAACAGATTCTTTATTCTATATTTCATGCACAATCTCTTCCTTTAAAAAGAGCTTGCTGTTCTTGGGATGGATGGCTCCTTTCTGCTCCAATCTCAGCTCAAATGCCACTTGTTCAGAGCAGTCTAAAGTAGCCTCTTCTTACCACTACTCCTAGTAAACACCTATAACATTAAGGTCTTTTATTCTATGTAGCACTCGACACAATCTGGAATTATTCTTTTGATACATCAGGGTTTTTTTTTTT
>NW_011888936.1:889461-920517 GCF_000151845.1 Pteropus vampyrus
GGTTAAGTGACAAAATTATAATAATAATTATTTTTGCTTTTATGAGGATAAATATCAATATCTTCCTGGTTGTAAGATTTAGTTATAATAATTGCAATTTTTAAAAGCTTGGAAAATAAAATTTGTGACATCCCCTTGATTAACACTTTAATTAAAGATATTCAACTGATTTTGAACAAATGCAATAAAAATTTAGAGGGTTGATTTAATCTATAAAAAGTTTTATTATTATCATAGAAGACTTAGGTTGTCTTCAAAGTAGTTCTTCAGAGGTTAAAACATTTCTAAAACCCAAACAATGCTGAGGAGCAAAGTGAGAAAGTGCATACAGCTCTGCTGAAGCTTCTTCTAATTAATTCAACATCTGTTTCTTCACTACAATTTTATAGCTCAGTTAGTTTATCTATATGTCTATATAACAATATTGTAAAATGTGACATCTAGAGATTCTATTTTGATTAGTAGATATTGCTATTTGTTTGAATATAATTATTACTTATATGTATACTATGGCAGATAGAGGAAAATTTCTGCCTTGTAAGTTCCTTAATTTAGTAAGAATATTGTTTTTACCAAAATGCTGTGCTCTACCACACATGTATTATGTTCATTTTCTCGCCACAAAAACAAATAATTTTCTGTTCAATTTTGAACTTAATCAAGTTTACAATAACATTATAATAATAGCAGATGTTTTACTTTCAGCAGAATGAACTTCCAAAAGCTTTTTTTGATTTAATGAATTGCATAAAAAAAAAAAAATCCTTATTGGAATTCGTTTGTTTTCTGTCTGAAGCATTTAATGACCCTGATGTTATCCTGGTATCATTTTACTGTCTCTGATGGTCTTTTGATCATAAAACTAATACATTAACCACTCTCACTTCAGGTTTCAAATATGTTCAATAAAATGTGGAATCAAAATAAATGTTGATTTGGAATAATGGGCAATTTGATTTAGAAGAATAGATGTGTTTCATGGATCGACATGTAAACACATGTCACTGCTTCTGTAGCTACTCTGTACCAACCATTATAGTGAATACTGAACGTCAACAAATGATTCTTGCAAGTTATATATTCATCATCTACTATCTTGAGAAATGTAAATTCAGTATTTAATTTTTTATTACACATGCACTCTCATTTTTAAGCTCATTGCTGCCAAAAGGATTTACTGCAAAATATAAAATAGTAAAAAATACTAACTGTTGATTTATTATTTACAACCAGTAGAAGACAAAACAACTCTAGCAGGAGCTTTCAGATTCTTCTATGTAAGCACAGTACTGGTCAGCTGCTATTTCCTGCATGTCTTAGTCTACTCAGGCTGCCAAAACAAAATACCTTAGACTGGGAGTCTTAAACAACAGAAATCTATTTTCTTACAGTTCTAGAGGCTGGAAGTTTGAGATCAGGGTACCAGCATGGCCAGGATCTGGTGAAAACTCTCTTTTAGCTTAAAGACAGCCTCCTCACTATGTCCTCACATGGCAGAGAGAAAGACATCTCTTAGATCAGAGCCCCACCCTCATGACCTCTTTTAAACTTAATTACCTCTGGAAGACCCTACCTCCAGATATGGTTACACTGGGGCTTGGGGCTTTAATGTATGAATTTTGGTAAGACACATTTCAGTCCATGGCATTCTACCCCTGACCCCCTTCATGTCCTTATCTTAGGCATTCTACCCCTGACCCCCTTCATGTCCTTATCATCCCAACAGATCCCAAAACTCTTAACTCATTCCAGTATCAACTCTGCAGTCTAAAGTCCTGAGTCTCATCTAAATATCACCTAAATTAGAAATGGATGAGATATGATTCATCCTGAGGCAAAATTCCTTTCCAGATGTGAATCTGTGAAACCAGACGAGTTATTTATTTCAATATACAATGCTGGGACAGACATAGGCTAGACATTCCCATGCCAAAAGGGAGAAATCAGAAAGAAGTGTCGATGTAAGAAACATCCAAACCTGTAGAGAATTTTTATGAGTTTATTTGAGCCAAACTGATGACATATGCCAGGGAGTAAGCTCTCAAATACTCCAGAGAATAAGTTTTGCAGGTTCTTTTATGCATTTGAAATTAAGGAAGATAACATGGAGGTGAGAGAAAGCAAGGTAAGGATTGGATTATTAAATAGTAAACAAGATTATGTGCTCTCTAGAGGGTGGTTATGCTTATTTCAAAGGTGTGCAAACCTAGATGCACAGAAACAATGGACAGGGCTTGCTTAAGGCAAAGATAGATCTTTTACTAAAGAAGTTATATGTCTGGGGCTTGACTACTCACCATAACCTGCCCAGTTAGGAATTTACGATTAGATCACTCTGTGAGGTTATTTTCCCTGAAACCTATTTTTTAATCCGCAGAAGGAAGTAGTGAGGGATCTCATGGAAGTATAAAACCTAAAAGGCAAATTCCATTAGATCTTAAGGCTCAAGAATAATCGTCTCCCATTTGCTACTCTGCCCTCCAAGTCCACTGGGGTTGCAACATCACCCCCACAACTCTGAGGAATGGCTTCACTGTTGTGGCCCTACCCTTTGAAACCAAGGAGGAAACAGACTTGCTCCCTGGGCCTACCTCAGGAAAGGCAACCTGATGATCTCTGAATTGCCTTCGGGGTCATTCCTCTCTTTCCTTGAAGAATAGCACACCTTTGAAGCTGAATAGATCTGTGGTCTAGTCCTATAGAATCCTGAAATCCAACAGCCTTTCTTCCTTCCATCCCACTTTCTTGTCCCAAGGAGTTCAAACTGGCAGTGTGTTTGTTGGCATAATCCACTCTCTATTCCTGGATTCTGTTGAGATAGCTGATTAAGTCCATAGTCACACCTATGATCTCTATCAAATGGTTGTTCAGCCACACCTTTAGTATTTTCTTGAAAACAAGCTTGCTCTTTTATTTATTTATTATAATTTGGATAGGTTGAGAGTTTCCCAAATCTTCAAATTCTGTTTCCTTTTTACTTAACTTTTTTTCTTCAATTCATCACTCTACTTTTGCATTTTTAAGCAGTCAGGAGAAACCAAGATTCTCCTTCAACACTTTGCTTAGAAATCTCAGTTAAATAACTGACAGTTCTGCCTTCTGCAAAACACCAGAACATAGTTAAGCCAAGTTCTTTGCCACTTTATAAAAAAGATTGCCTTTCTTCCAGTTTCCAATAATATGTTCCTCATGTCTGTCTGGGATCTCACTCAAATAGCCCTTAACAACCACATTTCTAACATGCTCCTCAAAACTCTTCCAGCTGATACCCATTATCCTATTCCAAAGTTATTTCCACGTGTTTAGATATTTGTTATAGAAGCACTTCATTTCTTGATAGCAAAATCTAAAGTAGTCAGGATACTCCAGAGAAGCAAACCAACAAGATGGATGGATGGATAGATAGAGATACAGATAGATATAGATAGATCAAGAAGAAAGGGAGTGATGGGTCAGAAGCAAGTTCAAAACCTAGACAGAAAAATTCCATTAGCTCTTAAGGCTCAAGAATAATTTTTAGTAAGCCTTAAGATATATCTAGATAAAGTCATGCATCTATTAATGACAAGGATATGTTCTGAAAAATGTGTCATTAGGCAATTTTGTCATATTGCAAACATCATCGTATACATATACAGAAATCTAGATTGTATAGCCTATTGATCCTAGGCTATAAACCAGTACAGCATGTTACTGCACTGAATACTTGTACGTATTTGTAATGTGCTGTGGTGTGACATTGTGATGGCTATGATGTCACTAGGCGATAGGAATTTTTCAGCTCTGTTGTAATCTGTATATGACCACTGTCATATACAGGGCCTATTGCTGACTGAAATATTGTTATGAAGTACATGACTTTCTATCTATCTAGCTAGCTATCATCTAAAGAGAGAAATGGAGGGAGAGATTATAAAGAATGGATCACATGATTATGGAAGCTGAGAAGTTTCATGATCTGCAGTTCACAAGGTGGAGCCCCCAGAGAGCTGATGGTATAGCCACAGTTCAAGTTCAAAGGCCTGAGAACCAGGAGAACCAATGGTGTAATTTCCAGCCTAAAAGCAGCAGGCTCAAGATACAAGAAAAGCCAACATTTTAGTTTGAGTCCAACACAGGAGAAAACTAAAGTCCTAGCTCAATCAGTCAAGCAGGAGGAACTTCCTCTCACTCAGTTTTTTTTTTTTTTTTCTATTTGTCTTCCATGGCCTGGATGAGGCCCACACACACTGGGGAGAGTAATCTGCTTTACTCAGCCTACTTATTTAAGTGTTAATCTCACCCACAAACATCCTTGCCAACACACCCAGAAGAATGTTTAGCCAAATGTCTGGGTACCCCATGGCCTAATCAAAGTGAAACACAAAATTAACCATCATACTGCATATGTTTTATTTATACCCAGGCTATAATTTTTCATGATCCCAATACTTGGTAGCTAGGAAGCTTCATTCATCCACAAGCCCTAACATGAGTATGGGCTCAAGTGTCAAGTATCCAGCAAGCTTATCACCTAAAAGCTGATACTTAATCATCAGTTACTTATGCGAAATTCTTCTCTCACCACAAGAATTTTACATTGATGTTCTTTCTACCCGAAAGATATTGTCTCCTGCACTCTATTTGTATTATTTTTAAACTATATATATTAAATGGCAAGTACACATAACAAACCAAAGGTGAAAGAAGAGACCACCATATCATGACATATCTAGTATGTCATGTTGAGGGTTTTGAAATTCTTAAGCACACTGAGACATTGCTGAAAGATTTTAAGAATAGGAATGGCATTGTCAGATTGACATTTTAGAGTCCAATGGACCAGTAATGTGAATAATGAACTGGAGGGAAGTAAAAGTTGATGAGAAGGGACTGTAGGAAGCCCAGATTGCCCAGGTAGGAGAGTATGTTAGCTTTTACTGCTGTGGCAGAAGTGGGAGGGATAGAAAAGGACAGATTGGAAAGATGTTTAGGAAGTTGACATAATGGAACTTGTTGAGCCTTCAGGAGAGAAGTATGGACTATGTACTTATAAATTTGAATAGGGAAGCTGTCAGCCATCAGGTAAACCATTAAGGAGCAAACAGCATGGAAAGAGGAAAATTAGAAGAGTATAGTGTTCTGGAAGACAAAAGTGTGAGGATTCCAAGAAGTTGGGGAAGCTCCAATTGAGGGAAAGTCTGCTGGAAGTAAAGTCAGTAGGGAGCAGAGTATGCCATAAAGAGTCATTAGTCATGTTAACAGGATAATTTTTGATGGTGTAATGAGAACAAAAATCGCACTGAAGTAGACTAAGGATGAAAAGGAAGATGAAAATAATAAATGTAGAAAAAATATATTTTTTAATTGGTCCTGTTAAGTTTAGTGGAGAGAGCATGGTAACTGGAAAAAGAGATGAGGATATGAGCATTATTTTGAATTGGAATTTACGCATATAGAGTATGATGCTTTTCCATCACTCTCCCTCAAATTATATGTGGGGATAATAATTTAGAAAAGACAGCACAATTGCCAATAACAAGTTTTCTTAAGGTTTTTCTTAAATGATATCATTCATGGGTGTATTTCAGAGGATATTAAGGTGAAAGAGAAATATTGAACTAATTCGTATTTCTTAAATTGGAAAAATAAGGGGATTAACTTTCCATATAACTTAAACGTAACTTTTTTAAAAAATTAATGCTCACTGGCTGAGTATAGTCATGTGGTATACTGTTTGGGGCTATGGGAATTTGGGTGAGAGGCCTTTAGAATATCTGTTACCTCATAAACATACAAGTGGCTCAAAACTAGAGCCTGGTCATCTTCATACATGTGGAGGTGGTGCAAGTTTTAAGTTCTCAGTGTCCTAGTGCTTTAATTTATAGCCATATTGAATTATTGTATCGGACCTCCTAGATGCCAACTTATTCATTGGGTCTGACATCGTTTCTATTGCTTATTGATTTATTTTTGTCTTTACTATTTCATTTGGGAAATGTTTCAATGTGAGTCACTACAGAAATGCAGGGTATCATAGATATGTTTTGTTTATAAGTATAGGTTACGTGTAAGTAGCTCCCAAAGGACTAAATTAGAGTAGGAAAGCAGCTACATCAAATTAAATTAATTAAATAAAATTAGTTAAGTCACATGAAGAGAGATTGCCATATTAAGTTGTGTTATAACTGATATTAACCAATGAAGTTGTTGTTT
Source organism: Pteropus vampyrus (assembly GCF_000151845.1). NCBI lineage: Eukaryota > Metazoa > Chordata > Mammalia > Chiroptera > Pteropodidae > Pteropus > Pteropus vampyrus. The sequence continues at coordinate 895,657 of NW_011888936.1, forward strand.
CCATCGGAATGAGAACTGGTGTTGAATTAGCAGGAATGGGTTTTTTTGTGGGGAGGGGCAGTGAGATGCAAAAACATTTTTCCCTATTGAAACTAACAGTAATTATGTTCAGACTTTAAAGAAATTCAGCATTTAACTATAATTTTCTATTAAAAAAATTCACCTCGTAGGCAAGGAAAAACTGTTCTCAGTTATGATTTAGAGAGAATAAGAGTTTATGTCAGATTTAAGTCTGTTTTAAAGTATAGTATTCCTTTTGTTATAAAGTACATGGAGGTCAATAAATAATGTGTTCTGTTTTCTATAAGAAACTGCTCATTTTATAATGAAAAACATTTTTTTATTTGGAAATGAGCCATTTGGTGGAATATACTCTGGAGCATTAAATGTTCTGCAGGCAAATTAATGTAATCTTTCAGCAAGTGTTACAAGAATATTTCATGAGTTTAGTTGCATATTTAAAAACTTCATATTTCACTCATACTAAATTTAGTGTCACTTACAGACAATTGATGTTTGGATCCAGATGATAGACATATAGAATTTTTATTAGAAACTCAATAATCAAAGGCAAACAACAAGTATGTAATATGGCTGTCTGGGATTTTTTTTAGGCTTTACTTATATATTATTTAATATTTATTTTTAGGCTTTCTGTAAATACTCACTAGTCGCAATATTTAAATTCTGGCTCAAACACACACTTAAGTATTCATCAGTAATTTCAGTCAAGACATTTACTGCCAAGTTGTTCTAAATAGAAAAAAAAAATTGTGCAGATGAATATATTCTACAATGTGCTCATTTTCTGTACCTTAGAAATGTAGTACCAAGATCAGAACTCTAATTGATATTTTATATTAACCAGAGAAATAAGTTAATACTAATGTTAGTTTGTATATAAAATCACCATCTTCTACTTAGAGTTTGGTTCAAGTTCTACAGTGATTTCTAATAGTCTTTCCCTAATAATAGAATAAACCAAAAAGAGACATGCTCAGTTAATTATTTTATAATAGGTTCACTTTCAATTCTTTCATATGTTGCATTCAAAGGGAAAGGCTCTAATGTATTTTAATTGTAAAGTGAGTACACATATAAACCTTTCAGCCCAAAACCTTAAAGTTCCTTATTAACCTCACGTTAAGGACTACCCCTTATTTCAGATGACAAACTTGGTTAATCATTCTTTAAGTCAATGTTACAAGCGGTAGGTTGTGGAAGGGCTGTACATCTCTGCAGACACCCCTCCTTCCCCTAATTTTGCATTTTTATCTCCCTTACTTCCATAAGTAAAAAACCAAATAGTTCACTTCCAAATCTAATTCGTTACTAGGGCCACCAATTCAGGTAAATCACATTTCATGAACACATCTTCAGGAGTCTGTACCATTGAGGTGACAAGGGAGGATCCATTTCTCCTCAAAGGAGAGCAGTTTAATGGGTCAGAATCTCAAGGTGCCTGCAGTGCCTTTGTTTAAAATGTGCCTTTTTATATTAAGCAGGGAAATGCTTTTGCTGAACTCAGATATAAAGATGCTTAACTCAAATATATTTTCAAAATATGGAAAGGGGTGTGAAATACAGAAGCAGAGGAAGTGGGATTCTTCAATATGATCAAATTATTTTAACTGTCATATAATAATTAAATTGTTTGTAATTAAAATTAAGTTAAATTAATTGTTCCTTAACCCTCCAGCTACCTGATTATAAATCTTTTGAGGACAGGAATCTGTGTTGTATTTATAATGTCTCTCACAGGAGTGTTGAACGAAAATGTTTACTAAATGAGTGTATTCTCTTCATGACTCTTTATTATATATATAATGTTGAGGTTTTTCAAAGGACTTTTAGATTAATTTATAGTGACCACAATGCTCAAGGTAAGCATTCTGTCGATTGCAATTTTACCTAAAAAGTTGAGAGGAAGGATATCACGACACACATAGGGTAATTATTATCATCATTTAACACATACAGAAATGGCAAAGTGCGACAGTTAAGAGTAAAGTATTTAACATTGGAGTGACTAGTTTCTACTCCTGCTTCTGGGTTTTATTAACTATGTGACCTTGAATAAAACTGACAAACTTGTGAGATCTTATGTTTCTCATCTTTAGGTTAAGCATAATAATTGCTACTTCACAGGTTTGTCACAAAGATTAAATCAGATCATGCATGTAAAACTGACCATCTAGTAAGAAGGGTGCCATTTAGTTATGACACAATAATGATACTTATTTTGAGCTGATTAATATAGTTCCAGGAAATAATTAGAAAAAAAATTCCTGAACTTAAGTTGATTCTTGATTTGATATGAATGATCAAGTGGCCTTGAAAGAATAGAAAATCTTAACTTCAAAATTTTGGTTAACTGTTACAAAAATTTATGATGTGTCTCTAGTAATTAACTTTTAAATGTTAATCGAAAGTTTATAAAAAGCACAAATGTCTTGTATGCACACTTGTTTGTTGTATTATGGAAATAAAAGAAAAACATGATAAATTGCACATCTGAGAGGGTGTATTTGTTTTCTATCGCTACATAACAAATTACTACAAACTTAGCTGCTTAAAACAGCACTCTTTTATTAGCTGACCATTCTACTTCAGAAGATTGACTTATTAGCTCACAGTTATTTAAAAAAGTCAGAAGTCTGGGCCAGTTTGATGAAATTTGCTATTTAGGCTCTCACTGGACCAGAATCAAGATATCGTCAGTGCTAGGATTTTATCCCCTTACCTTAAGGGGATCTGGCAGCTTTGGAGAAGAATCCGCTTCCAAGTACTGCCAGATTGCTGACAGAATCCAGTTCATTGCCAGAGCAAAGCCAAGGCCCTATTTCTTGCAGGCTCTTCCTCAGGTGTTATTCTCAGCAACTAGAGGCCACTCTCCAGTCCTTGCTCCCTCTATCTTAAAAGGCAACAATGATGTATTGAATCCTTCTCATGCTTAGAATCTCTCACCTGCTATCTTCTGGAGAAAACTCTGTCTTAAAGGCTCCTATAATTAGGTTGGGCCTACCCAGATAATATCCCTTTTGATTATCTCGAAGTCAGCTGACTGGGAACCTTAATTACATCTGCAACATTCCTTTTACCATATAATATAACATCATCAGGGTAGTAGCACAGGGATCAGAAGCCATGAGGCTATCTTAAACTTCCATCTACAACAGAGAAATGAGAACAGGCCTGGGAGCTGAGACCCAAGAGTGATGAAGAGTTGAGTCCTGCTCAAATGTAGAACTAGAAATAAACAGGAAGATACACACCTTAAGGGGATCTGGCAGCTGGACTTGGCTGACATCTGACTTACATAGGCTTTCTACAGACTAAATTTCAAAGTATCAGGCACCTTGACATGAGATATATTTTACAGATACATCTATCAGTAGTAAGATGAAAATTCAAACTCCTTAATATCGGGCGACTCTTATTGAATGTTTCACATGCCCATTGGCAAGTCGTGCTTTCATCAGGCTGGAAAGCCATGGACATATATGTGCTGTTAATAAAACTGTAGAAATAGATCGCTGGAACCACAAAATTGAGAAACTTACTGTGAATTGAGGAAAAATAAACCTTAAGATGTTACTCTCAAGGTGTTGTAAAAATGTTACAGCTCTTGAGTGTGATTTTTACAAGAGCATAAGAGGATGACTATCCTCTTACGGTTGTCACAAAATGCTCCTTGAAAATAACAGAATTCAGTACCTGATGAACGCATGCCAATAAAATCTCAAAAGGGGGACTCAAAAAATCTCATCTTTCACTGGCCATGCTGGAGGGCCACTTGTCCATTCTAGGGGGCAGGGAAAAGAAAAAATAGAAAAATTTTTAAAAATAACACTGTTAATAAAGCATAACTTACACTGAGAAAAGTGCACAGATGATAAGTGTCTAGCTCAGTTAATTATTACGAAATGAATACACTCATGCAGTCAGCTCCCGAATCAATAGATAGGCCAGCACCTGCACAACAGCAGCTTCCCCATGCCTCTGTACCCTACAAGGCCAACTCTCTTCCCAACTGATATCTCGTATCTTTTATCATGACTTCTACTCTCCTAGACTAGTTTTGCCTGGTTTTCAATGCTACATAATTTGTGTCATATCGTACATATTCCTTTGTGCCTGGCTTTTTCTCTCAACATTATATTGTCAAGTATAGATGTCGTTCATTCGCATTGGTGCATAGTATTCAACTGGATGAATTTATCACATTTATTTATCCATTCTACTTGGCACATTTGGTTGTTTCAAAATTCAGCTTTTTAGAATAGCACTACTATAAATATCCACACATACCCTCATCACACTACCACCGTCCCCTTCTCACTTTTCTGTTTGTTTTATGCCTAGGAGAGAAATTATTGGATCACAGCGGATGCATATGTCCAGCATTACTAAATGACGTCAAACTTTTCCAAAGTAGATATACAAATATACAATCTTCCTAACTTCAACAATTATTCTGCATGTAGTGGTACCTCATTGTGATTTTCTTTTACATTTCCCTGATGACAAATAAGGTTATGCACCTTTAATATGTTTATTGGCTATTTGGATATCTTCATTGGTAAAATATTTATTCACTCTTGCCCATATTTCTCTCTTTTTTCTTATTTGTTTGTTTGTTTGTTTATTGTTGTTGTTGTTAATTTGTGGAATTTCTTTATATACCTACTTGAGTTTGAGCCCTTTCTTGGTTATTTAGGAAATATTATTTCCTACTCTGGCTTGCTCTTAATGGTGTCTGCCAACAAATAAACATCTTTAATGACAAAGTCCAATACAATTCTTTTCTTCTTTTTTGTTACTGTTATTTGTGAATTGATCATATTGCCTGAGGAGATCCACTTCTATTTAGCAACTAGAAAACTTCAAGATAAATTTGTACCCATCCTAACAACAATAAAGAAAGTTGAATAATTTACAGAATCATATATTTTCTTGAACCCATCAGAGATCTAAGGTTGCAAAGCAACCAAGTGAACTTAAATTTCAGAGTGACAAGCCTCTTTGTGGAATATCAGGAAACTCAAATTGTTTCCAATTTGACACAGGACGAGAAGAAGAGGTAGAAGCAAGTAAAAAGAAAGCATTTGAGATTTTAACAAATTCCTAAGTGTTGAGCATGAGCACACATATCATTTTTGAGTATCTGGGACCCCAGACAGAAAGGGAGTTTATACTCATTCCCTGGTTCTTTTCCTTGATCTCCACTCAGAGTTTATCAGCAAGAGATGATTAGCTGAGGCTAGGGGACAAGTGTGAAACGTGGACCACTTCCCTAGATTATTAACTCATGGGAAGCAAAGGCTGTAAGTCAGGAGGAGAGAGAAGAGCGATCTCTCTTGCACCCAAGGCCATAGAATTTAAATCATCCTGCCTCTGGTAGAAGGATAGGAAGAGCCTAGCAGGATCAACAGTGGTCTGCCACAGCAAGGATGGGAACGGGGAGCAGATGGGTGTAGGAAACGGAGTAGATAGAGACCTCTCCCATGACACAGAGGTGCAGGGACTACTACAGGCCCCACGCTAAACACAGAACATAAGAGAAACATACAAAAACCAATTATATTTCTATATACTAGCAATAAGCACATAGATACAGAAATTAAAAATATAATTTCATTTATAATTATTAAAAAAGAAATGCAATACTTAGATGCAAATCTAGCCAATCAATGTGTAAGTATCTGTATGCCGAAAACTATGAAATTCTAATGAAAAGAAACCGAAGATCTAAATAAATAAATAAATAGATATGGCATGTTCATGCTTTGGAAGTCTCAACATATTGAAGATGTGTATTATCCCAAATTAATATACAGTCATGCATCGTTTAATGACAGGGATACATTCTGAGAAATGTGCCATTAGGCAATTTTGTCATTGTGCAAATGCTCAGGGGCTATAATGAATAAAACAACATGAGATTAAATTGAGCACAAGAAAAAAATGATGTAATCAAGAGACACAGTAAGCACAAGATATATGAGGCTGCCGCTGACGTAACATGACATACTGTTTGGCAGCAAATTTTTTTAAGCAGAAAGAGCACACTGTAAAATAATGATAAAAAGGTTAGTATAGTAAATATATAAACCAGTAATATAGTCATTTATTGTCATTATCAAGTATTATATACTATACATTATTGTATAAGTTATAATTTTATATGAACGGCAGAACAGTAGGTTTATTTACACCAGCATCGACACAAATATGTGAGTAATGTGTTGTGCTATGACCTTACCATGGCTACAACATCACCAGGTGATAGGAATTTTTTCAGCTCTATTAAAATCTTATGGAACCACCATCATATATATGGTCCGTCACTGACCAAAATGTCATGTAGTACATGACTGTACATATGTCATGCAATTTCTATCAAAATTCCAGCAAGAATATTTATAGATATAGGAAAGATTAGGTTAAAACTTATATGGGATTGCAAAGGAACTAGAATAGATGAAATATTTTGAAAAATAATATTAAAATAGGAGAAATCATATTACCCATCAACTATATCATCAGTTATCAGATAGCTACTACCATAATTAAGGCACTGCGGCTTTCCCAAAGTTATAGACACCCAAATCAATGGACTAGAATTGAGAACACAAAAATAGAGCCAGACAAATATGCCCAAATTATTTTTGATAGAGATGCAGAAGGAATTAAATGGAGGAATGATAAAGATAATCTTTTCAACAAATAGGTCTTTAGCAATTAGATGCTCATTCACAAAAAAAAAAAAAAAAAAAATCGACCTCTACCTAAAACTTACACACTTAAATATGAAACATAAATCAATAAAATTTTTAGAAAAAAAATCTAAGGAATTTAAGACTAGGCAAAAAAAAGTTATTAGACTTGGCAGCAAAAGCACTATCCATAGAAGAAAAATTTGAGCAATTAGATTTCATCAAAATTAATAATGTTTCCTCTGTGAAAGATCCTGTTAAGAGAATGAAAAAATGAGCTACATATTAGGAGAAATATTTACAAACCACATATTCAACAAAGGGCTAATACTTAGGGAAAAAAATATATATATATATAATATTTTCAATTAATATATATAATATATATATATATTATATATATATATATTCAATTGTAAAAATAAACAATTCAATTAGAAAATGGGTAAAAGGAATTAAAAGACATTTTACCAAAAAGGATATACAGATGGCAAATAAGCACATGAAAAGATGTTCAACATCATTTGCCATTAGGGGAAAGAAGATTAAAGCCACAATTAGAAATCATTGCATACTATTAGAATGGCTAAAATAAAAAATAGTAACACCACTAAATGCTGGTGAGGATATATTGCTGGTGGGAATGTAAAATGGAACTGCCATTCTAAACAAACAAACAAAACTAGACATGTCCAGCAGTTGCTCTCCTGGGCATTTATCCTAGAGAAATGAAAATTATGTTTACATAAAAAACTGTGCACAAATATTTGCAGCAGCTTTATTCATAATAACCCCAAATTGGAAACAAGATAGATGTCCTTCAATGGGTGAATGGTTAAATAAACTGCGATACATCTATCCTGTGGAGTATTACTCGTCAGTGAGAAGAAATGATCTATTTGATCTATCGATTGATGCAACAACCTAGATCAATCTCCAGGGAATCATGCTGAGTGTAAAAAGTCAATCTCCAAATATCACATGGTATGTGTTTCCATCTACATTACACTCTTTAAATGACAGCATCACCACAATGGAGAAGAGTTTAGTGGTTGCCAGGGGTCGGGGGCAGCAAGGAAGCAGAAGTTCTGTATATTGACTGCATTAATGCATATATTCAGTTGTGATATTATAGGTTGTTAACACTGGAGGAAACTGGGTTAAGAATGTACATGATCTCTCTGTATTACTTTTTACAATTGCATGTGAATTATCTCAAAATAAAAAGTTTAATTATGGAAAAGTATATGGGGAGAAAGCAAGGCTTAACAGCATTTGAAAAACGTAGCAATTTCTAGTTACATCTTATACTATATGATGAAATGGTATTGTGTTACTAAAAGCATTAAAAAAAAAATAAAACCCATATAATTTTAGGCTTTCTTAAATGTCTAGAATATTGAAGATGGTGGTTTCTATTTTGAGCTGGCCGTTTTAAGTGGTATGGTGCCAAGTTCTGGATACTGCATTTTAAGAGGCATTTAAGGGAAATTCAAAGTCAGGCTATAGGATGAAGATGACACTAGAAACCACATCATACATAAAATAATGGGAGAAATCTACAGTCTATACCCACAAGAGCAAGTTGGTGAACACAACCATACTTTTAATTCTCTGAAGAATTACCCTATGGAAGGGTTAGCTTTTTCTGTAGAATCCTAAAGTATAAAAGTAGGACCAAATAGGAAACATTACAAGAAAATAGATTTCCTTTTGGTTGCCAGGGGCTGGGGAGTGGGGAATGGAGATGTGTTAGTCAAAGTGCAAATTTCTAGTTGTAAGGTGAATAAAATTCTGGGAATCTGATGTATAGCATAGTAATTTGAGTTAATAATACTGTATTATATACTTGAAAGTTGCTAAGCGAGTAGATCTCAAATCTTAAATGTTCTCACCACAAAAAAGAAATGGTAATTATGTGACATGATGGAGGAGTTAGCTAACTCTATGGTGGTAATCACTTTGTAATATATATCAGATCAACATGTTGTACAACTTAAACTTACACAATGTTATATATCAATTGTATCTCAATAAAGCCGGGGGCGGGGGAAGAAAGTGTGGTCTTTATCTGGAGTGAGAGGGAATCTTCCCAATGTAAAGTAACCCCTACTGTAATGTTAATTGTGTGACTGAATAGGCAAACATGGGCTGAGATATGTGGAAGGAGTGTGGGTGTGTTCAACTTCTCAAATACACTGGCTTTACCTGCAATAGAGTTATCGCCATCAGTCTTTCTTTGTTCATGGGCCCGTCAGCTTGGCAAAGTATCCAGTAGTTCAACTTGAGGCAGTGTCGCTAAAAGTATAGAATGACAGGGCAACTTTGGTGCAGCTTGAGTAGAAACAGTTTACAAGTGCAGCTTATGTCCCAGAGGAAAGTGGATTTGCGCTTGATACCTGGCCTATGATACCTGAGCTGTGATAAAACATGCTCCTCTGCACTCATCTAACTGAGGAACAGCCAAAGTTAGAATTATATTATTTCATAGATAGGAACCCTCTTTTGAAAAATGTGTTAACACATTAAAGAATTGTGGTGAAGTGCAAAAATTATGGACTTTGGGACATTTTAGGACATTTAGGCTCAAATTCCAGTCCTTACTCTTTACTGGTTCTGGTCTTGATCAATCACTGGGACTCAGTATCTTTACCTATCAATGGGGATGATAATAATATCTACCTCAAGGTTCACATGATAGGACTAGATAGTGTACGTAAGCATAGAGCAGAGTGTTTAGATTCATAATAAGTGTGTGACTATATTACTTTTCTTCACTTTTATTGATAAAGTGTTAGATATGTCATGGAGGGGATTCAGCCATCTAATGAACATTCGAACTGAGTGAGCGGCCCTCTAGGACTCTTCTATCCCCAAAATAACTTCTGCTGAATAAAATATATGAGAGGGAGGGAGGGAGAGAGGGAGAGAGAGAGAAGAGAGAGAGAGAGAAGAGAAAAGAGAGAAGAAAGAAGAGAGAGGGAAGGAGGGAGAGGAGAGAAGGAGATGAGGGAGGGGGAAGAAAGGGGGAGGGGAGCCTAGTTAGCTATTCCTAGGAAAATCTAGATGTTAACAGGATTGGTAGTCAGTTTATTATGATTTAAGTGCATGAATAATCCTCCTAACTTCTAATCTACCAATGGCTCAAGTAAAGAAGGCCCACATACCCAACTCTGTGCCATAACTAGGTCCTTGAAGCAGCCTTGCTTCTTCCCACAAATACAGAAATTCCATTTAGAAGAATATCATCGGCTTCTGTCCTACATCTTTCTCTGCCTGGCAGACTCCTTTCCAACATTCTTTTTTCTTCATCCTTTTTCTTTCCTTTTTGACTTTTTCTTGCATCAATCTTTACTTTTTCCTCAGAAATTTTTATGGAAATGATCGAAGACAGATATTGGTGTATACAGGGTGATATTAAAATATCTAACAACAGTGTAGTATGGCATCAGCTAATCAGAATGGATTGCAAACACCAGTACAGTCTTGGAGTTCCCTTGGGGGCTCAGGGAAAAGTTGTAAATCAACCAATATAAATGATTAACAATCTATATGGCCATCCTGATGCATGCATGGAATATCATCCCCAGTCTGAAAGAAGGGTGGATGAGTACCAGATAAGGGAGTATGGGAGAGGGGATTGGTGAAGGTACAAAGTATTAAAAGAAGCCAAGCAAAAATGTGTGCTACATATAAATATATATTTGGCCATGATTCATACATGGTGAATTTTTAATCTTGTTTGGAAACCTGTTTCCAAAAGTTTTGCAGCTTTTCAGAAGAGAATCCTATCTTTACATCCATTCACATCTATCCACCTAATTCATGTGTACTTTAAGAATGTATACTTATTCGAGTTTTAGCCTACGCAAAATATAATTAGGAAGCTTCCTTGCAAATCTGCTGGAGGAAAAGGCATTAAGCAAATTCACTTTCAAGTGAATTAAAATGTATTTTATTTTCCTATGATATAGTCAAAAGACTGACGGCAAACGATGAGTGAAAAGAACTGAGTTCTGTTTTTCCTCATTGTCCTGCTAACCATTTGTATGTTACTTATGTACGTAAGTCTTAATTTCCTCCTCTGCAAAGGAAAAAAGTGAGGCTAAGACACTAAATTCATAAGTGCTAAAAAGGGCGGAGAGTGGAGTAAGAAGATGAATTGTTACAGAGGGGATTCAGACAATAAAATTACAGTGAAGAAAAACTGATGAATGCAAGATATTTCCTAGTTCTGTAACTTTTAAGAAATCTTATCAGAGCTTATATTTACATTTGTTATACTGAAAATGTGTAATGGCTAATGTCTATCACTATTAATTGAGATAGCAGGTTGAAAGTAAATTAATTGTTACAACCAAATGGTTTATTTTACAAATGTTTGGTATTCTCATTAGAAATGATTAACATTCACGGAGGGTAAGGCTAAGAGAAAAGTCAATAAGCCTTAGGATAAAAAATAGTCAAAGCATACTCTATCATTTTACAATCTTCAAATAGAATTTTGCATCTTAAAAAATCAGTTAATATCTGTTAACGTTGGTTATTGCTTGGTACTAGGCTTGGTACAGATTTTTTTTTCTTTATTCTCCTTTTTCTAAACTTTTCCTAAAATGACTATGCATTAATTTTATGAACAAAACAATAAAAATTTATTTAAAGTAATTGGAAAACTGATAAGTATAAAACAGAAGAATAAGAATAATCTGTAATCTGATGATCTTTGGTGGTCTTAGGTCTTTGTTGGATGGGATGGTAATACATCAAATTTATATAATATAATATTCAAGGAATTAAAATGATTTGAACTTTTTTTAGCATGAATATTTTTATATAACTGAGGGAAAATAAGACTTATTTTGAAGACGAAATTTTTGAGAAAATAATAAATTTTTAAAGGATTTCTATAGTCGGTTAACTATTTCTTTCATTTGCATTAAAACACTCATAATTGAAGTTCGTTTTAATGTACAAAGAACTAGCATCGTTTCTTTTGATGGATAAAGGACTTTGATGATCTATTCACAAAGATTGTTTAGTCCAATCTAATGAAGCCTATATCCTTCTCTTTCTGATGAAAACACTGACTGCACACATTGAGGGTGTATTTCCCACCCAGATCTTGCTGGTTTGAGCCCATGTGGCAAGAAGGGGTACACGGGCCTAATTTTCATGAGTGGCTTCAGTAGAGCTGCTGGTGGCTTGCTTTCAGAGGCACAAAACAAAAGGCTGAACTTTACCAGTGCATGATACATTTTCTAATGAGCTGCATACTATAATGTTTCATATAAATGGAAAAACAGGTTCTCAGATAAGTTAAATGATTTATTCAAATTCACCATCTAGATAGTTTAAATAAGAAAGCTACATTTAGATACCACATCTCTTTATTCCTGTCTGGCCACTGAGTTCTGTAGCAAACCTGGTCTAATATGATTAGAGTCATCACAGAGATGGAAAGCTTCTTTAGATTGTCTTGGTTTGTAAAGATTTCCTTTGGATTATAGGTGACCAGTGGAAACACTTGCATATCACTCCTTTTGACATAATGGAAATTAAAGTGCAGCCCAAATGAGGTGAATGTAAGAAATATGCCTCCAGGAAACAAACCAAACAAAGGTCTTTAAAAAGAACCTAAAAGTCCCATGTGAGAGGAAATAGCAATTAATTATTGTGTTACTCTCAGGAAAAAAAGACAACGGGGCCTAAAGAAAACAAAATTTACTTTTGAAAAGGTAATTTTAATTTAGCTCATGGAATGAATTCTTAACAATATAAGGATTTCTTTTTTATGGCTTATATTGACATTTGAAACAGATTTTTATCCAGCATTCTGGCAATAGAGAGAAAACCAACCAGCATCTCTTCTACTGTTTCAGGTTTTTTCATTTGTCTGTTGGTTATTTACATTTCTCCCCATCACATTGTGATTCAGATCATCTCATGTCAGAACTGGAGCTCAGTTCCTGGGAGTCAGTTCTGGAGTCAGAACTGGGATAAGCAGCGTGGAGAGCACATACCCCTGAGATGAGGAACATGAATGATATGCCAGACAACAAAGACATGTCACGTAAGAGGTCAAGAGTGAGCTAGCATGTGGAGGCTCGGGCAAGAGCAGAGGGTTTGGAAGTAGACATCCTGTGCAAATTTAGGAAGGATTCATCAATAGCTGGGAGCAGGACCCTGCCTTGGTCTGAACTCCAGTTTCGATGTGAAAAAGATCGAAAGGGATGGAAAGATCAATATAGGCTCTCAGTGTGAAGAAACTAGGTTACTAAATAAGAAATAAGACCCAATACAATACTACAAGAATGCAGTGATGGAATCTGGCATACAACTTTTAAAGCTACATTTAGGATGGCTTACCTGTTCCCATATGTCCTTAGACAGTAACTCAGATGGCAGACAGAATTATCTTTATGCTTCTTGTAATTACTAGTTATAACTGCTGATTTATATAATATCTACTTGCTCCCACATACTTTATAGCATCTTCAAATATAAATCATTTAATCTCTTCAGCCATCTTCCTGAATATATAAAAATGTTATATTACTACCCTCCCTCAATCCTAGGAAACTATAGGTACAGATGCACACAGGTACACTTAACTGAAAACTGCAAGTATTTTCTCCTTTAATATGAAAGCTTTGCTTTCAGATTAATTTTATTAGCATTTAGCTCCAATGAAAGAGCTAAAGTCATACTTCCTTATTTCTACTATACAAAAATAAACATAAAACATATATTCTAATTTAGATTAGATATGTATATACTGACCAGTTGAAACAAATCATATCAAGCTTGACAATTTTTATAGAAAAATATCCCAAGGCATCATAAGTAGTCCAATAATTTCATGTCTAAAAACATCTACACACACTTTCCTAATTTAATACCCGAAATTGCATGTATAGTCCATTTTGTAACCACTGCTTTTGAAACTGGAATTAATTTAACACAATTTAAAAAAATTTCCTATACTCTTTTTGAATGTGATCATATTGTAGATAAAATTGATAGACCGTTTTTATGGGGCTTTCCTGCACTTGTGATGATTTAAGTGGTGTATATGTTGCATAATAACCTGAGTTTCATTTTAATATAAACTGTAGAAGAGAGGTTTTATTGCTGCTCATCATGTTTTCTGTATTATTCCTAGTACCAAGAGTTAAAAATGACTATTATTCCCATCACTATTGCTAAATTGTTTTTCTTCGAATTTATTTACTCCACATATAAGTGATTCATAACCATCTCCCCAGTGAGCTATTTTTTGCCATCCTCATCATAAGAAATGATATAAATCTCCATTTTATGGATTAGGACACAGGCTACTTTAAATTAGTAATGTCAATGCCAAACTGAGCTCTTTCTATTCTGAGATACTGTCAACATCCCTTAAGCTTTTGAAATACTTTCAACTGATTTGGCTACCTAACAACATGTGGGAAGTTCATTTAATCTGTAAATTGGTGAGGAAGACTGTAAATTACATGTGAGGAGAGACTTCATCTGTTTTGCTCACTGCAGTATCTGTCTCACCAAGGAACTGTCGCTGGCACAGAGTAGGTACTCAATAAATACATATTAAGTAAAACAATAAACCCGAATGCTAAATTATCCACATTATTTTAGAGGTTTGCTTTTTTTATGAGAATAATAAAAATATTACCGAACGAAAATAACCAATGCCCCAAACATTTTATTCTTAAGCAAAGATTTGTTACTTCTTTATCCTAAGATATAGCTATAAAACCTGGCTTAATATTTAATAACTCAAACATAGAGAGATACAGATACATCAGTCAGATTCACTTGCAGAGAACAGAATTCACTCTATCAAGCTTAAACAGAAGAGATTTGTAATAGTGTATTAAACAGCTAAAGAATTGTTAGAATGGCTCAAGAAACAGACTTTAGACTGAGCCTTCAGGAATAACACAGACAAACTAGGCTGCTGTGGAAATTTTTCCTTGATTAGGAAGCTGTAGTAAAGTTGCTAGTGAAGTTGATGAGAAGTTGTTGATTACAGTTGCCATAAATTAAATAAATAAAATTTCTATCTCTGACCTTGCCTCTTTCCCAACTTAATGTGGTTCTGTAGTCAAGACTCACAGAAATACATCTGATTCATGGAATTTAAATTATATTAAGAATGCTAGCTTCAAGGGATTCTGGGAAATGTAAATTTGGCATTCTAGTCTGAACATGATATAAAGGCATACAATTCACTATAAATGAACTTAGAATTACCCCAAAACATGGTGCTCCACTGAATTCAGTTTTGCAAGTCCCTCCTAATAAATTAGAGAGTCAAGCAATATGGCATCAAGCATTAGACCAATCCAAGGTTACTCAGCATGTGAAGTATAACTAGTTTCCTCATTAACCATGAGTCATATATAAATGGTAAAACCAAATCCCTAAAACATTATCCCTCAATATACCTAGAAAGACATACTTAAGGCAATACACTCTCAAATTAGACATTTTGCCCAATTAAATTACAAAGCATATAAAACAATAAAAAGCTAGCTAAAATAGAAGTGTAAACAGACCAGTAGAAAAAAATGCTTTAAGAAAGAATAATTTCAAGATAGAGCACAGTTTTAGTACAATGGAAACTGCAGCAGTTGGCCAACCAGGCTGCCATCCAGACCACACTAACTATAAGACTTTGATAAATCTCTTAATCTCTCTGTGCCTCAGTTTCCTCATCAGTAAAATAGAGTAAATAAAAGTAAATCACTTATTGAATTTTCTGAGGGTTAATTGAGTTAGAATTGTGCCTGGAACATAAGTACACAATAAATGTCAGCTATTATAATTAGTCAGTTAACTAATAAACCAAATTTTTATTCAGCTTTAGGGCCTGGGATGAATGCATGACAAAATAAGACCCAATTCAAACTCTCAAGGTACTTAGAGTTTAACTTAGAAAAACAAGCAACATAGGTGTTAGGAAGTATTATAGAGATGAGAAGTAGAGCATGGGGAATATAGTCAATAATGTTATAATAGTTATGTATAGTGCCGGGTGGGTACTAGACTAATCGGGGGGATCACTTTGTAAATTATTTTAATGCCTAACCCCTATGCTGTATACCCAAAACTAATATAAAATAGTATTGACTATTAACTCTAATTGAAAAGTAAAAATTACAATAATTAATTAATTTAAAAAACATTGTATGCGAATAGCAAAAATAGCACAGAGAAGATTTTCATTTGTTTGTTTTTTGAGTAAAGGCCTTATGAAGATTGGAAAATGGACAGCAGCAGCCTTCACAAATAGAAACTGCCGTATAAAACAAAGGATAACCAAGAGGGCAGCGTGAAAAACACTGTCGAACCCATGCGGATCTTTCCAGCCAAACTAATACCTAGAAATAAAAACCATCACAGGTCATAACATTTTTTAGGGCTCAGAGGAAACATAATTACAGATAAAATGAATCAATCTTTTTAGTTTGTATTTTGATGCTATTTTTCTGTAAACAAATAACAAGCAATTAGGCATTCATTCAGCTGCTCTTAGCATTTGTGTGACAAAATTGAAAACCAAAATATATCAAAACAAGGTGCTTACAAAAGTAAATTAAAGTAGGCTGCCTACATGGTATGGTATTAAAATTGGCCATAGAAAATGCGATCACAAGTATGTTCAAAGATATATAACTATGGCAACCTGAATCTGGCAAGAAAGAGTCCAGTTTATGTGGCTTTTCATATTTCTATAAAAGTGTTAGAATATCCATTTTAATAAGATATTGTTGTGAATGATTTTCCAAAGATGTATTTGAGACATTTCTTCCCAAATCCTCTTAAGATGAATGAACTTATTTCTTTTTGTATAGCCAAGTGTTTCACAGAAAGAAATATTATTTTACAATTATTTAATAGTCTAACTGAAGTCCTTTATGTGGTTCCCAAACATCTGATTCCCAAAATTCAAGAAAAACAGTATATTCAACATACATTCTGTTCTAAGCTTGACTCTTACCAGGTGCTATAGGAATACAAAGTTTAAGATGAGGCCCCTGCTTTTAGAGATTTTCAAACTAGTTAGTCGGATAAATTATATACGGATGAAAAGGCAAATAAAGTTAAATAAGCTTGACAAAAATGCAAGGTAACACATGCGTAAATGTACACACCAGGTTTTGCAGGTTAAATGTTACTATTAGAGATAGGAGATACTAAAAGCCTCATACGGACCAAAAATAAATAAATAAATAATGGAGGGTGGTGCTGAAAGTTGATCAGAATTAGTGGAGAGGAAGAGAGAAACATTCTAGATGCAGAAAAAAGGAAGACTAAAATGAGTTTCTAAAAGAGTCTGTAAAGCTAATATTGCTATAGTGGAGGATATTACAAGGGGATTGGTAGAAATAAGACAGAAAATGCAGTTTAGGTACAAATTGTAGAGGTCTTTGAATGCTCGGATAGGGAGCGAGTGGATAAGGGAGAACCACTGCAGGGGGTTCAGCAGGAGTAAAAAGCTGCAATGGGTCTGGCAACATGAGTGGAGTAATCTGTATGGAGAAAGACAAAAACTGGATGATAACTGTGCAGAGAGCTGAGCTTGATGTGCTGAGGGTCTAAACTATATTGACAGTTGTGACTAGAGAGAGGAGATTATGGAGGTGAAAGATTTTTTTTTTTAAAGAAAAGAGCTTGGTGCTTATTAGGAATAATTGGTAGCATTGTAAAAGTGATGGAACTTTATTCCTGACGAAATAGAAAGATGGCATGAGAGAGAGAGATCTGACTTCTTTTCAGATAAAACTCCAAAGAGAAAAAAATATTAATAATTGTGGGCAGATTTTTTGACATATTAATTTTCTAAAAGAACAAGTTAATGTGTGTTTTTACCTTCTAAATAGAATAAACTGAGAAGAGCTTTTGACATTATTAAGTTGATCATAAAGGCTCTTGGACAAACACTCTGCAGAGGCTCACTAATGGTGCTTTTAGTAAAAAAAAAAAAAAAGTAATTGAAGAGGAGTAACTAATTGCTACATAATGGTCATCTAAAATATTCACCCATTACTGGCTCAAGCGACGACCCACGGGGTTGACAATTGCAGCACCATTGACTTTACAGAATACTTGCTGGAGTTTACTTGCATTTTTGATCTTTCTGCATCACTCACATAGGCAAATATCGATTTACCACCACGTAATCTCAGTAAGTAATCCTGCGATAAACATTATCATGAATACAGAAAAAAAAATAGAATGCTTACAAAAAAGTGCAGATCAGAGTGGGAAGAACGTGAAGCATTCTCCATTGACAACAAGAAGTCATTTGGAAAGTATTTATTTAATTTTCCTGGACCACATTTCTTCATGGCCAGTACTTTGTGAGCAATAACAGAAACATCAGGCATTAAGTAAAAAAAATCCATGTATTCCACCATTTAAAATGGTTTACTTTAGCATGAGAATTAACTTACTCAAGGGGCCTTATCAAATATATTTTCTGAATTATTTGAAAGCCATATTTCCATGGGTTAAGGGTTAACTTGTAACTATGGTTACTATGAAAACTAGTTCCAACTGATATATCTCTCCAAAAGTCAACTGAAATATTAACTAAAGAACTACTGATGTGGGTAGGAGTCAATTTTGGTTTCTCTATTAGAAGCTGTCTACTCGATACTATCAAAAGTGGTAGAAGAAAGATATATTCACAATAAAAAAAAGAATGGATGTATGAATGAATGAGTGAATGAATTCCATGAGTTCTCTACAGCATGGAATACTTTTATGTCGCCGCTAGATACTGTGAGCTCATTCTCGAAGCAGTGCTCTTTCAGTCCTGAGACAAATCACTGTAAAGCAAAACACAGTGCCCAGCTGGAAAAGCAGGTGTAAAATGGCCTAACTAATTACAGCTTTGTCAAATAATGGCAACAAGGCAACCCTTGTGGTTGCCCACATGTGACTGCCCCCCTTAGTGAATTTTAGGTGATTTCAACCAATTGCATTAAGAAATAGCACATAAAGGGAAAAAGCATATAAGTCACAGAGAGAGAGAGAGAGAAAACCAAGATTGTATTGTTTTTGATCTACAGAGAGAAAGGGCAAGAATTTTTAGAAAATGGACCATTAAGCTACACATGGAAATAAGAAGATGAATAACTTGTTTTGGGGAAATTTTGAGGTCTCTCATTCTAGTTTATTTGCTGGAACTGCTGAGTCAGACTTGGTCAAAAAAGGAACCCGCAGATGGGCAACACAGTTTTCTCATTCATGGTCTGCACTGGTAGATTCAGCATGGTCCTCAACAATCTTTTATGAAGCTATAACTGTGAAAACTCTGGATCATAACCAGAAAATAAAAAATCTTTAGTATCCTGAAAGATTCAGTGGCAAACAAAGCTTGAATGTCTAGGATAACAGCCAAATTTCAATTTTCCATATTCTGGACATTTTCTTTAAAATCTTCACAAAATACAAGCAGTCTCTAAATTCCACAGGGAAAGGTAAGTTATTACCAGGATCTACAGCTCTGTTTATTTCCCGTACTACTCTTTGCCCTGAGGCAGGGAAGACAGCATTTTATCAGAGCCTTGCTCAGTGAAGTGGGGGACACATCCAGATGGCAGAGTCACCTGCTTCTAGGCAGTGCATAGAAGAAATTACTGTTGTTTGGTTTCCATCCAGAGCAAAAATAAAAGGTTTAATATGTTAGGCCCGATAACTATATTCCAGTTGATCCAGGAAGTTTAGAGAACTATTATTTTCAGAAAAGAGTTTCATTTTGAACTATGATGGTAAAAAAAAAAAATATTGTCAATAATTGCGATAATTATACTGCATGAATATTTTGAAATCAGCTTATTCTTTTTAAAAACCTCCAAATCAGAGTTCTCTGGTAATATTTTAGAATGTGTCTTTATTTATGTCAATAAAGATATCAACTACAACTTCTAACAAAAAAAATTAACCTGTAAAATAATAAACAGTTGCAAACACAGGTACATTCACACTTGGAAAATAGGTTGTTTCCACCCCAGCAAGGATTACTTGGGAATAATTTAATATCTATGTATCTGTAATTCTTGTCTTAGTAACTTAATTAATGATATGTGAACTAAAGTTTTTCTTAACAGAGAAATACTATTTCTATTAGACTCATGACCATAAATTTCCTATTGTTTTCTACATGATATATAATTCTCTACATAATCAACTTAATTTTTTATATAAAGAAAAAAAGTGGCCCTCTTCCTACCTTGTCACAAAAAATATTTAAGGAGGTACACAAAAATATGTATAAGATGTAAAAATAAACAGATGAAGAAATTGAGAAAGACGACAATAGATATGTTCAAGTTTTGCCTCAGAACTGATTCAGACTTTGCTCCTCTGACAATTCTGTATCCTTCCTCTATTCTATGACCACCCCCCACACTCCCAGAAAAAAATGTACTAAACATTATGTTTGTTCCTACTAACTTCAGAAATCTCTAGAGATTTGGATCTATGAGCAATACAGGGCATGCCAGCAAAATCATTAGTCAATTTCATCCTGACATTGTCATGGGTATGAAAAGACTACCCAGATCCAATTTACCAACATTTAGAATAAAAGGATACTAAATACCATGTTACCGGTAAAGTCTTAAATGAAATTTCTTGATATTTTTAAATCAATCACAGGACAGTGCGTTGAAGATGTATAGAACACTAACCTAAAGTAGTCTAGTAAGATCCTTTCTTCCTTTTTTTTCTCACTCATTTCAGTTGCGATCCTTTATTGTTTAACATGTGTTCCAAGAGTCCAGAATGTAGTTAGTTCCTCAACAAATGTCTATCGAGTGTTTAGTATGTACTAGATACTAAGCTGATTCAGCCACTGTTCCCTCACATAGGCAAACAGCCAGCAGATAACTAGTTATCTCATACTGTTGCTGTTGCATCCACTTGTTAAACTCATTCTGGTGAGCTCCCTTCACAATAATCAGGACAGAAATTGAGAGACAAGGAGAGTTGGTAGTAAACTAGGGCTGCAGCAACGGTAAGCAGCAGTGAAAAATCGAGGATGCTAAATTGGTAGAAATGAGCATGTCTTGCTTATTGTTTGCCCTGTGGGAGGTGAGGGAGGTGTGGAAAGGAAGGCATCAAGACCAGTTTACAGCTTTCTAATTTGTGCACCTCAGAGCATGATGCTGCCGTTCATGGAACAGGAACCACCAGAGAAGAAGCAGTTGGGAGGCAGGCTGGCAAATGTGAGCCCAGTTGTCCTTTTTAATGCTACATTTAACCTACATTAGAACATTTAAGTAGAAATGTCTAATAGTGTATGGGATGTGGTCGTATGGGTCTGAAGAGTAAAGTGGACAGGAGGAACAGATTGAGAGTTTTTTGATGATTAAATTATTATTAAAGTGTCCATGAGATGAAGCAGAAAAGTGGAATATCAACATCTAGAGGAACAGCCAACAGAAGAGAAACACATTTAGGAAGCTGAGAATAGAAAACAAGAGAGACCTGTCACAGCCAAGGTTCCCCGCAAACCGGAGGCACTTTATTTTGATAAATTATTCCAGAGAATAGCAGTGGCATAGTAGGAAGAGTTGAACAAGGAGCAAGAGTCAATCTGAGGTTTCTCACTGAACTCAGCACCACTAAGGGCAGCAGGAGTGAAGTCCTACCGGGGAGCCCTGAGGAGCCATGTATGATGCACCCTGAAATTTTCCACCCCACGGGACGTAAAGAAGCAGCATTTATGCATAGGTTCTAGTCCTAAGTGGTCAAGGTATGCCCCTTGGGTTGTTAACGCCCTGTACTTTCAGATTTATGCTTGCGTCAGGATGACTGAGAGGGCTCTCATAGATCACTCATGGAGTAGAAGGGAAGAAAGCCTCGGAATGGAAACAGAGAAATCTATGAGGGTGACGATCGACCAGTGAGTGCAGCTGGGTGCCACAGTAACAGCTGGAGAAAAAAGGAGGGTCCAGAGGATGAGGCGGTGCACAGATACATCTATTCCTTACGCCACTCATATCTGCTCGCGCCCCACATTTCCACGTTAAACACAAGCCTTCACACATTTCAATGATTTAGTAGCTGCCTGTAATCTCTAAAAAAATTAAAAAGTATACATACACACACACGTATATATACACAAGAAAAACAATATACAAGAGTGAGCAGAACAAGCTATCGTTCCAGCTAATGTCATCCTATGATGTCATCCTAATGCCTTCATTACTATTCATCCTCTTCCTTCTAGCACCCACGCAAGATTTCTCTCATCCTCCGTCAACACTTAAGTGAATTTAGCTTGCTTGCTCGTCTGATGGGGTGACTTCATCCATGAAATGATGGAGCTTCAGTTTAATTCGTGTTGCATCATGATTCTTGCTATTGCTCATTTAGAGTTATCACCGGGCAGGAACTTACGTGTACTTCTTTAATTCCGACAGCAATCAAATTGCCACCAAGGGCTAGCCGGAATCCTCAAAAGATGGAGCCAGAACAAGATCTCAGCATTGGTTTCTGCCCCTGAAAGAAAGGCATTTAGCAATGCCAGTAGCAAGGTCAAGCTTATTGTGAGGGAGCGCATTCAGCTGAGCCTATGCCTAGCTCTCTTCCCTGCTACCGTGGTTATTAGTATGGGTTCAATCAGGGCAGATAAATCACACTATAATTTGAACATGGAAAATTTAATTAAAGAATTATTAGCTATACTTGACCGTGGTGGTCATTTCACAATGTATACATACAAGCATACCTTACTTATTGTGATCCACTTTATTGTGTTTCAAAGATGTTGTGTTTTTTACAAGACCCTCCACCAGCAAAAAGATTACAACTTATTTATTGCCATAGTATGGAAACGAACTAAAAATATCTCCAAAGTATGCCTGTATATCAAAACATCAAGTTGTATACTTTAAATATATATAATTTTTATTTATCAATCACATGTCCATAAAGATGAAAAAAAGGAAGAATTATTAACTATGAGTATTTGAAAAATGTGAGATTTGCTAATAAGGAATAAAGAGAAAGAATACAGGAATAACAGCTATACAAAGTTGTCACTACCCTTAGGACTAAGATAGAACACCCCAAGGAGAAGCACCTCAAACCCCAAGGCTGCGATAGGACCTTGTTGGAGAGGACACAGCTGTGGCTTATTGGATGGCAGTAAAGTCACCGTGGTGACATGCTGGCAGAGCTTGTTAAATACTTTCTCTCTAGGGTGCTTTGGAAAGTTGTCCGTGGTATCCTACAAGCTCTGGGCTACAAAATCACCAGAGTGAAGGGAAGCTGCTGGCTGCTAGTTGCTGCTGACAGCCCCACATTGCAGGGGCCAGAGCTGGAGAAGCCAGAGAACTACAGTAATCTGGCGAGCAAGCACACTAGAACCAAGAAGAAACGCTGTTTCTTCCTCCAATGCCTGTCCCGCCCTCCCTAATAATAAGACTTAACATTATGCCATCTGGCAAAGGAAAAATATTTAAAGGTCCCAGATCTATTTTTACAAAATAGGCAAAAAAATGTGTGGGTGGGGAGGGAGATTTGGAGCTGAGAGACAACAGATCAGTAACCAGCATACATGACCACAGTGCTCACGGGCCCACTGAACAAACACTGGATCTCAGAGGAGAGAAGCAGGCTGGCTTTCACAGGACAAGTCCACCTGTCTACTGGGTTTTTTTTAATGGTCCCCTGTGGAGAATAGTTTATGATGGATATTAATATAAAATACAAAAATTGCCATATTAGGGGTTCATTTCCCTTTGTCTATGTGCATGTCTTTTCACCAAACATCCTTATTACCAATCTACCAGTATTGCTCGATCAACCAGCTAAGCCATTCACCCCTTTATATATGTATACCTTAGGTCACACTTGCCTCCGCACAAGGTGAATGAATGACCGACTTCACAGCTTATAGTTCTGTTCCGCTGCTCCTTTTCCACTGTCCTTTAGGGTCACCTCGGAGTAAGGTTATAATGTGGTAACAGGGCAAAGATATTGGGAACGACCCAACTGTGAATTAGGCCTGTGCTTTTCCTCCTCTATTAATTGGTAATAGGGATACCTACCATGAAGCCGTAAGTGCAAAGTGAGAGAGAGAGAGAGAGAGAGAGGCATTAGAGAAAGCATCAGTGCAACTACAGTAGCTGCCAGAGGAATCTGGGCCTGAAACTTACATGTGTCCTCCAGGCCTTCTCAGCCCTATTTCCAAATGAACCACTCGTATGAGAGCTCGCTACTACAGTAGACCAAATTTATGAGTCTGCGGATCTGACAACACCCAGTTAACGATGGTGTCTCTGATCTCATAGTCACTAAGTTTCTCGTGGTGAGGCACTCAGTCTTCACTGATCCCAGGGGCATGCCAAGAGCTGCTTCTCAACAAATGAGTAGTTATCTGCAGCAGAGAGCATGCCCTGCTTCAGAACTTAGGGATCTGTACTTGAACTCTCTTCCTGGGCTTACCAAAAAGGTATAAAAGATTTTTGTCCACCGTAAGGGTCGCTAGACTTCTGGGTCACATGGCATGAGACTGCTGCTGATTACAACAGCAATAGTTAAAGTAAGAATGAGCCAAAAGGATATAGGTGGTACATAAAACATGTCCAATACAAGGAGAAAGAAAAGTAAGAAATAAAATTGTAGTGAAAAGTGGATACGAGATTTTGTAGGAGGCCAATAAGAAATGTTTATTTTATGTAAAAAAGGTCAATAAAAGCATATTTTACATTGAATAGCAAAGAAATCTTAAGTGACCTTGAGTAGAAACATGTCAGGTTTGCTTTGTAGGCAGATTGCATGTTGGTATGAACTGAATTGAACGGAGTGTCCCTCAGTTGTACCTCACACAGTGGTGAGCCCTGGCGAGGTTACAGGTACTCCGTGTTACTGACCCTCTCAGCACTCCGGAATAGCCAGGCGGGGCCTAGGACAGCTGGATCCTCTGAGACACTCCCCACAGCCATTGCCAGCTTTAGTCATTTATCATTTTCTATGTGTGCCAAGACACTGGGAAAAAAATGAACTACTGGAAGGTAGAAAGCTAATAAAGTATATCTGGGAAAATCTCTAAAGGTTGGCGGAGAAGGACAGAAGTACTATAGA
The DNA here is from genome assembly GCF_000151845.1 of Pteropus vampyrus. NCBI lineage: Eukaryota > Metazoa > Chordata > Mammalia > Chiroptera > Pteropodidae > Pteropus > Pteropus vampyrus. Next base: position 920,487 of record NW_011888936.1, read on the forward strand.
CTGCCAAAATTCAAATTTAAGGGGTATGTTT